>NC_135506.1:142926078-143260859 GCF_052857255.1 Amblyomma americanum
ATAAGTAGAAAGGAAATTAAGTAAAAAGGGCAGACAGCTTGGAACAATGGAGTAAACAACAAACTGCACTGGGTAAATCCAGTTCTAGGTGTGCTGCTCATTCTCGTGGCAAGGAAATAATACAAGTAAATATGTCGTTTTAAATTGCATTAAATAAGTAGAAAGGAAATTAAGTAAAAATGGCAGACAGCGTGGAACAATGAATTAAACAACAAACTACACTGGGTAAATTCAGTTCTATGTGTGCTGCTCAATCTCGTGGCAAGGAAATAATACAAGTAAATATGTCGTTTTAAATTGCAATAAATAAGTAGAAAGGTAATTAAGTAAAAATGGCAGACAGCTTGGAACAATGGAGTAAACAACAAACTGCACTGGGTAAATCCAGTTCTAGGTGTGCTGCTCAATCTCGTGGCAAGGAAATAATACAAGTAAATATGTCGTTTTAAACTGCATTATGTAAGTGGAAAGGAAATTAAGTAAAAATGGCAGACAGTTTGGAAAAATGAAGTAAACAACAAACTGCACTGGGTAAATCCAGTTCTAGGTGTGCTGCTCAATCTCGTGGCAAGGAAATATTACAAGTAAATATGTCGTTTTAAACTGCATTAAGTAAGTGGAAAGGAAATTAAGTAAAAATGGCAGACAGCGTGGAACAATGAATTAAGCAACAAACTGCGCTGGGTAAATTCAGTTCTAGGTGTGCTGCTCAATCTCGTGGCAAGGAAATAATACAAGTAAATATGTCGTTTTAAATTGCATTAAATAAGTAGAAAGGAAATTAAGTAAAAATGGCAGACAGCTTAGAACAATGAAGTAAACAACAAACTGCACTTGGTAAATCCAGTTCTAGGTGTGCTGCTCAATCTCGTGGCAAGCAAATAATACAAGTAAATATGTCCTTTTAAACTGCATTAAGTAAGTGGAAAGGAAATTAAGTAAAAATGGCAGACAGCGTGGAACAATGAATTAAGCAACAAACTGCGCTGGGTAAATTCAGTTCTAGGTGTGCTGCTCAATCTCGTGGCAAGGAAATAAAACAAGTAAATATGTCGTTTAAAGATTGCATTAAATAAGTAGAAAGGAAATTAAGTAAAAATGGCAGACAGCTTGGAAAAATGAAGTAAACAACAAACTGCACTTGGTAAAGTCAGTTCTAGGTGTGCTGCTCAATCTCGCGGCAAGGAAATAAAACAAGTAAATATGTCGTTTAAAGATTGCATTAAATAAGTAGAAAGGAAATTAAGTAAAAATGGCAGACAGCTTGGAACAATGAAGTAAACAACAAACTGCACTTGATAAAGCCAGTTCTAGGTGTGGTGCTCAATCTCGTGGCAAGGAAATAAAAGAAGCAAATATGTCGTTAAAGGATTGCATTAAATAAGTAGAAAGGAAATTAAGTAAAAATGGCAGACAGCTTGGAACAATGAAGTAAACAACAAACTGCACTTGGTAAAGCCAGTTCTAGGTGTGCTGCTCAATCGCATGGCAAGGAAATAAAACAAGTAAATATGTCGTTTAAAGATTGCATTAAGTAAGTAGAAAGGAAATTAAGTAAAAATGGCAGACAGCTTAGAACAATGAAGTAAACAACAAACCGCACTTGGTAAAGCCAGTTCTAGGTGTGGTGCTCAATCTCGTGGCAAGGAAATAAAACAAGTAAATATGTCGTTTAAAGATTGCATTAAGTAAGTAGAAAGGAAATTAAGTAAAAATGGCAGACAGCTTAGAACAATGAAGTAAACAACAAACTGCACTTGGTAAAGCCAGTTCTAGGTGTGCTGCTCAATCTCATGGCAAGGAAATAAAACAAGTAAATATGTCGTTTAAAAATTGCATTAAGTAAGTAGAAAGGAAATTAAGTAAAAATGGCAGACAGCTTAGAACAATGAAGTAAACAACAAACCGCAGTTGGTAAAGCCAGTTCTAGGTGTGGTGCTCAATCTCGAGGCAAGGAAATAAAACAAGTAAATATGTAATTTAAAAATTGCATTAAATAAGTAGAAAGGAAATTAAGTAAAAATGGCAGACAGCTTGGAACAATGAAGTAAACAACAAACTGCACTTGGTAAAGCCAGTTCTAGGTGTGGTGCTCAATCTCGTGGCAAGGAAATAAAACAAGTAAATATGTCGTTTAAAGATTGCATTAAGTAAGTAAAAAGGAAACTAAGTAAAAATGGCAGACAGCTTAGAACAATGAAGTAAACAACAAACTGCACTAGGTAAAGCCAGTTCTAGGTGTGGTGCTCAATCTCGTGGCAAGGAAATAAAACAAGTAAATATGTAATTTAAAAATTGCATTAAATAAGTAGAAAGGAAATAAGTAAAAATGGCAGACAGCTTGGAACAATGAAGTAAACAACAAACTGCACTTGGTAAAGCCAGTTCTAGGTGTGGTGCTCAATCTCGTGGCAAGGAAATAAAACAAGTAAATATGTCGTTTAAAGATTGCATTAAGTAAGTAAAAAGGAAACTAAGTAAAAATGGCAGACAGCTTAGAACAGTGAAGTAAACAACAAACTGCACTTGGTAAAGCCAGTTCTAGGTGTGGTGCTCAATCTCGTGGCAAGGAAATAAAACAAGTAAATATGTCGTTTAAAGATTGCATTAAGTAAGTAAAAAGGAAACTAAGTAAAAATGGCAGACAGCTTAGAACAATGAAGTAAACAACAAACTGCACTAGGTAAAGCCAGTTCTAGGTGTGGTGCTCAATCTCGAGGCAAGGAAATAAAACAAGTAAATATGTAATTTAAAAATTGCATTAAATAAGTAGAAAGGAAATAAGTAAAAATGGCAGACAGCTTGGAACAATGAAGTAAACAACAAACTGCACTTGGTAAAGCCAGTTCTAGGTGTGCTGCTCAATCTCGTGGCAAGAAAATAAAACAAGTAAATATGTCGTTTAAAGATTCCATTAAGTAAGTAAAAAGGAAACTAAGTAAAAATGGCAGAAAGCTTAGAACAATGATGAACAACAAACTGCACTTGGTAAAGCCAGTTCTAGGTGTGGTGCTCAATCTCGTGGCAAGGAAATAAAACAAGTAAATATGTCGTTTAAAGATTGCATTAAGTAAGTAGAAAGGAAATTAAGTAAAAATGGCAGACAGCTTGGAACAATGAAGTAAACAACAAACTGCACTTGGTAAAGCCAGTTCTAGGTGTGCTGCTCAATCTCGTGGCAAGGAAATAAAACAAGTAAATATGTCGTTTAAAGATTGCATTAAATAAGTAGAAAGGAAACTAAGTAAAAATGGCCGACAGCTTAGAACAATGAAGTAAACAACAAACTGCACTAGGTAAAGCCAGTTCTAGGTGTGCTGCTCAATCTAGTGGCAAGGAAATAAAACAAGTAAATATGTCGTTTAAAGATTGCGTTAAATAAGTAGAAAGGAAACTAAGTAAAAATGGCAGACAGCTTGGAACAATGGAATAAACAACAAACTGCACTGGGTAAATCCAGTTCTAGGTGTGCTGCTCAATCTCGTGGCAAGGAAATAATACAAGTAAATATGTCGTTTTGAATTGCAATAAATAAGTAGAAAGGAAATTAAGTAAAAATGGCAGACAGCTTGGAACAATGGAGTAAACAACAAACTGCACTGGGTAAATCCAGTTCTAGGTGTGCTGCTCAATCTCGTGGCAAGGAAATAATACAAGTAAATATGTCGTTTTGAATTGCAATAATTAAGTAGAAAGGAAATTAAGTAAAAATGGCAGACAGCTTGGAACAATGGAGTAAACAACAAACTGCACTGGGTAAATCCAGTTCTAGGTGTGCTGCTCAATCTCGTGGCAAGGAAATATACAAGTAAATATGTCGTTTTAAACTGCAATAAATAAGTAGAAAGGAAATTAAGTAAAAAGGGCAGACACCTTGGAACAATGGAGTAAACAACAAAGTGCACTGGGTAAATCCAGTTCTATGTGTGCTGCTCAATCTCGTGGCAAGGAAATAATACAAGTAAATATGTAGTTTTAAATTGCATTAAATAAGTAGAAAGGAAATTAAGTAAAAATTGCAGACAGCGTGGAACAATGAAGTAAACAACAAATTACACTGGGTAAATCCAGTTCCAGGTGTGCTGCTCAATCTCGTGGCAAGGAAATAATACAAGTAAATATGTCGTTTTAAATTGCATTAATTAGGTAGAAAAGAAATTAAGTAAAAATTGCAGACAGCGTGGAACAATGAAGTAAACAACAAACTGCACTGGGTAAATCCAGTTCTAGGTGTGCTGCTCAATCTCGTGGCAAGGAAATAATACAAGTAAATATGTCGTTTTAAATTGCATTAAATAAGTAGAAAGGAAATTAAGTAAAAATTGCAGACAGCGTGGAACAATGAAGTAAACAACAAATTACACTGGGTAAATCCAGTTTCAGGTGTGCTGCTCAATCTCGTGGCAAGGAAATAATACAAGTAAATATGTCGTTTTAAACTGCATTAAATAAGTAGAAAGGAAATTAAGTAAAAATTGCAGACAGCGTGGAACAATGAAGTAAACAACAAAGTGCACTGGGTAAATCCAGTTCCAGGTGTGCTGCTCAATCTCGTGGCAAGGAAATAATACAAGTAAATATGTCGTTTTAAACTGCATTAAATAAGTAGAAAGGAAATTAAGTAAAAAGGGCAGACACCTTGGAACAATGGAGTAAACAACAAAGTGCACTGGGTAAATCCAGTTCTATGTGTGCTGCTCAATCTCGTGGCAAGGAAATAATACAAGTAAATATGTCGTTTTAAATTGCATTAAATAAGTAGAAAGGAAATTAAGTAAAAATTGCAGACAGCGTGGAACAATGAAGTAAACAACAAATTACACTGGGTAAATCCAGTTCCAGGTGTGCTGCTCAATCTCGTGGCAAGGAAATAATACAAGTAAATATGTCGTTTTAAACTGCATTAAATAAGTAGAAAGGAAATTAAGTAAAAAGGGCAGACACCTTGGAACAATGGAGTAAACAACAAAGTGCACTGGGTAAATCCAGTTCTATGTGTGCTGCTCAATCTCGTGGCAAGAAAATAATACAAGTAAATATGTCGTTTTAAATTGCATTAAATAAGTAGAAAGGAAATTAAGTAAAAATTGCAGACAGCGTGGAACAATGAAGTAAACGACAAATTACACTGGGTAAATCCAGTTCCAGGTGTGCTGCTCAATCTCGTGGCAAGGAAATAATACAAGTAAATATGTCGTTTTAAATTGCATTAAATAGGTAGAAAGGAAATTAAGTAAAAATTGCAGACAGCGTGGAACAATGAAGTAAACAACAAATTACACTGGGTAAATCCAGTTCCAGGTGTGCTGCTCAATCTCGTGGCAAGGAAATAATACAAGTAAATATGTCGTTTTAAACTGCATTAAATAAGTAGAAAGGAAATTAAGTAAAAAGGGCAGACACCTTGGAACAATGGAGTAAACAACAAAGTGCACTGGGTAAATCCAGTTCTATATGTGCTGCTCAATCTCGTAGCAAGGAAATAATACAAGTAAATATGTCGTTTTAAATTGGATTAAATAAGTAGAAAGGAAATTAAGTAAAAAGGGCAGACACCTTGGAACAATGGAGTAAACAACAAAGTGCACTGGGTAAATCCAGTTCTATGTGTGCTGCTCAATCTCGTGGCAAGGAAATAATACAAGTAAATATGTCGTTTTAAATTGCATTAAATAAGTAGAAAGGAAATTAAGTAAAAATTGCAGACAGCGTGGAACAATGAAGTAAACAACAAATTACACTGGGTAAATCCAGTTCCAGGTGTGCTGCTCAATCTCGTGGCAAGGAAATAATACAAGTAAATATGTCGTTTTAAATTGCATTAAATAAGTAGAAAGGAAATTAAGTAAAAATTGCAGACAGCGTGGAACAATGAAGTAAAGAACAAATTACACTGGGTAAATCCAGTTCCAGGTGTGCTGCTCAATCTCGTGGCAAAGAAATAATACAAGTAAATATGTCGTTTTAAACTGCATTAAATAAATAGAAAGGAAATTAAGTAAAAAGGGCAGACACCTTGGAACAATGGAGTAAACAACAAACTGCACTGGGTAAATCCAGTTCTATGTGTGCTGCTCAATCTCGTAGCAAGGAAATAATACAAGTAAATATGTCGTTTTAAATTGCATTAAATAAGTAGAAAGGAAATTAAGTAAAAATTGCAGACAGCGTGGAACAATGAATTAAACAACAAACTACACTGGGTAAACCAGTTCCAGGTGTGCTGCTCAATCTCGTGGCAAGGAAATAATACAAGTTAATATGTCGTTTTAAACTGCACTAATTAAGTAGAAAGGAAATTAAGTAAAAAGGGCAGACAGCTTGGAACAATGGAGTAAACAACAAACTGCACTGGGTAAATCCAGTTCTAGGTGTGCTGCTCAATCTCGTGGCAAGGAAATAATACAAGTAAATATGTCGTTTTAAATTGCATTAAATAAGTAGAAAGGAAATTAAGTAAAAATTGCAGACAGCGTGGAACAATGAAGTAAACAACAAATTACACTGGGTAAATCCAGTTCCAGGTGTGCTGCTCAATCTCGTGGCAAGGAAATAATACAAGTAAATATGTCGTTTTAAATTGCATTAAATAAGTAGAAAGGAAATTAAGTAAAAATTGCAGACAGCGTGGAACAATGAAGTAAACAACAAACTGCACTGGGTAAATCCAGTTCTAGGTGTGCTGCTCAATCTCGTGGCAAGGAAATAATACAAGTAAATATGTCGTTTTAAATTGCATTAAACAAGTAGAAAGGAAATTAAGCAAAAACGGCAGACAGCTTGGAACAATGAACTAAACAACAAATTGCACTTGGTAAAGACAGTTCTAGGTGTGCTGCTCAATCTCGTGGCAAGGAAATAAAAAAGTAGATTTGTCCTTTAGGGATTGCGTTAAATTAGTACAAAGGAAATTAAGTAAAGAAAGGCAGACAGCTTGGAACAATGAAGTAAAGAAACTGCACTTGGTAACGCCAGTTCTAGGTGTGCTGCTCAATCTTGTGGCAAGGAAATAAAACAAGTAATTAAGTCGTTTAAAGATTGCTTAAATAAGTAGAAAGGAAATTAAGTAGAAATGGCAGACAGCTTGGAACAATGGAGTAAACAACAAACTGCACTGGGTAAATCCAGTTCTAGGTGTGCTGCTCAATCTCGTGGCAAGGAAATAATACAAGTAAATATGCCGTTTTAAATTGCATTAAAAAAGTAGAAAGGAAATAAGTAAAAAGGGCAGACAGCTTGGAACAATGGAGTAAACAACAAACTGCACTGGGTAAATCCAGTTCTAGGTGTGCTGCTCAATCTCGTGGCAAGGAAATAATACAAGTAAATATGTCGTTTTAAATTGCATTATATAAGTAGAAAGGAAATTAAGTAAAAATTGCAGACAGCTTGGAACAATGAAGTAAACAACAAATTACACTGGGTAAATCCAGTTCTATGTGTGCTGCTCAATCTCGTGGCAAGGAAATATTACAAGTAAATATGTCGTTTTAAATTGCATTAAATAAGTAGAAAGGAAATTAGGTAAAAAGGGCAGACAGCTTGGAACAATTGAGTAAACAACAAACTGCACTGGGTAAATCCAGTTCTAGGTGTGCTGCTCAATCTCGTGGCAAGGAAATAATACAAGTAAATATGTCGTTTTAAATTGCATTAAATAAGTAGAAAGGAAATTAAGTAAAAAGGGCAGACAGCTTGGAACAATGGAGTAAACAACAAACTGCACTGGGTAAATCCAGTTCTAGGTGTGCTGCTCATTCTCGTGGCAAGGAAATAATACAAGTAAATATGTCGTTTTAAATTGCATTAAATAAGTAGAAAGGAAATTAAGTAAAAATGGCAGACAGCGTGGAACAATGAATTAAACAACAAACTACACTGGGTAAATCCAGTTCTAGGTGTGCTGCTCAATCTCGTGGCAAGGAAATAATACAAGTAAATATGTCGTTTTAAATTGCAATAAATAGGTAGAAAGGAAATTAAGTAAAAATTGCAGACAGCGTGGAACAATGAAGTAAACAACAAATTACACTGGGTAAATCCAGTTCTATGTGTGCTGCTCAATCTCGTGGCAAGGAAATAATACAAGTAAATATGTCGTTTTAAACTGCATTAAGTAAGTGGAAAGGAAATTAAGTAAAAATGGCAGACAGTTTGGAACAATGAAGTAAACAGCAAACTGCACTGGGTAAATCCAGTTCTAGGTGTGCTGCTCAATCTCGTGGCAAGGAAATAATACAAGTAAATATGTCGTTTTAAACTGCATTAAGTAAGTGGAAAGGAAATTAAGTAAAAATGGCAGACAGCGTGGAACAATGAATTAAACAACAAACTGCGCTGGGTAAATCCAGTTCTAGGTGTGCTGCTCAATCTCGTGGCAAGCAAATAATACAAGTAAATATGTCCTTTTAAACTGCATTAAGTAAGTGCAAAAAAAATTAAGTAAATATGGCAGACAGCTTGGAACAATGAAGTAAACAACAAACTGCACTTGGTAAAGCCAGTTCTAGGTGTGCTGCTCAATCTCGTGGCAAGGAAATAAAACAAGTAAATATGTCGTTTAAAGATTGCATTAAATAAGTAGAAAGGAAATTAGGTAAAAATGGCAGACAGCTTGGAAAAATGAAGTAAACAACAAACTGCACTTGGTAAAGTCAGTTCTAGGTGTGCTGCTCAATCTCGTGGCAAGGAAATAAAACAAGTAAATATGTCGTTTAAAGATTGCATTAAATAAGTAGAAAGGAAATTAAGTAAAAATGGCAGACAGCTTGGAACAATGAAGTAAACAACAAACTGCACTTGATAAAGCCAGTTCTAGGTGTGGTGCTCAATCTCGTGGCAAGGAAATAAAAGAAGCAAATATGTCGTTAAAGGATTGCATTAAATAAGTAGAAAGGAAATTAAGTAAAAATGGCAGACAGCTTGGAACAATGAAGTAAACAACAAACTGCACTTGGTAAAGCCAGTTCTAGGTGTGCTGCTCAATCTCATGGCAAGGAAATAAAACAAGTAAATATGTCGTTTAAAGATTGCATTAAGTAAGTAGAAAGGAAATTAAGTAAAAATGGCAGACAGCTTAGAACAATGAAGTAAACAACAAACCGCACTTGGTAAAGCCAGTTCTAGGTGTGGTGCTCAATCTCGTGGCAAGGAAATAAAACAAGTAAATATGTCGTTTAAAGATTGCAGTAAATAAGTAGAAAGGAAATTAAGGAAAAATGGCAGACAGCTTGGAACAATGAAGTAAACAACAAACTGCACTTGGGAAAGCCAGTTCTAGGTGTGCTGCTCAATCTCGTGGCAAGGAAATAAAACAAGTAAATATGTCGTTTAAAGATTGCATTAAGTAAGTAGAAAGGAAACTAAGTAAAAATGGCAGACAGCTTGGAACAATGGAATAAACAACAAACTGCACTGGGTAAATCCAGTTCTAGGTGTGCTGCTCAATCTCGTGGCAAGGCAATAATACAAGTAAATATGTCGTTTTAAATTGCATTAAATAAGTAGAAAGGAAATTAAGTAAAAATTGCAGACAGCGTGGAACAATGAAGTAAACAACAAATTACACTGGGTAAATCCAGTTCCAGGTGTGCTGCTCAATCTCGTGGCAAGGAAATAATACAAGTAAATATGTCGTTTTAAACTGCATTAAATAAGTAGAAAGGAAATTAAGTAAAAAGGGCAGACACCTTGGAACAATGGAGTAAACAATAAAGTGCACTGGGTAAATCCAGTTCTATGTGTGCTGCTCAATCTCGTTGCAAGGAAATAATACAAGTAAATATGTCGTTTTAAATTGCATTAAATAAGTAGAAAGGAAATTAAGTAAAAATTGCAGACAGCGTGGAACAATGAAGTAAACAACAAATTACACTGGGTAAATCCAGTTCCAGCTGTGCTGCTCAATCTCGTGGCAAGGAAATAATACAAGTAAATATGTCGTTTTAAATTGCATTAAATAAGTAGAAAGGAAATTAAGTAAAAATTGCAGACAGCGTGGAACAATGAAGTAAACAACAAACTGCACTGGGTAAATCCAGTTCTAGGTGTGCTGCTCAATCTCGTGGCAAGGAAATAATACAAGTAAATATGTCGTTTTAAATTGCATTAAACAAGTAGAAAGGAAATTAAGCAAAAACGGCAGACAGCTTGGAACAATGAAGTAAACAACAAATTGCACTTGGTAAAGCCAGTTCTAGGTGTGCTGCTCAATCTCGTGGCAAGGAAATAAAAAAGTAGATTTGTCCTTTAGGGATTGCGTTAAATTAGTACAAAGGAAATCAGGTAAAGAAAGGCAGACAGCTTGGAACAATGAAGTAAAGAAACTGCACTTGGTAACGCCAGTTCTAGGTGTGCTGCTCAATCTTGTGGCAAGGAAATAAAACAAGTAATTATGTCGTTTAAAGATTGCTTAAATAAGTAGAAAGGAAATTAAGTAGAAATGGCAGACAGCTTGGAACAATGGAGTAAACAACAAACTGCACTGGGTAAATCCAGTTCTAGGTGTGCTGCTCAATCTCGTGGCAAGGAAATAATACAAGTAAATATGTCATTTTAAATTGCATTAAAAAAGTAGAAAGGAAATTAAGTAAAAAGGGCAGACAGCTTGGAACAATGGAGTAAACAACAAACTGCACTGGGTAAATCCAGTTCTAGGTGTGCTGCTCAATCTCGTGGCAAGGAAATAATACAAGTAAATATGTCGTTTTAAATTGCATTATATAAGTAGAAAGGAAATTAAGTAAAAATTGCAGACAGCTTGGAACAATGAAGTAAACAACAAATTACACTGGGTAAATCCAGTTCTATGTGTGCTGCTCAATGTCGTGGCAAGGAAATAATACAAGTAAATATGTCGTTTTAAATTGCATTAAATAAGTAGAAAGAAAATTAAGTAAAAAGGGCAGACAGCTTGGAACAATCGAGTAAACAACAAACTGCACTGGGTAAATCCAGTTCTAGGTGTGCTGCTCAATCTCGTGGCAAGGAAATATTACAAGTAAATATGTCGTTTTAAATTGCATTAAATAAGTAGAAAGGAAATTAAGTAAAAAGGGCAGACAGCTTGGAACAATGGAGTAAACAACAAACTGCACTGGGTAAATCCAGTTCTAGGTGTGCTGCTCATTCTCGTTGCAAGGAAATAATACAAGTAAATATGTCGTTTTAAATTGCATTAAATAAGTAGAAAGAAAATTAAGTAAAAATGGCAGACAGCGTGGAACAATGAATTAAACAACAAACTACACTGGGTAAATCCAGTTATAGGTGTGCTGCTCAATCTCGTGGCAAGGAAATAATACAAGTAAATATGTCGTGTTAAATTGCATTATATAAGTAGAAAGGAAATTAGGTAAAAAGGGCAGTCAGCTTGGAACAATGAAGTAAACAACAATTTACACTGGGTAAATCCAGTTCTAGGTGTGCTGCTCAATCTCGTGGCAAGAAAATAATACAAGTAAATATGTCGTTTTAAATTGCATTAAATAAGTACAAAGGAAATTAAGTAAAAAGGGCAGACAGCTTGGAACAATGGAGTAAACAACAAACTGCACTGGGTAAATCCAGTTCTAGGTGTGCTGCTCATTCTCGTGGCAAGGAAATAATACAAGTAAATATGTCGTTTTAAATTGCATTAAATAAGTAGAAAGGAAATTAAGTAAAAATTGCAGACAGCTTGGAACAATGAAGTAAACAACAAATTACACTGGGTAAATCCAGTTCTATGTGTGCTGCTCAATCTCGTGGCAAGGAAGTAATACAAGTAAATATGTCGTTTTAAATTGCATTAAATAAGTAGAAAGGAAATTAAGTAAAAAGGGCAGACAGCTTGGAACAATGAAGTAAACAACAAACTGCACTGGGTAAATCCAGTTCTATGTGTGCTGCCTAATCTCATGGCAAGGAAATAATACAAGTAAATATGTCGTTTTAAATTGCATTAAATAAGTAGAAAAGAAATTAAGTAAAAATTGCAGACAGCTTGGAACAATGAAGTAAACAACAAATTACACTGGGTAAATCCAGTTCTATGTGTGCTGCTCAATCTCGTGGCAAGGAAATAATACAAGTAAATATGTCGTTTTAAATTGCATTAAATAAGTAGAAAGGAAATTAAGTAAAAAGGGCAGACAGCTTGGAACAATGAAGTAAACAACAAATTACACTGGGTAAATCCAGTTCTAGGTGTGCTGCTCAATCTCGTGGCAGGGAAATAATACAAGTAAATATGTCGTTTAAAGATTGCGTTAAATAAGTAGAAAGGAAACTAAGTAAAAATGGCAGACAGCTTGGAACAATGGAATAAACAACAAACTGCACTGGGTAAATCCAGTTCTAGGTGTGCTGCTCAATCTCGTGGCAAGGAAATAATACAAGTAAATATGTCGTTTTGAATTGCAATAAATAAGTAGAAAGGAAATTAAGTAAAAATGGCAGACAGCTTGGAACAATGGAGTAAACAACAAACTGCACTGGGTAAATCCAGTTCTAGGTGTGCTGCTCAATCTCGTGGCAAGGAAATAATACAAGTAAATATGTCGTTTTGAATTGCAATAATTAAGTAGAAAGGAAATTAAGTAAAAATGGCAGACAGCTTGGAACAATGGAGTAAACAACAAACTGCACTGGGTAAATCCAGTTCTAGGTGTGCTGCTCAATCTCGTGGCAAGGAAATATACAAGTAAATATGTCGTTTTAAACTGCAATAAATAAGTAGAAAGGAAATTAAGTAAAAAGGGCAGACACCTTGGAACAATGGAGTAAACAACAAAGTGCACTGGGTAAATCCAGTTCTATGTGTGCTGCTCAATCTCGTGGCAAGGAAATAATACAAGTAAATATGTAGTTTTAAATTGCATTAAATAAGTAGAAAGGAAATTAAGTAAAAATTGCAGACAGCGTGGAACAATGAAGTAAACAACAAATTACACTGGGTAAATCCAGTTCCAGGTGTGCTGCTCAATCTCGTGGCAAGGAAATAATACAAGTAAATATGTCGTTTTAAATTGCATTAATTAGGTAGAAAAGAAATTAAGTAAAAATTGCAGACAGCGTGGAACAATGAAGTAAACAACAAACTGCACTGGGTAAATCCAGTTCTAGGTGTGCTGCTCAATCTCGTGGCAAGGAAATAATACAAGTAAATATGTCGTTTTAAATTGCATTAAATAAGTAGAAAGGAAATTAAGTAAAAATTGCAGACAGCGTGGAACAATGAAGTAAACAACAAATTACACTGGGTAAATCCAGTTTCAGGTGTGCTGCTCAATCTCGTGGCAAGGAAATAATACAAGTAAATATGTCGTTTTAAACTGCATTAAATAAGTAGAAAGGAAATTAAGTAAAAATTGCAGACAGCGTGGAACAATGAAGTAAACAACAAAGTGCACTGGGTAAATCCAGTTCCAGGTGTGCTGCTCAATCTCGTGGCAAGGAAATAATACAAGTAAATATGTCGTTTTAAACTGCATTAAATAAGTAGAAAGGAAATTAAGTAAAAAGGGCAGACACCTTGGAACAATGGAGTAAACAACAAAGTGCACTGGGTAAATCCAGTTCTATGTGTGCTGCTCAATCTCGTGGCAAGGAAATAATACAAGTAAATATGTCGTTTTAAATTGCATTAAATAAGTAGAAAGGAAATTAAGTAAAAATTGCAGACAGCGTGGAACAATGAAGTAAACAACAAATTACACTGGGTAAATCCAGTTCCAGGTGTGCTGCTCAATCTCGTGGCAAGGAAATAATACAAGTAAATATGTCGTTTTAAACTGCAATAAATAAGTAGAAAGGAAATTAAGTAAAAAGGGCAGACACCTTGGAACAATGGAGTAAACAACAAAGTGCACTGGGTAAATCCAGTTCTATGTGTGCTGCTCAATCTCGTGGCAAGAAAATAATACAAGTAAATATGTCGTTTTAAATTGCATTAAATAAGTAGAAAGGAAATTAAGTAAAAATTGCAGACAGCGTGGAACAATGAAGTAAACGACAAATTACACTGGGTAAATCCAGTTCCAGGTGTGCTGCTCAATCTCGTGGCAAGGAAATAATACAAGTAAATATGTCGTTTTAAATTGCATTAAATAGGTAGAAAGGAAATTAAGTAAAAATTGCAGACAGCGTGGAACAATGAAGTAAACAACAAATTACACTGGGTAAATCCAGTTCCAGGTGTGCTGCTCAATCTCGTGGCAAGGAAATAATACAAGTAAATATGTCGTTTTAAACTGCATTAAATAAGTAGAAAGGAAATTAAGTAAAAAGGGCAGACACCTTGGAACAATGGAGTAAACAACAAAGTGCACTGGGTAAATCCAGTTCTATATGTGCTGCTCAATCTCGTAGCAAGGAAATAATACAAGTAAATATGTCGTTTTAAATTGGATTAAATAAGTAGAAAGGAAATTAAGTAAAAAGGGCAGACACCTTGGAACAATGGAGTAAACAACAAAGTGCACTGGGTAAATCCAGTTCTATGTGTGCTGCTCAATCTCGTGGCAAGGAAATAATACAAGTAAATATGTCGTTTTAAATTGCATTAAATAAGTAGAAAGGAAATTAAGTAAAAATTGCAGACAGCGTGGAACAATGAAGTAAACAACAAATTACACTGGGTAAATCCAGTTCCAGGTGTGCTGCTCAATCTCGTGGCAAGGAAATAATACAAGTAAATATGTCGTTTTAAATTGCATTAAATAAGTAGAAAGGAAATTAAGTAAAAATTGCAGACAGCGTGGAACAATGAAGTAAAGAACAAATTACACTGGGTAAATCCAGTTCCAGGTGTGCTGCTCAATCTCGTGGCAAAGAAATAATACAAGTAAATATGTCGTTTTAAACTGCATTAAATAAATAGAAAGGAAATTAAGTAAAAAGGGCAGACACCTTGGAACAATGGAGTAAACAACAAACTGCACTGGGTAAATCCAGTTCTATGTGTGCTGCTCAATCTCGTAGCAAGGAAATAATACAAGTAAATATGTCGTTTTAAATTGCATTAAATAAGTAGAAAGGAAATTAAGTAAAAATTGCAGACAGCGTGGAACAATGAATTAAACAACAAACTACACTGGGTAAACCAGTTCCAGGTGTGCTGCTCAATCTCGTGGCAAGGAAATAATACAAGTTAATATGTCGTTTTAAACTGCACTAATTAAGTAGAAAGGAAATTAAGTAAAAAGGGCAGACAGCTTGGAACAATGGAGTAAACAACAAACTGCACTGGGTAAATCCAGTTCTAGGTGTGCTGCTCAATCTCGTGGCAAGGAAATAATACAAGTAAATATGTCGTTTTAAATTGCATTAAATAAGTAGAAAGGAAATTAAGTAAAAATTGCAGACAGCGTGGAACAATGAAGTAAACAACAAATTACACTGGGTAAATCCAGTTCCAGCTGTGCTGCTCAATCTCGTGGCAAGGAAATAATACAAGTAAATATGTCGTTTTAAATTGCATTAAATAAGTAGAAAGGAAATTAAGTAAAAATTGCAGACAGCGTGGAACAATGAAGTAAACAACAAACTGCACTGGGTAAATCCAGTTCTAGGTGTGCTGCTCAATCTCGTGGCAAGGAAATAATACAAGTAAATATGTCGTTTTAAATTGCATTAAACAAGTAGAAAGGAAATTAAGCAAAAACGGCAGACAGCTTGGAACAATGAAGTAAACAACAAATTGCACTTGGTAAAGCCAGTTCTAGGTGTGCTGCTCAATCTCGTGGCAAGGAAATAAAAAAGTAGATTTGTCCTTTAGGGATTGCGTTAAATTAGTACAAAGGAAATCAGGTAAAGAAAGGCAGACAGCTTGGAACAATGAAGTAAAGAAACTGCACTTGGTAACGCCAGTTCTAGGTGTGCTGCTCAATCTTGTGGCAAGGAAATAAAACAAGTAATTATGTCGTTTAAAGATTGCTTAAATAAGTAGAAAGGAAATTAAGTAGAAATGGCAGACAGCTTGGAACAATGGAGTAAACAACAAACTGCACTGGGTAAATCCAGTTCTAGGTGTGCTGCTCAATCTCGTGGCAAGGAAATAATACAAGTAAATATGTCATTTTAAATTGCATTAAAAAAGTAGAAAGGAAATTAAGTAAAAAGGGCAGACAGCTTGGAACAATGGAGTAAACAACAAACTGCACTGGGTAAATCCAGTTCTAGGTGTGCTGCTCAATCTCGTGGCAAGGAAATAATACAAGTAAATATGTCGTTTTAAATTGCATTATATAAGTAGAAAGGAAATTAAGTAAAAATTGCAGACAGCTTGGAACAATGAAGTAAACAACAAATTACACTGGGTAAATCCAGTTCTATGTGTGCTGCTCAATGTCGTGGCAAGGAAATAATACAAGTAAATATGTCGTTTTAAATTGCATTAAATAAGTAGAAAGAAAATTAAGTAAAAAGGGCAGACAGCTTGGAACAATCGAGTAAACAACAAACTGCACTGGGTAAATCCAGTTCTAGGTGTGCTGCTCAATCTCGTGGCAAGGAAATATTACAAGTAAATATGTCGTTTTAAATTGCATTAAATAAGTAGAAAGGAAATTAAGTAAAAAGGGCAGACAGCTTGGAACAATGGAGTAAACAACAAACTGCACTGGGTAAATCCAGTTCTAGGTGTGCTGCTCATTCTCGTTGCAAGGAAATAATACAAGTAAATATGTCGTTTTAAATTGCATTAAATAAGTAGAAAGGAAATTAAGTAAAAATGGCAGACAGCGTGGAACAATGAATTAAACAACAAACTACACTGGGTAAATCCAGTTATAGGTGTGCTGCTCAATCTCGTGGCAAGGAAATAATACAAGTAAATATGTCGTGTTAAATTGCATTATATAAGTAGAAAGGAAATTAGGTAAAAAGGGCAGTCAGCTTGGAACAATGAAGTAAACAACAATTTACACTGGGTAAATCCAGTTCTAGGTGTGCTGCTCAATCTCGTGGCAAGAAAATAATACAAGTAAATATGTCGTTTTAAATTGCATTAAATAAGTACAAAGGAAATTAAGTAAAAAGGGCAGACAGCTTGGAACAATGGAGTAAACAACAAACTGCACTGGGTAAATCCAGTTCTAGGTGTGCTGCTCATTCTCGTGGCAAGGAAATAATACAAGTAAATATGTCGTTTTAAATTGCATTAAATAAGTAGAAAGGAAATTAAGTAAAAATTGCAGACAGCTTGGAACAATGAAGTAAACAACAAATTACACTGGGTAAATCCAGTTCTATGTGTGCTGCTCAATCTCGTGGCAAGGAAGTAATACAAGTAAATATGTCGTTTTAAATTGCATTAAATAAGTAGAAAGGAAATTAAGTAAAAAGGGCAGACAGCTTGGAACAATGAAGTAAACAACAAACTGCACTGGGTAAATCCAGTTCTATGTGTGCTGCCTAATCTCATGGCAAGGAAATAATACAAGTAAATATGTCGTTTTAAATTGCATTAAATAAGTAGAAAAGAAATTAAGTAAAAATTGCAGACAGCTTGGAACAATGAAGTAAACAACAAATTACACTGGGTAAATCCAGTTCTATGTGTGCTGCTCAATCTCGTGGCAAGGAAATAATACAAGTAAATATGTCGTTTTAAATTGCATTAAATAAGTAGAAAGGAAATTAAGTAAAAAGGGCAGACAGCTTGGAACAATGAAGTAAACAACAAATTACACTGGGTAAATCCAGTTCTAGGTGTGCTGCTCAATCTCGTGGCAGGGAAATAATACAAGTAAATATGTCGTTTAAAGATTGCGTTAAATAAGTAGAAAGGAAACTAAGTAAAAATGGCAGACAGCTTGGAACAATGGAATAAACAACAAACTGCACTGGGTAAATCCAGTTCTAGGTGTGCTGCTCAATCTCGTGGCAAGGAAATAATACAAGTAAATATGTCGTTTTGAATTGCAATAAATAAGTAGAAAGGAAATTAAGTAAAAATGGCAGACAGCTTGGAACAATGGAGTAAACAACAAACTGCACTGGGTAAATCCAGTTCTAGGTGTGCTGCTCAATCTCGTGGCAAGGAAATAATACAAGTAAATATGTCGTTTTGAATTGCAATAATTAAGTAGAAAGGAAATTAAGTAAAAATGGCAGACAGCTTGGAACAATGGAGTAAACAACAAACTGCACTGGGTAAATCCAGTTCTAGGTGTGCTGCTCAATCTCGTGGCAAGGAAATATACAAGTAAATATGTCGTTTTAAACTGCAATAAATAAGTAGAAAGGAAATTAAGTAAAAAGGGCAGACACCTTGGAACAATGGAGTAAACAACAAAGTGCACTGGGTAAATCCAGTTCTATGTGTGCTGCTCAATCTCGTGGCAAGGAAATAATACAAGTAAATATGTAGTTTTAAATTGCATTAAATAAGTAGAAAGGAAATTAAGTAAAAATTGCAGACAGCGTGGAACAATGAAGTAAACAACAAATTACACTGGGTAAATCCAGTTCCAGGTGTGCTGCTCAATCTCGTGGCAAGGAAATAATACAAGTAAATATGTCGTTTTAAATTGCATTAATTAGGTAGAAAAGAAATTAAGTAAAAATTGCAGACAGCGTGGAACAATGAAGTAAACAACAAACTGCACTGGGTAAATCCAGTTCTAGGTGTGCTGCTCAATCTCGTGGCAAGGAAATAATACAAGTAAATATGTCGTTTTAAATTGCATTAAATAAGTAGAAAGGAAATTAAGTAAAAATTGCAGACAGCGTGGAACAATGAAGTAAACAACAAATTACACTGGGTAAATCCAGTTTCAGGTGTGCTGCTCAATCTCGTGGCAAGGAAATAATACAAGTAAATATGTCGTTTTAAACTGCATTAAATAAGTAGAAAGGAAATTAAGTAAAAATTGCAGACAGCGTGGAACAATGAAGTAAACAACAAAGTGCACTGGGTAAATCCAGTTCCAGGTGTGCTGCTCAATCTCGTGGCAAGGAAATAATACAAGTAAATATGTCGTTTTAAACTGCATTAAATAAGTAGAAAGGAAATTAAGTAAAAAGGGCAGACACCTTGGAACAATGGAGTAAACAACAAAGTGCACTGGGTAAATCCAGTTCTATGTGTGCTGCTCAATCTCGTGGCAAGGAAATAATACAAGTAAATATGTCGTTTTAAATTGCATTAAATAAGTAGAAAGGAAATTAAGTAAAAATTGCAGACAGCGTGGAACAATGAAGTAAACAACAAATTACACTGGGTAAATCCAGTTCCAGGTGTGCTGCTCAATCTCGTGGCAAGGAAATAATACAAGTAAATATGTCGTTTTAAACTGCATTAAATAAGTAGAAAGGAAATTAAGTAAAAAGGGCAGACACCTTGGAACAATGGAGTAAACAACAAAGTGCACTGGGTAAATCCAGTTCTATGTGTGCTGCTCAATCTCGTGGCAAGAAAATAATACAAGTAAATATGTCGTTTTAAATTGCATTAAATAAGTAGAAAGGAAATTAAGTAAAAATTGCAGACAGCGTGGAACAATGAAGTAAACGACAAATTACACTGGGTAAATCCAGTTCCAGGTGTGCTGCTCAATCTCGTGGCAAGGAAATAATACAAGTAAATATGTCGTTTTAAATTGCATTAAATAGGTAGAAAGGAAATTAAGTAAAAATTGCAGACAGCGTGGAACAATGAAGTAAACAACAAATTACACTGGGTAAATCCAGTTCCAGGTGTGCTGCTCAATCTCGTGGCAAGGAAATAATACAAGTAAATATGTCGTTTTAAACTGCATTAAATAAGTAGAAAGGAAATTAAGTAAAAAGGGCAGACACCTTGGAACAATGGAGTAAACAACAAAGTGCACTGGGTAAATCCAGTTCTATATGTGCTGCTCAATCTCGTAGCAAGGAAATAATACAAGTAAATATGTCGTTTTAAATTGGATTAAATAAGTAGAAAGGAAATTAAGTAAAAAGGGCAGACACCTTGGAACAATGGAGTAAACAACAAAGTGCACTGGGTAAATCCAGTTCTATGTGTGCTGCTCAATCTCGTGGCAAGGAAATAATACAAGTAAATATGTCGTTTTAAATTGCATTAAATAAGTAGAAAGGAAATTAAGTAAAAATTGCAGACAGCGTGGAACAATGAAGTAAACAACAAATTACACTGGGTAAATCCAGTTCCAGGTGTGCTGCTCAATCTCGTGGCAAGGAAATAATACAAGTAAATATGTCGTTTTAAATTGCATTAAATAAGTAGAAAGGAAATTAAGTAAAAATTGCAGACAGCGTGGAACAATGAAGTAAAGAACAAATTACACTGGGTAAATCCAGTTCCAGGTGTGCTGCTCAATCTCGTGGCAAAGAAATAATACAAGTAAATATGTCGTTTTAAACTGCATTAAATAAATAGAAAGGAAATTAAGTAAAAAGGGCAGACACCTTGGAACAATGGAGTAAACAACAAACTGCACTGGGTAAATCCAGTTCTATGTGTGCTGCTCAATCTCGTAGCAAGGAAATAATACAAGTAAATATGTCGTTTTAAATTGCATTAAATAAGTAGAAAGGAAATTAAGTAAAAATTGCAGACAGCGTGGAACAATGAATTAAACAACAAACTACACTGGGTAAACCAGTTCCAGGTGTGCTGCTCAATCTCGTGGCAAGGAAATAATACAAGTTAATATGTCGTTTTAAACTGCACTAATTAAGTAGAAAGGAAATTAAGTAAAAAGGGCAGACAGCTTGGAACAATGGAGTAAACAACAAACTGCACTGGGTAAATCCAGTTCTAGGTGTGCTGCTCAATCTCGTGGCAAGGAAATAATACAAGTAAATATGTCGTTTTAAATTGCATTAAATAAGTAGAAAGGAAATTAAGTAAAAATTGCAGACAGCGTGGAACAATGAAGTAAACAACAAATTACACTGGGTAAATCCAGTTCCAGGTGTGCTGCTCAATCTCGTGGCAAGGAAATAATACAAGTAAATATGTCGTTTTAAATTGCATTAAATAAGTAGAAAGGAAATTAAGTAAAAATTGCAGACAGCGTGGAACAATGAAGTAAACAACAAACTGCACTGGGTAAATCCAGTTCTAGGTGTGCTGCTCAATCTCGTGGCAAGGAAATAATACAAGTAAATATGTCGTTTTAAATTGCATTAAACAAGTAGAAAGGAAATTAAGCAAAAACGGCAGACAGCTTGGAACAATGAACTAAACAACAAATTGCACTTGGTAAAGACAGTTCTAGGTGTGCTGCTCAATCTCGTGGCAAGGAAATAAAAAAGTAGATTTGTCCTTTAGGGATTGCGTTAAATTAGTACAAAGGAAATTAAGTAAAGAAAGGCAGACAGCTTGGAACAATGAAGTAAAGAAACTGCACTTGGTAACGCCAGTTCTAGGTGTGCTGCTCAATCTTGTGGCAAGGAAATAAAACAAGTAATTAAGTCGTTTAAAGATTGCTTAAATAAGTAGAAAGGAAATTAAGTAGAAATGGCAGACAGCTTGGAACAATGGAGTAAACAACAAACTGCACTGGGTAAATCCAGTTCTAGGTGTGCTGCTCAATCTCGTGGCAAGGAAATAATACAAGTAAATATGCCGTTTTAAATTGCATTAAAAAAGTAGAAAGGAAATAAGTAAAAAGGGCAGACAGCTTGGAACAATGGAGTAAACAACAAACTGCACTGGGTAAATCCAGTTCTAGGTGTGCTGCTCAATCTCGTGGCAAGGAAATAATACAAGTAAATATGTCGTTTTAAATTGCATTATATAAGTAGAAAGGAAATTAAGTAAAAATTGCAGACAGCTTGGAACAATGAAGTAAACAACAAATTACACTGGGTAAATCCAGTTCTATGTGTGCTGCTCAATCTCGTGGCAAGGAAATATTACAAGTAAATATGTCGTTTTAAATTGCATTAAATAAGTAGAAAGGAAATTAGGTAAAAAGGGCAGACAGCTTGGAACAATTGAGTAAACAACAAACTGCACTGGGTAAATCCAGTTCTAGGTGTGCTGCTCAATCTCGTGGCAAGGAAATAATACAAGTAAATATGTCGTTTTAAATTGCATTAAATAAGTAGAAAGGAAATTAAGTAAAAAGGGCAGACAGCTTGGAACAATGGAGTAAACAACAAACTGCACTGGGTAAATCCAGTTCTAGGTGTGCTGCTCATTCTCGTGGCAAGGAAATAATACAAGTAAATATGTCGTTTTAAATTGCATTAAATAAGTAGAAAGGAAATTAAGTAAAAATGGCAGACAGCGTGGAACAATGAATTAAACAACAAACTACACTGGGTAAATCCAGTTCTAGGTGTGCTGCTCAATCTCGTGGCAAGGAAATAATACAAGTAAATATGTCGTTTTAAATTGCAATAAATAGGTAGAAAGGAAATTAAGTAAAAATTGCAGACAGCGTGGAACAATGAAGTAAACAACAAATTACACTGGGTAAATCCAGTTCTATGTGTGCTGCTCAATCTCGTGGCAAGGAAATAATACAAGTAAATATGTCGTTTTAAACTGCATTAAGTAAGTGGAAAGGAAATTAAGTAAAAATGGCAGACAGTTTGGAACAATGAAGTAAACAGCAAACTGCACTGGGTAAATCCAGTTCTAGGTGTGCTGCTCAATCTCGTGGCAAGGAAATAATACAAGTAAATATGTCGTTTTAAACTGCATTAAGTAAGTGGAAAGGAAATTAAGTAAAAATGGCAGACAGCGTGGAACAATGAATTAAACAACAAACTGCGCTGGGTAAATCCAGTTCTAGGTGTGCTGCTCAATCTCGTGGCAAGCAAATAATACAAGTAAATATGTCCTTTTAAACTGCATTAAGTAAGTGCAAAAAAAATTAAGTAAATATGGCAGACAGCTTGGAACAATGAAGTAAACAACAAACTGCACTTGGTAAAGCCAGTTCTAGGTGTGCTGCTCAATCTCGTGGCAAGGAAATAAAACAAGTAAATATGTCGTTTAAAGATTGCATTAAATAAGTAGAAAGGAAATTAGGTAAAAATGGCAGACAGCTTGGAAAAATGAAGTAAACAACAAACTGCACTTGGTAAAGTCAGTTCTAGGTGTGCTGCTCAATCTCGTGGCAAGGAAATAAAACAAGTAAATATGTCGTTTAAAGATTGCATTAAATAAGTAGAAAGGAAATTAAGTAAAAATGGCAGACAGCTTGGAACAATGAAGTAAACAACAAACTGCACTTGATAAAGCCAGTTCTAGGTGTGGTGCTCAATCTCGTGGCAAGGAAATAAAAGAAGCAAATATGTCGTTAAAGGATTGCATTAAATAAGTAGAAAGGAAATTAAGTAAAAATGGCAGACAGCTTGGAACAATGAAGTAAACAACAAACTGCACTTGGTAAAGCCAGTTCTAGGTGTGCTGCTCAATCTCATGGCAAGGAAATAAAACAAGTAAATATGTCGTTTAAAGATTGCATTAAGTAAGTAGAAAGGAAATTAAGTAAAAATGGCAGACAGCTTAGAACAATGAAGTAAACAACAAACCGCACTTGGTAAAGCCAGTTCTAGGTGTGGTGCTCAATCTCGTGGCAAGGAAATAAAACAAGTAAATATGTCGTTTAAAGATTGCAGTAAATAAGTAGAAAGGAAATTAAGGAAAAATGGCAGACAGCTTGGAACAATGAAGTAAACAACAAACTGCACTTGGGAAAGCCAGTTCTAGGTGTGCTGCTCAATCTCGTGGCAAGGAAATAAAACAAGTAAATATGTCGTTTAAAGATTGCATTAAGTAAGTAGAAAGGAAACTAAGTAAAAATGGCAGACAGCTTGGAACAATGGAATAAACAACAAACTGCACTGGGTAAATCCAGTTCTAGGTGTGCTGCTCAATCTCGTGGCAAGGCAATAATACAAGTAAATATGTCGTTTTAAATTGCATTAAATAAGTAGAAAGGAAATTAAGTAAAAATTGCAGACAGCGTGGAACAATGAAGTAAACAACAAATTACACTGGGTAAATCCAGTTCCAGGTGTGCTGCTCAATCTCGTGGCAAGGAAATAATACAAGTAAATATGTCGTTTTAAACTGCATTAAATAAGTAGAAAGGAAATTAAGTAAAAAGGGCAGACACCTTGGAACAATGGAGTAAACAATAAAGTGCACTGGGTAAATCCAGTTCTATGTGTGCTGCTCAATCTCGTTGCAAGGAAATAATACAAGTAAATATGTCGTTTTAAATTGCATTAAATAAGTAGAAAGGAAATTAAGTAAAAATTGCAGACAGCGTGGAACAATGAAGTAAACAACAAATTACACTGGGTAAATCCAGTTCCAGCTGTGCTGCTCAATCTCGTGGCAAGGAAATAATACAAGTAAATATGTCGTTTTAAATT
Source organism: Amblyomma americanum (assembly GCF_052857255.1). Classification (NCBI taxonomy): domain Eukaryota; kingdom Metazoa; phylum Arthropoda; class Arachnida; order Ixodida; family Ixodidae; genus Amblyomma; species Amblyomma americanum. The sequence goes on from NC_135506.1 coordinate 142,950,409, forward strand.
GCATTAAATAAGTAGAAAGGAAATTAAGTAAAAATTGCAGACAGCGTGGAACAATGAAGTAAACAACAAACTGCACTGGGTAAATCCAGTTCTAGGTGTGCTGCTCAATCTCGTGGCAAGGAAATAATACAAGTAAATATGTCGTTTTAAATTGCATTAAACAAGTAGAAAGGAAATTAAGCAAAAACGGCAGACAGCTTGGAACAATGAAGTAAACAACAAATTGCACTTGGTAAAGCCAGTTCTAGGTGTGCTGCTCAATCTCGTGGCAAGGAAATAAAAAAGTAGATTTGTCCTTTAGGGATTGCGTTAAATTAGTACAAAGGAAATCAGGTAAAGAAAGGCAGACAGCTTGGAACAATGAAGTAAAGAAACTGCACTTGGTAACGCCAGTTCTAGGTGTGCTGCTCAATCTTGTGGCAAGGAAATAAAACAAGTAATTATGTCGTTTAAAGATTGCTTAAATAAGTAGAAAGGAAATTAAGTAGAAATGGCAGACAGCTTGGAACAATGGAGTAAACAACAAACTGCACTGGGTAAATCCAGTTCTAGGTGTGCTGCTCAATCTCGTGGCAAGGAAATAATACAAGTAAATATGTCATTTTAAATTGCATTAAAAAAGTAGAAAGGAAATTAAGTAAAAAGGGCAGACAGCTTGGAACAATGGAGTAAACAACAAACTGCACTGGGTAAATCCAGTTCTAGGTGTGCTGCTCAATCTCGTGGCAAGGAAATAATACAAGTAAATATGTCGTTTTAAATTGCATTATATAAGTAGAAAGGAAATTAAGTAAAAATTGCAGACAGCTTGGAACAATGAAGTAAACAACAAATTACACTGGGTAAATCCAGTTCTATGTGTGCTGCTCAATGTCGTGGCAAGGAAATAATACAAGTAAATATGTCGTTTTAAATTGCATTAAATAAGTAGAAAGAAAATTAAGTAAAAAGGGCAGACAGCTTGGAACAATCGAGTAAACAACAAACTGCACTGGGTAAATCCAGTTCTAGGTGTGCTGCTCAATCTCGTGGCAAGGAAATATTACAAGTAAATATGTCGTTTTAAATTGCATTAAATAAGTAGAAAGGAAATTAAGTAAAAAGGGCAGACAGCTTGGAACAATGGAGTAAACAACAAACTGCACTGGGTAAATCCAGTTCTAGGTGTGCTGCTCATTCTCGTTGCAAGGAAATAATACAAGTAAATATGTCGTTTTAAATTGCATTAAATAAGTAGAAAGGAAATTAAGTAAAAATGGCAGACAGCGTGGAACAATGAATTAAACAACAAACTACACTGGGTAAATCCAGTTATAGGTGTGCTGCTCAATCTCGTGGCAAGGAAATAATACAAGTAAATATGTCGTGTTAAATTGCATTATATAAGTAGAAAGGAAATTAGGTAAAAAGGGCAGTCAGCTTGGAACAATGAAGTAAACAACAATTTACACTGGGTAAATCCAGTTCTAGGTGTGCTGCTCAATCTCGTGGCAAGAAAATAATACAAGTAAATATGTCGTTTTAAATTGCATTAAATAAGTACAAAGGAAATTAAGTAAAAAGGGCAGACAGCTTGGAACAATGGAGTAAACAACAAACTGCACTGGGTAAATCCAGTTCTAGGTGTGCTGCTCATTCTCGTGGCAAGGAAATAATACAAGTAAATATGTCGTTTTAAATTGCATTAAATAAGTAGAAAGGAAATTAAGTAAAAATTGCAGACAGCTTGGAACAATGAAGTAAACAACAAATTACACTGGGTAAATCCAGTTCTATGTGTGCTGCTCAATCTCGTGGCAAGGAAGTAATACAAGTAAATATGTCGTTTTAAATTGCATTAAATAAGTAGAAAGGAAATTAAGTAAAAAGGGCAGACAGCTTGGAACAATGAAGTAAACAACAAACTGCACTGGGTAAATCCAGTTCTATGTGTGCTGCCTAATCTCATGGCAAGGAAATAATACAAGTAAATATGTCGTTTTAAATTGCATTAAATAAGTAGAAAAGAAATTAAGTAAAAATTGCAGACAGCTTGGAACAATGAAGTAAACAACAAATTACACTGGGTAAATCCAGTTCTATGTGTGCTGCTCAATCTCGTGGCAAGGAAATAATACAAGTAAATATGTCGTTTTAAATTGCATTAAATAAGTAGAAAGGAAATTAAGTAAAAAGGGCAGACAGCTTGGAACAATGAAGTAAACAACAAATTACACTGGGTAAATCCAGTTCTAGGTGTGCTGCTCAATCTCGTGGCAGGGAAATAATACAAGTAAATATGTCGTTTTAAATTGCATTAAATAAGTAGAAAGGAAATAAGTAAAAATGGCAGACAGCGTGGAACAATGGAGTAAACAACAAACTGCACTGGGTAAATCCAGTTCTAGGTGTGCTGCTCATTCTCGTGGCAAGGAAATAATACAAGTAAATATGTCGTTTTAAATTGCATTAAATAAGTAGAAAGGAAATTAAGTAAAAATGGCAGACAGCGTGGAACAATGAATTAAACAACAAACTACACTGGGTAAATCCAGTTATAGGTGTGCTGCTCAATCTCGTGGCAAGGAAATAATACAAGTAAATATGTCGTGTTAAATTGCATTATATAAGTAGAAAGGAAATTAAGTAAAAAGGGCAGACAGCTTGGAACAATGAAGTAAACAACAATTTACACTGGGTAAATCCAGTTCTAGGTGTGCTGCTCAATCTCGTGGCAAGAAAATAATACAAGTAAATATGTCGTTTTAAATTGCATTAAATAAGTAGAAAGGAAATTAAGTAAAAATTGCAGACAGCGTGGAACAATGAAGTAAACAACAAATTACACTGGGTAAATCCAGTTTCAGGTGTGCTGCTCAATCTCGTGGCAAGGAAATAATACAAGTAAATATGTCGTTTTAAACTGCATTAAATAAGTAGAAAGGAAATTAAGTAAAAATTGCAGACAGCGTGGAACAATGAAGTAAACAACAAAGTGCACTGGGTAAATCCAGTTCCAGGTGTGCTGCTCAATCTCGTGGCAAGGAAATAATACAAGTAAATATGTCGTTTTAAACTGCATTAAATAAGTAGAAAGGAAATTAAGTAAAAAGGGCAGACACCTTGGAACAATGGAGTAAACAACAAAGTGCACTGGGTAAATCCAGTTCTATGTGTGCTGCTCAATCTCGTGGCAAGGAAATAATACAAGTAAATATGTCGTTTTAAATTGCATTAAATAAGTAGAAAGGAAATTAAGTAAAAATTGCAGACAGCGTGGAACAATGAAGTAAACAACAAATTACACTGGGTAAATCCAGTTCCAGGTGTGCTGCTCAATCTCGTGGCAAGGAAATAATACAAGTAAATATGTCGTTTTAAACTGCATTAAATAAGTAGAAAGGAAATTAAGTAAAAAGGGCAGACACCTTGGAACAATGGAGTAAACAACAAAGTGCACTGGGTAAATCCAGTTCTATGTGTGCTGCTCAATCTCGTGGCAAGAAAATAATACAAGTAAATATGTCGTTTTAAATTGCATTAAATAAGTAGAAAGGAAATTAAGTAAAAATTGCAGACAGCGTGGAACAATGAAGTAAACGACAAATTACACTGGGTAAATCCAGTTCCAGGTGTGCTGCTCAATCTCGTGGCAAGGAAATAATACAAGTAAATATGTCGTTTTAAATTGCATTAAATAAGTAGAAAGGAAATTAAGTAAAAATTGCAGACAGCGTGGAACAATGAAGTAAACAACAAATTACACTGGGTAAATCCAGTTCCAGGTGTGCTGCTCAATCTCGTGGCAAGGAAATAATACAAGTAAATATGTCGTTTTAAACTGCATTAAATAAGTAGAAAGGAAATTAAGTAAAAAGGGCAGACACCTTGGAACAATGGAGTAAACAACAAAGTGCACTGGGTAAATCCAGTTCTATATGTGCTGCTCAATCTCGTAGCAAGGAAATAATACAAGTAAATATGTCGTCTTAAATTGCATTAAATAAGTAGAAAGGAAATTAAGTAAAAAGGGCAGACACCTTGGAACAATGGAGTAAACAACAAAGTGCACTGGGTAAATCCAGTTCTATGTGTGCTGCTCAATCTCGTGGCAAGGAAATAATACAAGTAAATATGTCGTTTTAAATTGCATTAAATAAGTAGAAAGGAAATTAAGTAAAAATTGCAGACAGCGTGGAACAATGAAGTAAACAACAAATTACACTGGGTAAATCCAGTTCCAGGTGTGCTGCTCAATCTCGTGGCAAGGAAATAATACAAGTAAATATGTCGTTTTAAATTGCATTAAATAAGTAGAAAGGAAATTAAGTAAAAATTGCAGACAGCGTGGAACAATGAAGTAAAGAACAAATTACACTGGGTAAATCCAGTTCCAGGTGTGCTGCTCAATCTCGTGGCAAAGAAATAATACAAGTAAATATGTCGTTTTAAACTGCATTAAATAAGTAGAAAGGAAATTAAGTAAAAAGGGCAGACACCTTGGAACAATGGAGTAAACAACAAACTGCACTGGGTAAATCCAGTTCTATGTGTGCTGCTCAATCTCGTAGCAAGGAAATAATACAAGTAAATATGTCGTTTTAAATTGCATTAAATAAGTAGAAAGGAAATTAAGTAAAAATTGCAGACAGCGTGGAACAATGAATTAAACAACAAACTACACTGGGTAAACCAGTTCCAGGTGTGCTGCTCAATCTCGTGGCAAGGAAATAATACAAGTTAATATGTCGTTTTAAACTGCACTAATTAAGTAGAAAGGAAATTAAGTAAAAAGGGCAGACAGCTTGGAACAATGGAGTAAACAACAAACTGCACTGGGTAAATCCAGTTCTAGGTGTGCTGCTCAATCTCGTGGCAAGGAAATAATACAAGTAAATATGTCGTTTTAAATTGCATTAAATAAGTAGAAAGGAAATTAAGTAAAAATTGCAGACAGCGTGGAACAATGAAGTAAACAACAAATTACACTGGGTAAATCCAGTTCCAGGTGTGCTGCTCAATCTCGTGGCAAGGAAATAATACAAGTAAATATGTCGTTTTAAATTGCATTAAATAAGTAGAAAGGAAATTAAGTAAAAATTGCAGACAGCGTGGAACAATGAAGTAAACAACAAACTGCACTGGGTAAATCCAGTTCTAGGTGTGCTGCTCAATCTCGTGGCAAGGAAATAATACAAGTAAATATGTCGTTTTAAATTGCATTAAACAAGTAGAAAGGAAATTAAGCAAAAACGGCAGACAGCTTGGAACAATGAAGTAAACAACAAATTGCACTTGGTAAAGACAGTTCTAGGTGTGCTGCTCAATCTCGTGGCAAGGAAATAAAAAAGTAGATTTGTCCTTTAGGGATTGCGTTAAATTAGTACAAAGGAAATTAAGTAAAGAAAGGCAGACAGCTTGGAACAATGAAGTAAAGAAACTGCACTTGGTAACGCCAGTTCTAGGTGTGCTGCTCAATCTTGTGGCAAGGAAATAAAACAAGTAATTAAGTCGTTTAAAGATTGATTAAATAAGTAGAAAGGAAATTAAGTAGAAATGGCAGACAGCTTGGAACAATGGAGTAAACAACAAACTGCACTGGGTAAATCCAGTTCTAGGTGTGCTGCTCAATCTCGTGGCAAGGAAATAATACAAGTAAATATGTCGTTTTAAATTGCATTAAAAAAGTAGAAAGGAAATAAGTAAAAAGGGCAGACAGCTTGGAACAATGGAGTAAACAACAAACTGCACTGGGTAAATCCAGTTCTAGGTGTGCTGCTCAATCTCGTGGCAAGGAAATAATACAAGTAAATATGTCGTTTTAAATTGCATTATATAAGTAGAAAGGAAATTAAGTAAAAATTGCAGACAGCTTGGAACAATGAAGTAAACAACAAATTACACTGGGTAAATCCAGTTCTATGTGTGCTGCTCAATCTCGTGGCAAGGAAATATTACAAGTAAATATGTCGTTTTAAATTGCATTAAATAAGTAGAAAGGAAATTAGGTAAAAAGGGCAGACAGCTTGGAACAATTGAGTAAACAACAAACTGCACTGGGTAAATCCAGTTCTAGGTGTGCTGCTCAATCTCGTGGCAAGGAAATAATACAAGTAAATATGTCGTATTAAATTGCATTAAATAAGTAGAAAGGAAATTAAGTAAAAAGGGCAGACAGCTTGGAACAATGGAGTAAACAACAAACTGCACTGGGTAAATCCAGTTCTAGGTGTGCTGCTCATTCTCGTGGCAAGGAAATAATACAAGTAAATATGTCGTTTTAAATTGCATTAAATAAGTAGAAAGGAAATTAAGTAAAAATGGCAGACAGCGTGGAACAATGAATTAAACAACAAACTACACTGGGTAAATCCAGTTCTAGGTGTGCTGCTCAATCTCGTGGCAAGGAAATAATACAAGTAAATATGTCGTTTTAAATTGCAATAAATAAGTAGAAAGGAAATTAAGTAAAAATTGCAGACAGCGTGGAACAATGAAGTAAACAACAAATTACACTGGGTAAATCCAGTTCTATGTGTGCTGCTCAATCTCGTGGCAAGGAAATAATACAAGTAAATATGTCGTTTTAAACTGCATTAAGTAAGTGGAAAGGAAATTAAGTAAAAATGGCAGACAGTTTGGAACAATGAAGTAAACAGCAAACTGCACTGGGTAAATCCAGTTCTAGGTGTGCTGCTCAATCTCGTGGCAAGGAAATAATACAAGTAAATATGTCGTTTTAAACTGCATTAAGTAAGTGGAAAGGAAATTAAGTAAAAATGGCAGACAGCGTGGAACAATGAATTAAACAACAAACTGCGCTGGGTAAATCCAGTTCTAGGTGTGCTGCTCAATCTCGTGGCAAGCAAATAATACAAGTAAATATGTCCTTTTAAACTGCATTAAGTAAGTGCAAAAAAAATTAAGTAAATATGGCAGACAGCTTGGAACAATGAAGTAAACAACAAACTGCACTTGGTAAAGCCAGTTCTAGGTGTGCTGCTCAATCTCGTGGCAAGGAAATAAAACAAGTAAATATGTCGTTTAAAGATTGCATTAAATAAGTAGAAAGGAAATTAAGTAAAAATGGCAGACAGCTTGGAAAAATGAAGTAAACAACAAACTGCACTTGGTAAAGTCAGTTCTAGGTGTGCTGCTCAATCTCGTGGCAAGGAAATAAAACAAGTAAATATGTCGTTTAAAGATTGCATTAAATAAGTAGAAAGGAAATTAAGTAAAAATGGCAGACAGCTTGGAACAATGAAGTAAACAACAAACTGCACTTGATAAAGCCAGTTCTATGTGTGGTGCTCAATCTCGTGGCAAGGAAATAAAAGAAGCAAATATGTCGTTAAAGGATTGCATTAAATAAGTAGAAAGGAAATTAAGTAAAAATGGCAGACAGCTTGGAACAATGAAGTAAACAACAAACTGCACTTGGTAAAGCCAGTTCTAGGTGTGCTGCTCAATCTCATGGCAAGGAAATAAAACAAGTAAATATGTCGTTTAAAGATTGCATTAAGTAAGTAGAAAGGAAATTAAGTAAAAATGGCAGACAGCTTAGAACAATGAAGTAAACAACAAACCGCACTTGGTAAAGCCAGTTCTAGGTGTGGTGCTCAATCTCGTGGCAAGGAAATAAAACAAGTAAATATGTCGTTTAAAGATTGCAGTAAATAAGTAGAAAGGAAATTAAGGAAAAATGGCAGACAGCTTGGAACAATGAAGTAAACAACAAACTGCACTTGGGAAAGCCAGTTCTAGGTGTGCTGCTCAATCTCGTGGCAAGGAAATAAAACAAGTAAATATGTCGTTTAAAGATTGCATTAAGTAAGTAGAAAGGAAACTAAGTAAAAATGGCAGACAGCTTGGAACAATGGAATAAACAACAAACTGCACTGGGTAAATCCAGTTCTAGGTGTGCTGCTCAATCTCGTGGCAAGGCAATAATACAAGTAAATATGTCGTTTTAAATTGCATTAAATAAGTAGAAAGGAAATTAAGTAAAAATTGCAGACAGCGTGGAACAATGAAGTAAACAACAAATTACACTGGGTAAATCCAGTTCCAGGTGTGCTGCTCAATCTCGTGGCAAGGAAATAATACAAGTAAATATGTCGTTTTAAACTGCATTAAATAAGTAGAAAGGAAATTAAGTAAAAAGGGCAGACACCTTGGAACAATGGAGTAAACAATAAAGTGCACTGGGTAAATCCAGTTCTATGTGTGCTGCTCAATCTCGTGGCAAGGAAATAATACAAGTAAATATGTCGTTTTAAATTGCATTAAATAAGTAGAAAGGAAATTAAGTAAAAATTGCAGACAGCGTGGAACAATGAAGTAAACAACAAATTACACTGGGTAAATCCAGTTCCAGCTGTGCTGCTCAATCTCGTGGCAAGGAAATAATACAAGTAAATATGTCGTTTTAAATTGCATTAAATAAGTAGAAAGGAAATTAAGTAAAAATTGCAGACAGCGTGGAACAATGAAGTAAACAACAAACTGCACTGGGTAAATCCAGTTCTAGGTGTGCTGCTCAATCTCGTGGCAAGGAAATAATACAAGTAAATATGTCGTTTTAAATTGCATTAAACAAGTAGAAAGGAAATTAAGCAAAAACCGCAGACAGCTTGGAACAATGAAGTAAACAACAAATTGCACTTGGTAAAGCCAGTTCTAGGTGTGCTGCTCAATCTCGTGGCAACGAAATAAAAAAGTAGATTTGTCCTTTAGGGATTGCGTTAAATTAGTACAAAGGAAATCAGGTAAAGAAAGGCAGACAGCTTGGAACAATGAAGTAAAGAAACTGCACTTGGTAACGCCAGTTCTAGGTGTGCTGCTCAATCTTGTGGCAAGGAAATAAAACAAGTAATTATGTCGTTTAAAGATTGCTTAAATAAGTAGAAAGGAAATTAAGTAGAAATGGCAGACAGCTTGGAACAATGGAGTAAACAACAAACTGCACTGGGTAAATCCAGTTCTAGGTGTGCTGCTCAATCTCGTGGCAAGGAAATAATACAAGTAAATATGTCATTTTAAATTGCATTAAAAAAGTACAAAGGAAATTAAGTAAAAAGGGCAGACAGCTTGGAACAATGGAGTAAACAACAAACTGCACTGGGTAAATCCAGTTCTAGGTGTGCTGCTCAATCTCGTGGCAAGGAAATAATACAAGTAAATATGTCGTTTTAAATTGCATTATATAAGTAGAAAGGAAATTAAGTAAAAATTGCAGACAGCTTGGAACAATGAAGTAAACAACAAATTACACTGGGTAAATCCAGTTCTATGTGTGCTGCTCAATCTCGTGGCAAGGAAATAATACAAGTAAATATGTCGTTTTAAATTGCATTAAATAAGTAGAAAGGAAATTAAGTAAAAAGGGCAGACAGCTTGGAACAATCGAGTAAACAACAAACTGCACTGGGTAAATCCAGTTCTAGGTGTGCTGCTCAATCTCGTGGCAAGGAAATATTACAAGTAAATATGTCGTTTTAAATTGCATTAAATAAGTAGAAAGGAAATTAAGTAAAAAGGGCAGACAGCTTGGAACAATGGAGTAAACAACAAACTGCACTGGGTAAATCCAGTTCTAGGTGTGCTGCTCATTCTCGTGGCAAGGAAATAATACAAGTAAATATGTCGTTTTAAATTGCATTAAATAAGTAGAAAGGAAATTAAGTAAAAATGGCAGACAGCGTGGAACAATGAATTAAACAACAAACTACACTGGGTAAATCCAGTTATAGGTGTGCTGCTCAATCTCGTGGCAAGGAAATAATACAAGTAAATATGTCGTGTTAAATTGCATTATATAAGTAGAAAGGAAATTAAGTAAAAAGGGCAGACAGCTTGGAACAATGAAGTAAACAACAATTTACACTGGGTAAATCCAGTTCTAGGTGTGCTGCTCAATCTCGTGGCAAGAAAATAATACAAGTAAATATGTCGTTTTAAATTGCATTAAATAAGTACAAAGGAAATTAAGTAAAAAGGGCAGACAGCTTGGAACAATGGAGTAAACAACAAACTGCACTGGGTAAATCCAGTTCTAGGTGTGCTGCTCATTCTCGTGGCAAGGAAATAATACAAGTAAATATGTCGTTTTAAATTGCATTAAATAAGTAGAAAGGAAATTAAGTAAAAATTGCAGACAGCTTGGAACAATGAAGTAAACAACAAATTACACTGGGTAAATCCAGTTCTATGTGTGCTGCTCAATCTCGTGGCAAGGAAATAATACAAGTAAATATGTCGTTTTAAATTGCATTAAATAAGTAGAAAGGAAATTAAGTAAAAAGGGCAGACAGCTTGGAACAATGGAGTAAACAACAAACTGCACTGGGTAAATCCAGTTCTATGTGTGCTGCTCAATCTCATGGCAAGGAAATAATACAAGTAAATATGTCGTTTTAAATTGCATTAAATAAGTAGAAAGGAAATTAAGTAAAAATTGCAGACAGCTTGGAACAATGAAGTAAACAACAAATTACACTGGGTAAATCCAGTTCTATGTGTGCTGCTCAATCTCGTGGCAAGGAAATAATACAAGTAAATATGTCCTTTTAAATTGCATTAAATAAGTAGAAAGGAAATTAAGTAAAAAGGGCAGACAGCTTGGAACAATGAAGTAAACAACAAATTACACTGGGTAAATCCAGTTCTAGGTGTGCTGCTCAATCTCGTGGCAGGGAAATAATACAAGTAAATATGTCGTTTTAAATTGCATTAAATAAGTAGAAAGGAAATAAGTAAAAATGGCAGACAGCGTGGAACAATGAATTAAACAACAAACTGCACTGGGTAAATCCAGTTCTAGGTGTGCTGCTCAATCTCGTGGCAAGGAAATAATACAAGTAAATATGTCGTTTTAAATTGCATTAAATAAGTTGAAAGGAAATTAAGTAAAAATTGCAGACAGCGTGGAACAATGAAGTAAACAACAAATTACACTGGGTAAATCCAGTTCTATGTGTGCTGCTCAATCTCGTGGCAAGGAAATTATGCAAGTAAATATGTCGTTTTAAATTGCATTAAATAAGTAGAAAGGAAATTAAGCAAAAAAGGGCAGACAGCTTGGAACAATGGAGTAAACAACAAACTGCACTGGGTAAATCCAGTTCTAGGTGTGCTGCTCATTCTCGTGGCAAGGAAATAATACAAGTAAATATGTCGTTTTAAATTGCATTAAATAAGTAGAAAGGAAATTAGGTAAAAATGGCAGACAGCGTGGAACAATGAATTAAACAACAAACTACACTGGGTAAATTCAGTTCTATGTGTGCTGCTCAATCTCGTGGCAAGGAAATAATACAAGTAAATATGTCGTTTTAAATTGCAATAAATAAGTAGAAAGGTAATTAAGTAAAAATGGCAGACAGCTTGGAACAATGGAGTAAACAGCAAACTGCACTGGGTAAATCCAGTTCTAGGTGTGCTGCTCAATCTCGTGGCAAGGAAATAATACAAGTAAATATGTCGTTTTAAACTGCATTAAGTAAGTGGAAAGGAAATTAAGTAAAAATGGCAGACAGCTTGGAAAAATGAAGTAAACAACAAACTGCACTTGGTAAAGTCAGTTCTAGGTGTGCTGCTCAATCTCGTGGCAAGGAAATAAAACAAGTAAATATGTCGTTTAAAGATTGCTATAAATAAGTAGAAAGGAAATTAAGTAGAAATGGCAGACAGCTTGGAACAATGAAGTAAACAACAAACTGCACTTGATAAAGCCAGTTCTAGGTGTGGTGCTCAATCTCTTGGCAAGGAAATAAAAGAAGCAAATATGTCGTTAAAGGATTGCATTAAATAAGTAGAAAGGAAATTAAGTAAAAATGGCAGACAGCTTGGAACAATGAAGTAAACAACAAACTGCACTTGGTAAAGCCAGTTCTAGGTGTGCTGCTCAATCTCATGGAGAGGAAATAAAACAAGTAAATATGTCGTTTAAAGACTGCATTAAGTAAGTAGAAAGGAAATTAAGTAAAAATGGCAGACAGCTTAGAACAATGAGGTAAACAACAAACCGCACTTGGTAAAGCCAGTTCAAGGTGTGGTGCTCAATCTCGTGGCAAGGAAATAAAACAAGTAAATATGTCGTTTAAAGATTGCATTAGATAAGTAGAAAGGAAATTAAGTAAAAATGGCAGACAGCTTAGAACAATGAAGTAAACAACAAACCGCACTTGGTAAAGCCAGTTCTAGGTGTGGTGCTCAATCTCGTGGCAAGGAAATAAAACAAGTAAATATGTCGTTTAAAGATTGCATTAAGTAAGTAGAAAGGAAATTAGGTAAAAATGGCAGACAGCTTAGAACAATGAAGTAAACAACAAACTGCACTTGGTAAAGCCAGTTCTAGGTGTGCTGCTCAATCTCATGGCAAGGAAATAAAACAAGTAAATATGTCGTTTAAAGATTGCATTAAGTAAGTAGAAAGGAAATTAAGTAAAAATGGCAGACAGCTTAGAACAATGAAGTAAACAACAAACCGCAGTTGGTAAAGCCAGTTCTAGGTGTGGTGCTCAATCTCGAGGCAAGGAAATAAAACAAGTAAATATGTAATTTAAAAATTGCATTAAATAAGTAGAAAGGAAATTAAGTAAAAATGGCAGACAGCTTGGAACAATGAAGTAAACAACAAACTGCACTTGGTAAAGCCAGTTCTAGGTGTGGTGCTCAATCTCGTGGCAAGGAAATAAAACAAGTAAATATGTCGTTTAAAGATTGCATTAGATAAGTAGAAAGGAAATTAAGTAAAAATGGCAGACAGCTTGGAACAATGAAGTAAACAACAAACTGCACTTGGTAAAGCCAGTTCTAGGTGTGCTGCTCAATCTCGTGGCAAGAAAATAAAACAAGTAAATATGTCGTTTAAAGATTCCATTAAGTAAGCAAAAAGGAAACTAAGTAAAAATGGCAGACAGCTTAGAACAATGAAGTAAACAACAAACTGCACTTGGTAAAGCCAGTTCTAGGTGTGGTGCTCAATCTCGTGGCAAGGAAATAAAACAAGTAAATATGTCGTTTAAAGATTGCATTAAGTAAGTAGAAAGGAAATTAAGTAAAAATGGCAGACAGCTTGGAACAATGAAGTAAACAACAAACTGCACTTGGTAAAGCCAGTTCTAGGTGTGCTGCTCAATCTCGTGGCAAGGAAATAAAACAAGTAAATATGTCGTTTAAAGATTGCATTAAATAAGTAGAAAGGAAACTAAGTAAAAATGGCAGACAGCTTAGAACAATGAAGTAAACAACAAACTGCACTGGGTAAATCCAGTTCTAGGTGTGCTGCTCAATCTCGTGGCAAGAAAATAATACAAGTAAATATGTCGTTTTGAATTGCAATAAATAAGTAGAAAGGAAATTAAGTAAAAATGGCAGACAGCTTGGAACAATGGAGTAAACAACAAACTGCACTGGGTAAATCCAGTTCTAGGTGTGCTGCTCAATCTCGTGGCAAGGAAATAATACAAGTAAATATGTCGTTTTGAATTGCAATAAATAAGTAGAAAGGAAATTAAGTAAAAATGGCAGACAGCTTGGAACAATGGAGTAAACAAAAAACTGCACTGGGTAAATCCAGTTCTAGGTGTGCTGCTCAATCTCGTGGCAAGGAAATAATACAAGTAAATATGTCGTTTTAAACTGCATTAAATAAGTAGAAAGGAAATTAAGTAACAAGGGCAGACACCTTGAAACAATGGAGTAAACAACAAAGTGCACTGGGTAAATCCAGTTCTATGTGTGCTGCTCAATCTCGTGGCAAGGAAATAATACAAGTAAATATGTAGTTTTAAATTGCATTAAATAAGTAGAAAGGAAATTAAGTAAAAATTGCAGACAGCGTGGAACAATGAAGTAAACAACAAATTACACTGGGTAAATCCAGTTCCAGGTGTGCTGCTCAATCTCGTGGCAAGGAAATAATACAAGTAAATATGTCGTTTTGAATTGCAATAAATAAGTAGAAAGGAAACTAAGTAAAAATGGCAGTCAGCTTGAAACAATGGAATAAACAACAAACTGCACTGGGTAAATCCAGTTCTAGGTGTGCTGCTCAATCTCGTGGCAGGGAAATAATACAAGTAAATATGTCGTTTTGAATTGCAATAAATAAGTAGAAAGGAAATTAAGTAAAAATGGCAGACAGCTTGGAACAATGGAGTAAACAACAAACTGCACTGGGTAAATCCAGTTCCAGGTGTGCTGCTCAATCTCGTGGCAAGGAAATAATACAAGTAAATATGTCGTTTTAAACTGCATTAAATAAGTAGAAAGGAAATTAAGTAAAAAGGGCAGACACCTTGGAACAATGGAGTAAACAACAAAGTGCACTGGGTAAATCCAGTTCTATGTGTGCTGCTCAGTCTCGTGGCAAGGAAATAATACAAGTAAATATGTCGTTTTAAACTGCATTAAATAATTAGAAAGGAAATTAAGTAAAAAGGGCAGACACCTTGGAACAATGGAGTAAACAACAAAGTGCACTGGGTAAATCCAGTTCTATGTGTGCTGCTCAATCTCGTGGCAAGGAAATAATACAAGTAAATATGTCATTTTAAATTGCATTAAATAAGTAGAAAGGAAATTAAGTAAAAATTGCAGACAGCGTGGAACAATGAAGTAAACAACAAATTACACTGGGTAAATCCAGTTCCAGGTGTGCTGCTCAATCTCGTGGCAAGGAAATAATACAAGTAAATATGTCGTTTTGAATTGCAATAAATAAGTAGAAAGGAAACTAAGTAAAAATGGCAGTCAGCTTGAAACAATGGAATAAACAACAAACTGCACTGGGTAAATCCAGTTCTAGGTGTGCTGCTCAATCTCGTGGCAGGGAAATAATACAAGTAAATATGTCGTTTTGAATTGCAATAAATAAGTAGAAAGGAAATTAAGTAAAAATGGCAGACAGCTTGGAACAATGGAGTAAACAACAAACTGCACTGGGTAAATCCAGTTCCAGGTGTGCTGCTCAATCTCGTGGCAAGGAAATAATACAAGTAAATATGTCGTTTTGAATTGCAATAAATAAGTAGAAAGGAAATTAAGTAAAAATGGCAGACAGCTTGGAACAATGGAGTAAACAAAAAACTGCACTGGGTAAATCCAGTTCTAGGTGTGCTGCTCAATCTCGTGGCAAGGAAATAATACAAGTAAATATGTCGTTTTAAACTGCATTAAATAAGTAGAAAGGAAATTAAGTAAAAAGGGCAGACACCTTGGAACAATGGAGTAAACAACAAAGTGCACTGGGTAAATCCAGTTCTATGTGTGCTGCTCAATCTCGTGGCAAGGAAATAATACAAGTAAATATGTAGTTTTAAATTGCATTAAATAAGTAGAAAGGAAATTAAGTAAAAATTGCAGACAGCGTGGAACAATGAAGTAAACAACAAATTACACTGGGTAAATCCAGTTCCAGGTGTGCTGCTCAATCTCGTGGCAAGGAAATAATACAAGTAAATATGTCGTTTTAATTTGCATTAAATAGGTAGAAAGGAAATTAAGTAAAAATTGCAGACAGCGTGGAACAATGAAGTAAACAACAAACTGCACTGGGTAAATCCAGTTCTAGGTGTGCTGCTCAATCTCGTGGCAAGGAAATAATACAAGTAAATATGTCGTTTTAAATTGCATTAAATAAGTAGAAAGGAAATTAACTAAAAATTGCAGACAGCGTGGAACAATGAAGTAAACAACAAATTACACTGGGTAAATCCAGTTTCAGGTGTGCTGCTCAATCTCGTGGCAAGGAAATAATACAAGTAAAT
The DNA here is from genome assembly GCF_052857255.1 of Amblyomma americanum. NCBI lineage: Eukaryota > Metazoa > Arthropoda > Arachnida > Ixodida > Ixodidae > Amblyomma > Amblyomma americanum. Next base: position 142,966,161 of record NC_135506.1, read on the forward strand.
ATGTCGTTTTAAACTGCATTAAATAAGTAGAAAGGAAATTAAGTAAAAAGGGCAGACACCTTGGAACAATGGAGTAAACAACAAAGTGCACTGGGTAAATCCAGTTCTATGTGTGCTGCTCAATCTCGTGGCAAGGAAATAATACAAGTAAATATGTCGTTTTAAATTGCATTAAATAAGTCGAAAGGAAATTAAGTAAAAATTGCAGACAGCGTGGAACAATGAAGTAAACAACAAATTACACTGGGTAAATCCAGTTCCAGGTGTGCTGCTCAATCTCGTGGCAAGGAAATAATACAAGTAAATATGTCGTTTTAAACTGCATTAAATAAGTAGAAAGGAAATTAAGTAAAAAGGGCAGACACCTTGGAACAATGGAGTAAACAACAAAGTGCACTGGGTAAATCCAGTTCTATGTGTGCTGCTCAGTCTCGTGGCAAGGAAATAATACAAGTAAATATGTCGTTTTAAACTGCATTAAATAATTAGAAAGGAAATTAAGTAAAAAGGGCAGACACCTTGGAACAATGGAGTAAACAACAAAGTGCACTGGGTAAATCCAGTTCTATGTGTGCTGCTCAATCTCGTGGCAAGGAAATAATACAAGTAAATATGTCGTTTTAAATTGCATTAAATAAGTAGAAAGGAAATTAAGTAAAAATTGCAGACAGCGTGGAACAATGAAGTAAACAACAAATTACACTGGGTAAATCCAGTTCCAGGTGTGCTGCTCAATCTCGTGGCAAGGTAATAATACAAGTAAATATGTCGTTTTAAATTGCATTAAATAAGTAGAAAGGAAATTAAGTAAAAATTGCAGACAGCGTGGAACAATGAAGTAAAGAACAAATTACACTGGGTAAATCCAGTTCCAGGTGTGCTGCTCAATCTCGTGGCAACGAAATTATACAAGTAAATATGTCGTTTTAAACTGCATTAAATAAGTAGAAAGGAAATTAAGTAAAAAGGGCAGACACCTTGGAACAATGGAGTAAACAACAAAGTGCACTGGGTAAATCCAGTTCTATGTGTGCTGCTCAATCTCGTGGCAAGGAAATAATACAAGTAAATATGTCGTTTTAAATTGCATTAAATAAGTAGAAAGGAAATTAAGTAAAAATTGCACACAGCGTGGAACAATGAAGTAAACAACAAATTACACTGGGTAAACCCAGTTCCAGGTGTGCTGCTCAATCTCGTGGCAAGGAAATAATACAAGTAAATATGTCGTTTTAAATTGCATTAAATAAGTAGAAAGGAAATTAAGTAAAAATTGCAGACAGCGTGGAACAATGAAGTAAACAACAAATTACACTGGGTAAATCCAGTTCCAGGTGTGGTGCTCAATCTCGTGGCAAGGAAATAATACAAGTAAATATGTCGTTTTAAACTGCATTAAATAATTAGAAAGGAAATTAAGTAAAAAGGGCAGACACCTTGGAACAATGGAGTAAACAACAAAGTGCACTGGGTAAATCCAGTTCTATGTGTGCTGCTCAATCTCGTGGCAAGGAAATAATACAAGTAAATATGTCGTTTTAAATTGCATTAAATAAGTAGAAAGGAAATTAAGTAAAAATTGCAGACAGCGTGGAACAATGAAGTAAACAACAAATTACACTGGGTAAATCCAGTTCCAGGTGTGCTGCTCAATCTCGTGGCAAGGTAATATTACAAGTAAATATGTCGTTTTAAATTGCATTAAATAAGTAGAAAGGAAATTAAGTAAAAATTGCAGACAGCGTGGAACAATGAAGTAAAGAACAAATTACACTGGGTAAATCCAGTTCCAGGTGTGCTGCTCAATCTCGTGGCAAAGAAATAATACAAGTAAATATGTCGTTTTAAACTGCATTAAATAAGTAGAAAGGAAATTAAGTAAAAAGGGCAGACACCTTGGAACAATGGAGTAAACAACAAAGTGCACTGGGTAAATCCAGTTCTATGTGTGCTGCTCAATCTCGTGGCAAGAAAATAATACAAGTAAATATGTCGTTTTAAATTGCATTAAATAAGTAGAAAGGAAATTAAGTAAAAATTGCAGACAGCGTGGAACAATGAAGTAAACAACAAATTACACTGGGTAAATCCAGTTCCAGGTGTGCTGCTCAATCTCGTGGCAAGGTAATAATACAAGTAAATATGTCGTTTTAAATTGCATTAAATAAGTAGAAAGGAAATTAAGTAAAAATTGCAGACAGCGTGGAACAATGAAGTAAAGAACAAATTACACTGGGTAAATCCAGTTCCAGGTGTGCTGCTCAATCTCGTGGCAAAGAAATAATACAAGTAAATATGTCGTTTTAAACTGCAATAAATAAGTAGAAAGGAAATTAAGTAAAAAGGGCAGACACCTTGGAACAATGGAGTAAACAACAAACTGCACTGGGTAAATCCAGTTCTATGTGTGCTGCTCAATCTCGTAGCAAGGAAATAATACAAGTAAATATGTCGTTTTAAATTGCATTAAATAAGTAGAAAGGAAATAAGTAAAAATTGCAGACAGCGTGGAACAATGAATTAAACAACAAACTACACTGGGTAAACCAGTTCCAGGTGTGCTGCTCAATCTCGTGGCAAGGAAATAATACAAGTAAATATGTCGTTTTAAACTGCATTAAATAAGTAGAAAGGAAATTAAGTAAAAATTGCAGACAGCGTGGAACAATGAAGTAAACAACAAATTACACTGGGTAAATCCAGTTCTATGTGTGCTGCTCAATCTCGTGGCAAGGAAATAATACAAGTATATATGTCGTTTTAAATTGCATTAAATAAGTACAAAGGAAATTAAGTAAAAAGGGCAGACACCTTGGAACAATGGAGTAAACAACAAATTACACTGGGTAAATCCAGTTCTAGGTGTGCTGCTCAATCTCGTGGCAAGGAAATAATACAAGTAAATATGTCGTTTTAAACTGCATTAAATAAGTAGAAAGGAAATTAAGTAAAAAGGGCAGACAGCTTGGAACAATGGAGTAAACAACAAACTGCACTGGGTAAATCCAGTTCTAGGTGTGCTGCTCAATCTCGTGGCAAGGAAATAATACAAGTAAATATGTCGTTCTAAATTGCATTAAATAAGTAGAAAGGAAATTAAGTAAAAATTGCAGACAGCGTGGAACAATGAAGTAAACAACAAACTGCACTGGGTAAATCCAGTTCTAGGTGTGCTGCTCAATCTCGTGGCAAGGAAATATTACAAGTAAATATGTCGTTTTAAACTGCATTAAGTAAGTGGAAAGGAAATTAAGTAAAAATGGCAGACAGCGTGGAACAATGAATTAAACAACAAACTGCACTGGGTAAATCCAGTTCCAGGTGTGCTGCTCAATCTCGTGGCAAGGAAATAATACAAGTAAATATGTCGTTTTAAATTGCATTAAATAAGTAGAAAGGAAATTAAGTAAAAATGGCAGACAGCGTGGAACAATGAAATAAACAACAAACTACACTGGGTAAATCCAGTTCTAGGTGTGCTGCTCAATCTCGTGGCAAGCAAATAATACAAGTAAATATGTCCTTTTAAACTGCATTAAGTAAGTGGAAAGGAAATTAAGTAAAAATGGCAGACAGCTTGGAACAATGAAGTAAACAACAAACTGCACTTTGTAAAGCCAGTTCTAGGTGTGCTCCTCAATCTCGTGGGAAGGAAATAAAACAAGTAAATATGTCGTTTAAAGATTGCATTAAATAAGTAGAAAGGAAATTAAGTAAAAATGGCAGACAGCTTGGAACAATGAAGTAAACAACGAACTGCACTTGGTAAAGTCAGTTCTAGGTGTGCTGCTCAATCTCGTGGCAAGGAAATAAAACAAGTAAATATGTCGTTTAAAGATTGCATTAAATAAGTAGAAAGGAAATTAAGTAAAAATGGCAGACAGCTTGGAACAATGAAGTAAACAACAAACTGCACTTGATAAAGCCAGTTCTAGGTGTGGTGCTCAATCTCGTGGCAAGGAAATAAAAGAAGCAAATATGTCGTTAAAGGATTGCATTAAATAAGTAGAAAGGAAATTAAGTAAAAATGGCAGACAGGTTGGAACTATGAAGTAAACAACAAACTGCACTTGGTAAAGCCAGTTCTAGGTGTGCTGCTCAATCTCATGGCAAGGAAATAAAACAAGTAAATATGTCGTTTAAAGATTGCATTAAGTAAGTAGAAAGGAAATTAAGTAAAAATGGCAGACAGCTTAGAACAATGAAGTAAACAACAAACTGCACTTGGTAAAGCCAGTTCTAGGTGTGGTGCTCAATCTCGAGGCAAGGAAATAAAACAAGTAAATATGTAATTTAAAAAAAGCATTATATAAGTAGAAAGGAAATTAAGTAAAAATGGCAGACAGCTTTTAACAATGAAGTAAACAAACTGCACTTGGTAAAGCCAGTTCTAGGTGTGGTGCTCAATCTCGTGGCAAGGAAATAAAACAAGTAAATATGTCGTTTAAAGATTGCATTAAAAAAGTAGAAAGGAAATTAAGTAAAAATGGCAGACAGCTTGGAACAATGAAGTAAACAACAAACTGCACTTGGTAAAGGCAGTTCTAGGTGTGCTGCTCAATCTCGTGGCAAGGAAATAAAACAAGTAAATATGTCGTTTAAAGATTGCGTTAAATAAGTAGAAAGAAAATTAGGTAAAAATGACAGACAGCTTAGAACAATGAAGTAAACAACAAACTGCACTTGGTAAAGCCAGTTCTAGGTGTGGTGCTCAATCTCGTGGCAAGGAAATAAAACAAGTAAATATGTCGTTTAAAGATTGCATGAAATAAGTAGAAAGGAAATTAAGTAAAAATGGCAGACAGCTTAGAACAATGAAGTAAACAACAAACTGCACTTGGTAAAGGCAGTTCTAGGTGTGCTGCTCAATCTCGTGGCAAGGAAATAAAACAAGTAAATGTGTCGTTTAAAGATTGCATTATGTAGAAAGGAAACTAAGTAAAAATGGCAGACAGCTTGGAACAATGGAGTAAACAACAAACTGCACTGGGTAAATCCAGTTCTAGGTGTGCTGCTCAATCTCGTGGCAAGGAAATAATACAAGTAAATATGTCGTTTTAAATTGCAATAAATAAGTAGAAAGGAAATTAAGTAAAAATGGCAGACAGCTTCGAACAATGGAGTAAACAACAAACTGCACTGGGTAAATACAGTTCTAGGTGTGCTGCTCAATCTCGTGGCAAGGAAATAATGCAAGTAAATATGTCGTTTTAAACTGCATTAAATAAGTAGAAAGGAAATTAAGTAAAAAGGACAGACAGCTTGGAACAATGGAGTAAACAACAAACTGCACTGGGTAAATCCAGTTCTAGGTGTGCTGCTCAATCTCGTGGCAAGGAAATAATACAAGTAAATATGTCGTTTTAAATTGCATTAAATAAGTAGAAAGGAAATTAAGTAAAAATTACAGACAGCGTGGAACAATGAAGTAAACAACAAATTATACTGGGTAAATCCAGTTCTATGTGTGCTGCTCAATCTCGTGGCAAGGAAATAATACAAGTAAATATGTCGTTTTAAATTGCATTAAATAAGTAGAAAGGAAATTAAGTAAAAAGGGCAGACAGCTTGGAACAATGGAGTAAACAACAAACTGCACTGGGTAAATCCAGTTCTAGGTGTGCTGCTCAATCTCGTGGCAAGGAAATAATACAAGTAAATATGTCGTTTTAAATTGCATTAAATAAGTAGAAAGGAAATTAAGTAAAAATTGCAGACAGCATGGAACAATGAATTAAACAACAAACTACACTGGGTAAATCCAGTTCTATGTGTGCTGCTCAATCTCGTGGCAAGGAAATAATACAAGTAAATATGTCGTTTTAAATTGCAATAAATAAGTAGAAAGGAAATTAAGTAAAAATGGCAGACAGCTTGGAACAATGGAGTAAACAACAAACTGCACTGGGTAAATCTTTTAGGTGTGCTGCTCAATCTCGTGGCAAGGAAATAATACAAGTAAATATGTCGTTTTAAACTGCATTAAGTAAGTGGAAAGGAAATTAAGTAAAAATGGCAGACAGTGTGGAACAATGAAGTAAACAACAAACTGCACTGGGTAAATCCAGTTCTAGGTGTGCTGCTCAATCTCGTGGCAAGGAAATATTACAAGTAAATATGTCTTTTTAAACTGCATTAGGTAAGTGGAAAGGAAATTAAGTAAAAATGGCAGACAGCGTGGAACAATGAATTAAACAACAAACTGCACTGGGTAAATCCAGTTCTAGGTGTGCTGCTCAATCTCGTGGCAAGGAAATAATACAAGTAAATATGTCGTTTCAAATTGCATTAAATAAGTAGAAAGGAAATTAAGTAAAAATGGCAGACAGCGTGGAACAATGAATTAAACAACAAACTGCACTGGGTAAATCCAGTTCTAGGTGTGCTGCTCAATCTCGTGGCAAGGAAATAATACAAGTAAATATGTCGTTTCAAATTGCATTAAATAAGTAGAAAGGAAATTAAGTAAAAATGGCAGACAGCGTGGAACAATGAATTAAACAACGAACTACACTGGGTAAATCTTTTAGGTGTGCTGCTCAATCTCGTGGCAAGGAAATAATACAAGTAATTATGTCGTTTTAAACTGCATTAAGTAAGTGGAAAGGAAATTAAGTAAAAATGGCAGACAGTGTGGAACAATGAAGTAAACAACAAACTGCACTGGGTAAATCCAGTTCTAGGTGTGCTGCTCAATCTCGTGGCAAGGAAATAATACAAGTAAATATGTTGTTTTAAATTGCAATAAATAAGTAGAAAGGAAATTAAGTAAAAATGGCAGACAGCGTGGAACAATGAATAAAACAACGAACTACACTGGGTAAATCCAGTTCTAGCTGTGCTGCTCAATCTCGTGGCAAGGAAATAATACAAGTAAATATGTCGTTTTAAACTGCATTAAGTAAGTGGAAAGGAAATTAAGTAAAAATGGCAGACAGCGTGGAACAATGAATTAAACAACAAACTGCACTGGGTAAATCCAGTTCTAGGTGTGCTGCTCAATCTCGTGGAAAGGAAATATTACAAGTAAATATGTCGTTTTAAATTGCAATAAATAGGTAGAAAGGAAATAAGTAAAAATGGCAGACAGCTTGGAACAATGGAGTAAACAACAAACTGCACTGGGTAAATCCAGTTCTAGGTGTGCTGCTCAATCTCGTGGCAAGGAAATAATACAAGTAAATATGTCGTTTTAAACTGCATTAAGTAAGTTGAAAGGAAATTAAGTAAAAATGGCAGACAGTTTGGAACAATGGAGTAAACAACAAACTGCACTGGGTAAATCCAGTTCTAGGTGTGCTGCTCAATCTCGTGGAAAGGAAATAATACAAGTAAATATGTCGTTTTAAATTGCAATAAATAGGTAGAAAGTAAAAATGGCAGACAGCTTGGAACAATGGAGTAAACAACAAACTGCACTGGGTAAATCCAGTTCTAGGTGTGCTGCTCAATCTCGCGGCAAGGAAATAATACAAGTAAATATGTCGTTTTAAACTGCATTAAGACAGTGGAAAGGAAATTAAGTAAAAATGGCAGACAGCGTGGAACAATGAATTAAACAACGAACTACACTGGGTAAATCCAGTTCTAGGTGTGCTGCTCAATCTCGTGGCAAGGAAATAATACAAGTAAATATGTTGTTTTAAATTGCAATAAATAAGTAGAAAGGAAATTAAGTAAAAATGGCAGACAGCGTGGAACAATGAATTAAACAACGAACTACACTGGGTAAATCCAGTTCTAGGTGTGCTGCTCAATCTCGTGGCAAGGAAATAATACAAGTAAATATGTCGTTTTAAACTGCATTAAGTAAGTGGAAAGGAAATTAAGTAAAAATGGCAGACAGCGTGGAACAATGAATTAAACAACAAACTGCACTGGGTAAATCCAGTTCTAGCTGTGCTGCTCAATCTCGTGGCAAGGAAATAATACAAGTAAATATGTCGTTTTAAACTGCATTAAGTAAGTGGAAAGGAAATTAAGTAAAAATGGCAGACAGCGTGGAACAATGAATTAAACAACAAACTGCACTGGGTAAATCCAGTTCTAGGTGTGCTGCTCAATCTCGTGGAAAGGAAATATTACAAGTAAATATGTCGTTTTAAATTGCAATAAATAGGTAGAAAGGAAATAAGTAAAAATGGCAGACAGCTTGGAACAATGGAGTAAACAACAAACTGCACTGGGTAAATCCAGTTCTAGGTGTGCTGCTCAATCTCGTGGCAAGGAAATAATACAAGTAAATATGTCGTTTTAAACTGCATTAAGTAAGTTGAAAGGAAATTAAGTAAAAATGGCAGACAGTTTGGAACAATGGAGTAAACAACAAACTGCACTGGGTAAATCCAGTTCTAGGTGTGCTGCTCAATCTCGTGGAAAGGAAATAATACAAGTAAATATGTCGTTTTAAATTGCAATAAATAGGTAGAAAGTAAAAATGGCAGACAGCTTGGAACAATGGAGTAAACAACAAACTGCACTGGGTAAATCCAGTTCTAGGTGTGCTGCTCAATCTCGTGGCAAGGAAATAATACAAGTAAATATGTCGTTTTAAACTGCATTAAGACAGTGGAAAGGAAATTAAGTAAAAATGGCAGACAGCGTGGAACAATGAATTAAACAACGAACTACACTGGGTAAATCCAGTTCTAGGTGTGCTGCTCAATCTCGTGGCAAGGAAATAATACAAGTAAATATGTTGTTTTAAATTGCAATAAATAAGCAGAAAGGAAATTAAGTAAAAATGGCAGACAGCGTGGAAAATTGAATTAAACAACGAACTACACTGGGTAAATCCAGTTCTAGGTGTGCTGCTCAATCTCGTGGCAAGGAAATAATACAAGTAAATATGTCGTTTTAAACTGCATTAAGTAAGTGGAAAGGAAATTAAGTAAAAATGGCAGACAGCGTGGAACAATGAATTAAACAACAAACTGCACTGGGTAAATCCAGATCTAGGTGAGCTGCTCAATCTCGTGGAAAGAAAATAATACAAGTAAATATGTCGATTTAAATTGCAATAAATAGGTAGAAAGGAAATTAAGTAAAAATGGCAGACAGCTTGGAACAATGAAGTAAACAACAAACTGCACTTGGTAAAGCCAGTCTTAGTGTGGTGCTCAATCTCGTGGCAAGGAAATAAAACAAGTAAATATGTCGTTCAAAGATTGCAATAAATAAGTAGAAAGGAAATTAAGTAAAAATGGCAGACAGCTTGGAACAATGAAGTAAACAACAAACTGCACTTGGTAAAGCCAGTTCTAGGTGTGGTGCTCAATCTCGTGGCAAGGAAATAAAACAAGTAAATATGTCGTTTAAAGATTGCATTAAATAAGTGGAAAAGGAAGTTAAGTAAAAATGGCAGACAGCTGCACTTGGTAAATCCAGTTCTAGGTGTGCTGCTCAATCTCGTGGCAAGGAAATAAAACAAGTAAATATGTCGTTTAAAGATTGCGTTAAATAAGTAGAAAGAAAATTAGGTAAAAATGACAGACAGCTTAGAACAATGAAGTAAACAACAAACTGCACTTGGTAAAGCCAGTTCTAGGTGTGGTGCTCAATCTCGTGGCAAGGAAATAAAACAAGTAAATATGTCGTTTAAAGATTGCATTAAATAAGTAGAAAGGAAATTAAGTAAAAATGGCAGACAGCTTAGAACAATGAAGTAAACAACAAACTGCACTTGGTAAAGGCAGTTCTAGGTGTGCTGCTCAATCTCGTGGCAAGGAAATAAAGCAAGTAAATGTGTCGTTTAAAGATTGCATTATGTAGAAAGGAAACTAAGTAAAAATGGCAGACAGCTTGGAACAATGGAGTAAACAACAAACTGCACTGGGTAAATCCAGTTCTAGGTGTGCTGCTCAATCTCGTGGCAAGGAAATAATACAAGTAAATATGTCGTTTTATATTCCATTAAATAAGTAGAAAGGAAATTAAGTAAAAATTGCAGACAGCGTGGAACAATGAAGTAAACAACAAATTACACTGGGTAAATCCAGTTCTATGTGTGCTGCTCAATCTCGTGGCAAGGAAATAATACAAGTATATATGTCGTATTAAATTGCATTAAATAAGTACAAAGGAAATTAAGTATAAAGGGCAGACACCTTGGAACAATGGAGTAAACAACAAATTACACTGGGTAAATCCAGTTCTAGGTGTGCTGCTCAATCTCGTGGCAAGGAAATAATACAAGTAAATATGTCGTTTTAAATTGCATTAAATAAGTAGAAAGGAAATTAAGTAAAAATTACAGACAGCGTGGAACAATGAAGTAAACAACAAATTATACTGGGTAAATCCAGTTCTATGTGTGCTGCTCAATCTCGTGGCAAGGAAATAATACAAGTAAATATGTCGTTTTAAATTGCATTAAATAAGTAGAAAGGAAATTAGGTAAAAAGGGCAGACAGCTTGGAACAATGGAGTAAACAACAAACTGCACTGGGTAAATCCAGTTCTAGGTGTGCTGCTCAATCTCGTGGCAAGGAAATAATACAAGTAAATATGTCGTTTTAAATTGCATTAAATAAGTAGAAAGGAAATTAAGTAAAAATTGCAGACAGCATGGAACAATGAATTAAACAACAAACTACACTGGGTAAATCCAGTTCTATGTGTGCTGCTCAATCTCGTGGCAAGGAAATAATACAAGTAAATATGTCGTTTTAAATTGCAATAAATAAGTAGAAAGGAAATTAAGTAAAAATGGCAGACAGCTTGGAACAATGGAGTAAACAACAAACTGCACTGGGTAAATCTTTTAGGTGTGCTGCTCAATCTCGTGGCAAGGAAATATTACAAGTAAATATGTCGTTTTAAACTGCATTAAGTAAGTGGAAAGGAAATTAAGTAAAAATGGCAGACAGTGTGGAACAATGAAGTAAACAACAAACTGCACTGGGTAAATCCAGTTCTAGGTGTGCTGCTCAATCTCGTGGCAAGGAAATATTACAAGTAAATATGTCTTTTTAAACTGCATTAGGTAAGTGGAAAGGAAATTAAGGAAAAATGGCAGACAGCGTGGAACAATGAATTAAACAACAAACTGCACTGGGTAAATCCAGTTCTAGGTGTGCTGCTCAATCTCGTGGCAAGGAAATAATACAAGTAAATATGTCGTTTCAAATTGCATTAAATAAGTAGAAAGGAAATTAAGTAAAAATGGCAGACAGCGTGGAACAATGAATTAAACAACAAACTGCACTGGGTAAATCCAGTTCTAGGTGTGCTGCTCAATCTCGTGGCAAGGAAATAATACAAGTAAATATGTCGTTTCAAATTGCATTAAATAAGTAGAAAGGAAATTAAGTAAAAATGGCAGACAGCGTGGAACAATGAATTAAACAACGAACTACACTGGGTAAATCTTTTAGGTGTGCTGCTCAATCTCGTGGCAAGGAAATAATACAAGTAATTATGTCGTTTTAAACTGCATTAAGTAAGTGGAAAGGAAATTAAGTAAAAATGGCAGACAGTGTGGAACAATGAAGTAAACAACAAACTGCACTGGGTAAATCCAGTTCTAGGTGTGCTGCTCAATCTCGTGGCAAGGAAATAATACAAGTAAATATGTTGTTTTAAATTGCAATAAATATGTAGAAAGGAAATAAGTAAAAATGGCAGACAGCTTGGAACAATGGAGTAAACAACAAACTGCACTGGGTAAATCCAGTTCTAGGTGTGCTGCTCAATCTCGTGGCAAGGAAATAATACAAGTAAATATGTCGTTTTAAACTGCATTAAGTAAGTTGAAAGGAAATTAAGTAAAAATGGCAGACAGTTTGGAACAATGGAGTAAACAACAAACTGCACTGGGTAAATCCAGTTCTAGGTGTGCTGCTCAATCTCGTGGAAAGGAAATAATACAAGTAAATATGTCGTTTTAAATTGCAATAAATAGGTAGAAAGTAAAAATGGCAGACAGCTTGGAACAATGGAGTAAACAACAAACTGCACTGGGTAAAGCCAGTTCTAGGTGTGGTGCTCAATCTCGTGGCAAGGAAATAAAACAAGTAAATATGTCGTTTAAAGATTGCATTAAATAAGTGGAAAAGGAAGTTAAGTAAAAATGGCAGACAGCTGCACTTGGTAAATCCAGTTCTAGGTGTGCTGCTCAATCTCGTGGCAAGGAAATAAAACAAGTAAATATGTCGTTTAAAGATTGCGTTAAATAAGTAGAAAGAAAATTAGGTAAAAATGACAGACAGCTTAGAACAATGAAGTAAACAACAAACTGCACTTGGTAAAGCCAGTTCTAGGTGTGGTGCTCAATCTCGTGGCAAGGAAATAAAACAAGTAAATATGTCGTTTAAAGATTGCATTATATAAGTAGAAAGGAAATTAAGTAAAAATGGCAGACAGCTTAGAACAATGAAGTAAACAACAAACTGCACTTGGTAAAGGCAGTTCTAGGTGTGCTGCTCAATCTCATGGCAAGGAAATAAAACAAGTAAATGTGTCGTTTAAAGATTGCATTATGTAGAAAGGAAACTAAGTAAAAATGGCATACAGCTTGGAACAATGGAGTAAACAACAAACTGCACTGGGTAAATCCAGTTCTAGGTGTGCTGCTCAATCTCGTGGCAAGGAAATAATACAAGTAAATATGTCGTTTTAAATTGCAATAAATAAGTAGAAAGGAAATTAAGTAAAAATGGCAGACAGCTTCGAACAATGGAGTAAACAACAAACTGCACTGGGTAAATACAGTTCTAGGTGTGCTGCTCAATCTCGTGGCAAGGAAATAATGCAAGTGAATATGTCGTTTTAAACTGCATTTAATAAGTAGAAAGGAAATTAAGTAAAAAGGACAGACAGCTTGGAACAATGGAGTAAACAACAAACTGCACTGGGTAAATCCAGTTCTAGGTGTGCTGCTCAATCTCGTGGCAAGGAAATAATACAAGTAAATATGTCGTTTTAAATTGCATTAAATAAGTAGAAAGGAAATTAAGTAAAAATTACAGACAGCGTGGAACAATGAAGTAAACAACAAATTATACTGGGTAAATCCAGTTCTATGTGTGCTGCTCAATCTCGTGGCAAGGAAATAATACAAGTAAATATGTCGTTTTAAATTGCATTAAATAAGTAGAAAGGAAATTAAGTAAAAAGGGCAGACAGCTTGGAACAATGGAGTAAACAACAAACTGCACTGGGTAAATCCAGTTCTAGGTGTGCTGCTCAATCTCGTGGCAAGGAAATAATACAAGTAAATATGTCGTTTTAAATTGCATTAAATAAGTAGAAAGGAAATTAAGTAAAAATTGCAGACAGCATGGAACAATGAATTAAACAACAAACTACACTGGGTAAATCCAGTTCTATGTGTGCTGCTCAATCTCGTGGCAAGGAAATAATACAAGTAAATATGTCGTTTTAAATTGCAATAAATAAGTAGAAAGGAAATTAAGTAAAAATGGCAGACAGCTTGGAACAATGGAGTAAACAACAAACTGCACTGGGTAAATCTTTTAGGTGTGCTGCTCAATCTCGTGGCAAGGAAATAATACAAGTAAATATGTCGTTTTAAACTGCATTAAGTAAGTGGAAAGGAAATTAAGTAAAAATGGCAGACAGTGTGGAACAATGAAGTAAACAACAAACTGCACTGGGTAAATCCAGTTCTAGGTGTGCTGCTCAATCTCGTGGCAAGGAAATATTACAAGTAAATATGTCTTTTTAAACTGCATTAGGTAAGTGGAAAGGAAATTAAGTAAAAATGGCAGACAGCGTGGAACAATGAATTAAACAACAAACTGCACTGGGTAAATCCAGTTCTAGGTGTGCTGCTCAATCTCGTGGCAAGGAAATAATACAAGTAAATATGTCGTTTCAAATTGCATTAAATAAGTAGAAAGGAAATTAAGTAAAAATGGCAGACAGCGTGGAAATATGAATTAAACAACAAACTGCACTGGGTAAATCCAGTTCTAGGTGTGCTGCTCAATCTCGTGGCAAGGAAATAATACAAGTAAATATGTCGTTTCAAATTGCATTAAATAAGTAGAAAGGAAATTAAGTAAAAATGGCAGACAGCGTGGAACAATGAATTAAACAACGAACTACACTGGGTAAATCTTTTAGGTGTGCTGCTCAATCTCGTGGCAAGGAAATAATACAAGTAATTATGTCGTTTTAAACTGCATTAAGTAAGTGGAAAGGAAATTAAGTAAAAATGGCAGACAGTGTGGAACAATGAAGTAAACAACAAACTGCACTGGGTAAATCCAGTTCTAGGTGTGCTGCTCAATCTCGTGGCAAGGAAATAATACAAGTAAATATGTTGTTTTAAATTGCAATAAATAAGTAGAAAGGAAATTAAGTAAAAATGGCAGACAGCGTGGAACAATGAATTAAACAACGAACTACACTGGGTAAATCCAGTTCTAGCTGTGCTGCTCAATCTCGTGGCAAGGAAATAATACAAGTAAATATGTCGTTTTAAACTGCATTAAGTAAGCGGAAAGGAAATTAAGTAAAAATGGCAGACAGCGTGGAACAATGAATTAAACAACACACTGCACTGGGTAAATCCAGTTCTAGGTGTGCTGCTCAATCTCGTGGAAAGGAAATATTACAAGTAAATATGTCGTTTTAAATTGCAATAAATAGGTAGAAAGGAAATAAGTAAAAATGGCAGACAGCTTGGAACAATGGAGTAAACAACAAACTGCACTGGGTAAATCCAGTTCTAGGTGTGCTGCTCAATCTCGTGGCAAGGAAATAATACAAGTAAATATGTCGTTTTAAACTGCATAGGGTAAGTTGAAAGGAAATTAAGTAAAAATGGCAGACAGTTTGGAACAATGGAGTAAACAACAAACTGCACTGGGTAAATCCAGTTCTAGGTGTGCTGCTCAATCTCGTGGAAAGGAAATAATACAAGTAAATATGTCGTTTTAAATTGCAATAAATAGGTAGAAAGTAAAAATGGCAGACAGCTTGGAACAATGGAGTAAACAACAAACTGCACTGGGTAAATCCAGTTCTAGGTGTGCTGCTCAATCTCGTGGCAAGGAAATAATACAAGTAAATATGTCGTTTTAAACTGCATTAAGACAGTGGAAAGGAAATTAAGTAAAAATGGCAGACAGCGTGGAACAATGAATTAAACAACGAACTACACTGGGTAAATCCAGTTCTAGGTGTGCTGCTCAATCTCGTGGCAAGGAAATAATACAAGTAAATATGTTGTTTTAAATTGCAATAAATAAGTAGAAAGGAAATTAAGTAAAAATGGCAGACAGCGTGGAACAATGAATTAAACAACGAACTACACTGGGTAAATCCAGTTCTAGGTGTGCTGCTCAATCTCGTGGCAAGGAAATAATACAAGTAAATATGTCGTTTTAAACTGCATTAAGTAAGTGGAAAGGAAATTAAGTAAAAATGGCAGACAGCGTGGAACAATGAATTAAACAACAAACTGCACTGGGTAAATCCAGATCTAGGTGAGCTGCTCAATCTCGTGGAAAGAAAATAATACAAGTAAATATGTCGATTTAAATTGCAATAAATAGGTAGAAAGGAAATTAAGTAAAAAAGGCAGACAGCTTGGAACAATGGAGTAAACAACAAACTGCACTGGGTAAATCCAGTTCTAGGTGTGCTGCTCAATCTCGTGGCAAGGAAATAATACAAGTAAATATGTCGTTTTAAACTGCATTAAGTAAGTGGAAAGGAAATTAAGTAAAAATGGCAGACAGTGTGGAACAATGAAGTAAACAACAAACTGCACTGGGTAAATCCAGTTCTAGGTGTGCTGCTCAATCTCGTGGCAAGGAAATATTACAAGTAAATATGTCGTTTTAAACTGCATTAAGTAAGTGGAAAGGAAATTAAGTAAAAATGGCAGACAGCGTGGAACAATGAATTAAACAACAAACTGCACTGGGTAAATCCAGTTCTAGGTGTGCTGCTCAATCTCGAGGCAAGGAAATAAAACAAGTAAATATGTAATTTAAGAAAAGCATTATATAAGTAGAAAGGAAATTAAGTAAAAATGGCAGACAGCTTTTAACAATGAAGTAAACAAACTGCACTTGGTAAAGCCAGTTCTAGGTGTGGTGCTCAATCTCGTGGCAAGGAAATAATACAAGTAAATATGTCGTTTTAAATTGCATTAAAAAAGTGGAAAGGAAATTAAGTAAAAATGGCAGACAGCGTGGAACAATGAATTAAACAACAAACTACACTGGGTAAATCCAGTTCTAGGTGTGCTGCTCAATCTCGTGGCAAGGAAATAATACAAGTAAATATGTCGTTTTAAATTGCATTAAATAAGTAGAAAGGAAATTAAGTAAAAAGGGCAGACAGCTTGGAACAATGGAGTAAACAAAAAACTGCACTGGGTAAATCCAGTTCTAGGTGTGCTGCTCAATCTCGTGGCAAGGAAATAATACAAGTAAATATGTCGTTTTAAATTGCATTAAATAAGTAGAAAGGAAATTAAGTAAAAATTGCAGACAGCATGGAACAATGAATTAAACAACAAACTACACTGGGTAAATCCAGTTCTATGTGTGCTGCTCAATCTTGTGGCAAGGAAATAATACAAGTAAATATGTCGTTTTAAATTGCAATAAATAAGTAGAAAGGAAATTAAGTAAAAATGGCAGACAGCTTGGAACAATAGAGTAAACAACAAACTGCACTGGGTAAATCTTTTAGGTGTGCTGCTCAATCTCGTGGCAAGGAAATAATACAAGTAAATATGTCGTTTTAAACTGCATTAAGTAAGTGAAAAGGAAATTAAGTAAAAATGGCAGACAGTGTGGGACAATGAAGTAAACAACAAACTGCACTGGGTAAATCCAGTTCTAGGTGTGCTGCTCAATCTCGTGGCAAGGAAATATTACAAGTAAATATGTCTTTTTAAACTGCATTAAGTAAGTGGAAAGGAAATTAAGTAAAAATGGCAGACAGCGTGGAACAATGAATTAAACAACAAACTGCACTGGGTAAATCCAGTTCTAGGTGTGCTGCTCAATCTCGTGGCAAGGAAATATTACAAGTAAATATGTCGTTTTAAATTGCAATAAATAGGTAGAAAGGAAATAAGTAAAAATGGCAGACAGCTTGGAACAATGGAGTAAACAACAAACTGCACTGGGTAAATCCAGTTCTAGGTGTGCTGCTCAATCTCGTGGCAAGGAAATAATACAAGTAAATATGTCGTTTTAAACTGCATTAAGTAAGTTGAAAGGAAATTAAGTAAAAATGGCAGACAGTTTGGAACAATGGAGTAAACAACAAACTGCACTGGGTAAATCCAGTTCTAGGTGTGCTGCTCAATCTCGTGGAAAGGAAATAATACAAGTAAATATGTCGTTTTAAATTGCAATAAATAGGTAGAAAGTAAAAATGGCAGACAGCTTGGAACAATGGAGTAAACAACAAACTGCACTGGGTAAAGCCAGTTCTAGGTGTGGTGCTCAATCTCGTGGCAAGGAAATAAAACAAGTAAATATGTCGTTTAAAGATTGCATTAAATAAGTGGAAAAGGAAGTTAAGTAAAAATGGCAGACAGCTGCACTTGGTAAATCCAGTTCTAGGTGTGCTGCTCAATCTCGTGGCAAGGAAATAAAACAAGTAAATATGTCGTTTAAAGATTGCGTTAAATAAGTAGAAAGAAAATTAGGTAAAAATGACAGACAGCTTAGAACAATGAAGTAAACAACAAACTGCACTTGGTAAAGCCAGTTCTAGGTGTGGTGCTCAATCTCGTGGCAAGGAAATAAAACAAGTAAATATGTCGTTTCAAATTGCATTAAATAAGTAGAAAGGAAATTAAGTAAAAATGGCAGACAGCGTGGAACAATGAATTAAACAACGAACTACACTGGGTAAATCCAGTTCTAGCTGTGCTGCTCAATCTCGTGGCAAGGAAATAATACAAGTAAATATGTCGTTTTAAACTGCATTAAGTAAGTGGAAAGGAAATTAAGTAAAAATGGCAGACAGCGTGGAACAATGAATTAAACAACAAACTGCACTGGGTAAATCCAGTTCTAGGTGTGCTGCTCAATCTCGTGGCAAGGAAATATTACAAGTAAATATGTCGTTTTAAATTGCAATAAATAGGTAGAAAGGAAATAAGTAAAAATGGCAGACAGCTTGGAACAATGGAGTAAACAACAAACTGCACTGGGTAAATCCAGTTCTAGGTGTGCTGCTCAATCTCGTGGCAAGGAAATAATACAAGTAAATATGTCGTTTTAAACTGCATTAAGTAAGTTGAAAGGAAATTAAGTAAAAATGGCAGACAGTTTGGAACAATGGAGTAAACAACAAACTGCACTGGGTAAATCCAGTTCTAGGTGTGCTGCTCAATCTCGTGGAAAGGAAATAATACAAGTAAATATGTCGTTTTAAATTGCAATAAATAGGTAGAAAGTAAAAATGGCAGACAGCTTGGAACAATGGAGTAAACAACAAACTGCACTGGGTAAAGCCAGTTCTAGGTGTGGTGCTCAATCTCGTGGCAAGGAAATAAAACAAGTAAATATGTCGTTTAAAGATTGCATTAAATAAGTGGAAAAGGAAGTTAAGTAAAAATGGCAGACAGCTGCACTTGGTAAATCCAGTTCTAGGTGTGCTGCTCAATCTCGTGGCAAGGAAATAAAACAAGTAAATATGTCGTTTAAAGATTGCGTTAAATAAGTAGAAAGAAAATTAGGTAAAAATGACAGACAGCTTAGAACAATGAAGTAAACAACAAACTGCACTTGGTAAAGCCAGTTCTAGGTGTGGTGCTCAATCTCGTGGCAAGGAAATAAAACAAGTAAATATGTCGTTTAAAGATTGCATTATATAAGTAGAAAGGAAATTAAGTAAAAATGGCAGACAGCTTAGAACAATGAAGTAAACAACAAACTGCACTTGGTAAAGGCAGTTCTAGGTGTGCTGCTCAATCTCATGGCAAGGAAATAAAACAAGTAAATGTGTCGTTTAAAGATTGCATTATGTAGAAAGGAAACTAAGTAAAAATGGCATACAGCTTGGAACAATGGAGTAAACAACAAACTGCACTGGGTAAATCCAGTTCTAGGTGTGCTGCTCAATCTCGTGGCAAGGAAATAATACAAGTAAATATGTCGTTTTAAATTGCAATAAATAAGTAGAAAGGAAATTAAGTAAAAATGGCAGACAGCTTCGAACAATGGAGTAAACAACAAACTGCACTGGGTAAATACAGTTCTAGGTGTGCTGCTCAATCTCGTGGCAAGGAAATAATGCAAGTGAATATGTCGTTTTAAACTGCATTTAATAAGTAGAAAGGAAATTAAGTAAAAAGGACAGACAGCTTGGAACAATGGAGTAAACAACAAACTGCACTGGGTAAATCCAGTTCTAGGTGTGCTGCTCAATCTCGTGGCAAGGAAATAATACAAGTAAATATGTCGTTTTAAATTGCATTAAATAAGTAGAAAGGAAATTAAGTAAAAATTACAGACAGCGTGGAACAATGAAGTAAACAACAAATTATACTGGGTAAATCCAGTTCTATGTGTGCTGCTCAATCTCGTGGCAAGGAAATAATACAAGTAAATATGTCGTTTTAAATTGCATTAAATAAGTAGAAAGGAAATTAAGTAAAAAGGGCAGACAGCTTGGAACAATGGAGTAAACAACAAACTGCACTGGGTAAATCCAGTTCTAGGTGTGCTGCTCAATCTCGTGGCAAGGAAATAATACAAGTAAATATGTCGTTTTAAATTGCATTAAATAAGTAGAAAGGAAATTAAGTAAAAATTGCAGACAGCATGGAACAATGAATTAAACAACAAACTACACTGGGTAAATCCAGTTCTATGTGTGCTGCTCAATCTCGTGGCAAGGAAATAATACAAGTAAATATGTCGTTTTAAATTGCAATAAATAAGTAGAAAGGAAATTAAGTAAAAATGGCAGACAGCTTGGAACAATGGAGTAAACAACAAACTGCACTGGGTAAATCTTTTAGGTGTGCTGCTCAATCTCGTGGCAAGGAAATAATACAAGTAAATATGTCGTTTTAAACTGCATTAAGTAAGTGGAAAGGAAATTAAGTAAAAATGGCAGACAGTGTGGAACAATGAAGTAAACAACAAACTGCACTGGGTAAATCCAGTTCTAGGTGTGCTGCTCAATCTCGTGGCAAGGAAATATTACAAGTAAATATGTCTTTTTAAACTGCATTAGGTAAGTGGAAAGGAAATTAAGTAAAAATGGCAGACAGCGTGGAACAATGAATTAAACAACAAACTGCACTGGGTAAATCCAGTTCTAGGTGTGCTGCTCAATCTCGTGGCAAGGAAATAATACAAGTAAATATGTCGTTTCAAATTGCATTAAATAAGTAGAAAGGAAATTAAGTAAAAATGGCAGACAGCGTGGAAATATGAATTAAACAACAAACTGCACTGGGTAAATCCAGTTCTAGGTGTGCTGCTCAATCTCGTGGCAAGGAAATAATACAAGTAAATATGTCGTTTCAAATTGCATTAAATAAGTAGAAAGGAAATTAAGTAAAAATGGCAGACAGCGTGGAACAATGAATTAAACAACGAACTACACTGGGTAAATCTTTTAGGTGTGCTGCTCAATCTCGTGGCAAGGAAATAATACAAGTAATTATGTCGTTTTAAACTGCATTAAGTAAGTGGAAAGGAAATTAAGTAAAAATGGCAGACAGTGTGGAACAATGAAGTAAACAACAAACTGCACTGGGTAAATCCAGTTCTAGGTGTGCTGCTCAATCTCGTGGCAAGGAAATAATACAAGTAAATATGTTGTTTTAAATTGCAATAAATAAGTAGAAAGGAAATTAAGTAAAAATGGCAGACAGCGTGGAACAATGAATTAAACAACGAACTACACTGGGTAAATCCAGTTCTAGCTGTGCTGCTCAATCTCGTGGCAAGGAAATAATACAAGTAAATATGTCGTTTTAAACTGCATTAAGTAAGCGGAAAGGAAATTAAGTAAAAATGGCAGACAGCGTGGAACAATGAATTAAACAACACACTGCACTGGGTAAATCCAGTTCTAGGTGTGCTGCTCAATCTCGTGGAAAGGAAATATTACAAGTAAATATGTCGTTTTAAATTGCAATAAATAGGTAGAAAGGAAATAAGTAAAAATGGCAGACAGCTTGGAACAATGGAGTAAACAACAAACTGCACTGGGTAAATCCAGTTCTAGGTGTGCTGCTCAATCTCGTGGCAAGGAAATAATACAAGTAAATATGTCGTTTTAAACTGCATAGGGTAAGTTGAAAGGAAATTAAGTAAAAATGGCAGACAGTTTGGAACAATGGAGTAAACAACAAACTGCACTGGGTAAATCCAGTTCTAGGTGTGCTGCTCAATCTCGTGGAAAGGAAATAATACAAGTAAATATGTCGTTTTAAATTGCAATAAATAGGTAGAAAGTAAAAATGGCAGACAGCTTGGAACAATGGAGTAAACAACAAACTGCACTGGGTAAATCCAGTTCTAGGTGTGCTGCTCAATCTCGTGGCAAGGAAATAATACAAGTAAATATGTCGTTTTAAACTGCATTAAGACAGTGGAAAGGAAATTAAGTAAAAATGGCAGACAGCGTGGAACAATGAATTAAACAACGAACTACACTGGGTAAATCCAGTTCTAGGTGTGCTGCTCAATCTCGTGGCAAGGAAATAATACAAGTAAATATGTTGTTTTAAATTGCAATAAATAAGTAGAAAGGAAATTAAGTAAAAATGGCAGACAGCGTGGAACAATGAATTAAACAACGAACTACACTGGGTAAATCCAGTTCTAGGTGTGCTGCTCAATCTCGTGGCAAGGAAATAATACAAGTAAATATGTCGTTTTAAACTGCATTAAGTAAGTGGAAAGGAAATTAAGTAAAAATGGCAGACAGCGTGGAACAATGAATTAAACAACAAACTGCACTGGGTAAATCCAGATCTAGGTGAGCTGCTCAATCTCGTGGAAAGAAAATAATACAAGTAAATATGTCGATTTAAATTGCAATAAATAGGTAGAAAGGAAATTAAGTAAAAAAGGCAGACAGCTTGGAACAATGGAGTAAACAACAAACTGCACTGGGTAAATCCAGTTCTAGGTGTGCTGCTCAATCTCGTGGCAAGGAAATAATACAAGTAAATATGTCGTTTTAAACTGCATTAAGTAAGTGGAAAGGAAATTAAGTAAAAATGGCAGACAGTGTGGAACAATGAAGTAAACAACAAACTGCACTGGGTAAATCCAGTTCTAGGTGTGCTGCTCAATCTCGTGGCAAGGAAATATTACAAGTAAATATGTCGTTTTAAACTGCATTAAGTAAGTGGAAAGGAAATTAAGTAAAAATGGCAGACAGCGTGGAACAATGAATTAAACAACAAACTGCACTGGGTAAATCCAGTTCTAGGTGTGCTGCTCAATCTCGAGGCAAGGAAATAAAACAAGTAAATATGTAATTTAAGAAAAGCATTATATAAGTAGAAAGGAAATTAAGTAAAAATGGCAGACAGCTTTTAACAATGAAGTAAACAAACTGCACTTGGTAAAGCCAGTTCTAGGTGTGGTGCTCAATCTCGTGGCAAGGAAATAATACAAGTAAATATGTCGTTTTAAATTGCATTAAAAAAGTGGAAAGGAAATTAAGTAAAAATGGCAGACAGCGTGGAACAATGAATTAAACAACAAACTACACTGGGTAAATCCAGTTCTAGGTGTGCTGCTCAATCTCGTGGCAAGGAAATAATACAAGTAAATATGTCGTTTTAAATTGCATTAAATAAGTAGAAAGGAAATTAAGTAAAAAGGGCAGACAGCTTGGAACAATGGAGTAAACAAAAAACTGCACTGGGTAAATCCAGTTCTAGGTGTGCTGCTCAATCTCGTGGCAAGGAAATAATACAAGTAAATATGTCGTTTTAAATTGCATTAAATAAGTAGAAAGGAAATTAAGTAAAAATTGCAGACAGCATGGAACAATGAATTAAACAACAAACTACACTGGGTAAATCCAGTTCTATGTGTGCTGCTCAATCTTGTGGCAAGGAAATAATACAAGTAAATATGTCGTTTTAAATTGCAATAAATAAGTAGAAAGGAAATTAAGTAAAAATGGCAGACAGCTTGGAACAATAGAGTAAACAACAAACTGCACTGGGTAAATCTTTTAGGTGTGCTGCTCAATCTCGTGGCAAGGAAATAATACAAGTAAATATGTCGTTTTAAACTGCATTAAGTAAGTGAAAAGGAAATTAAGTAAAAATGGCAGACAGTGTGGGACAATGAAGTAAACAACAAACTGCACTGGGTAAATCCAGTTCTAGGTGTGCTGCTCAATCTCGTGGCAAGGAAATATTACAAGTAAATATGTCTTTTTAAACTGCATTAAGTAAGTGGAAAGGAAATTAAGTAAAAATGGCAGACAGCGTGGAACAATGAATTAAACAACAAACTGCACTGGGTAAATCCAGTTCTAGGTGCGCTGCTCAATCTCGTGGCAAGGAAATAATACAAGTAAATATGTCGTTTTAAATTGCATTAAATAAGTGGAAAGGAAATTAAGTAAAAATGGCAGACAGCGTGGAACAATGAATTAAACAACAAACTACACTGGGTAAATCCAGTTCTAGGTGTGCTGCTCAATCTCGTGGCAAGGAAATAATACAAGTAAATATGTCGTTTTAAATTGCATTAAATAAGTAGAAAGGAAATTAAGTAAAAATGGCAGACAGCGTGGAACAATGAATTAAACAACGAACTACACTGGGTAAATCTTTTAGGTGTGCTGCTCAATCTCGTGGCAAGGAAATAATACAAGTAATTATGTCGTTTTAAACTGCATTAAGTAAGTGGAAAGGAAATTAAGTAAAAATGGCAGACAGTGTGGAACAATGAAGTAAACAACAAACTGCACTGGGTAAATCCAGTTCTAGGTGTGCTGCTCAATCTCGTGGCAAGGAAATAATACAAGTAAATATGTTGTTTTAAATTGCAATAAATAAGTAGAAAGGAAATTAAGTAAAAATGGCAGACAGCGTGGAACAATGAATTAAACAACGAACTACACTGGGTAAATCCAGTTCTAGCTGTGCTGCTCAATCTCGTGGCAAGGAAATAATACAAGTAAATATGTCGTTTTAAACTGCATTAAGTAAGTGGAAATGAAATTAAGTAAAAATGGCAGACAGCGTGGAACAATGAATTAAACAACAAACTGCACTGGGTAAATCCAGTTCTAGGTGTGCTGCTCAATCTCGTGGAAAGGAAATAATACAAGTAAATATGTCGTTTTAAATTGCAATAAATAGGTAGAAAGGAAATAAGTAAAAATGGCAGACAGCTTGGAACAATGGAGTAAACAACAAACTGCACTGGGTAAATCCAGTTCTAGGTGTGCTGCTCAATCTCGTGGCAAGGAAATAATACAAGTAAATATGTCGTTTTAAACTGCATTAAGTAAGTTGAAAGGAAATTAAGTAAAAATGGCGGACAGCTTGGAACAATGGAGTAAACAACAAACTGCACTGGGTAAATCCAGTTCTAGGTGTGCTGCTCAATCTCGTGGAAAGGAAATAATACAAGTAAATATGTCGTTTTAAATTGCAATAAATAGGTAGAAAGTAAAAATGGCAGACAGCTTGGAACAATGGAGTAAACAACAAACTGCACTGGGTAAATCCAGTTCTAGGTGTGCTGCTCAATCTCGTGGCAAGGAAATAATACAAGTAAATATGTCGTTTTAAACTGCATTAAGACAGTGGAAAGGAAATTAAGTAAAAATGGCAGACAGCGTGGAACAATGAATTAAACAACGAACTACACTGGGTAAATCCAGTTCTAGGTGTGCTGCTCAATCTCGTGGCAAGGAAATAATACAAGTAAATATGTTGTTTTAAATTGCAATAAATAAGTAGAAAGGAAATTAAGTAAAAATGGCAGACAGCGTGGAACAATGAATTAAACAACGAACTACACTGGGTAAATCCAGTTCTAGGTGTGCTGCTCAATCTCGTGGCAAGGAAATAATACAAGTAAATATGTCGTTTTAAACTGCATTAAGTAAGTAGAAAGGAAATTAGGTAAAAATGGCAGACAGTGTGGAACAATGAAGTAAACAACAAACTGCACTGGGTAAATCCAGTTCTAGGTGTGCTGCTCAATCTCGTGACAAGGAAATATTACAAGTAAATATGTCGTTTTAAACTGCATTAAGTAAGTGGAAAGGAAATTAAGTAAAAATGGCAGACAGCGTGGAACAATGAATTAAACAACAAACTGCACTGGGTAAATCCATTTCTAGGTGTGCTGCTCAATCTCGTGGCAAGGAAATAATACAAGTAAATATGTCGTTTTATATTCCATTAAATAAGTAGAAAGGAAATTAAGTAAAAATTGCAGACAGCGTGGAACAATGAAGTAAACAACAAATTACACTGGGTAAATCCAGTTCTATGTGTGCTGCTCAATCTCGTGGCAAGGAAATAATACAAGTATATATGTCGTATTAAATTGCATTAAATAAGTACAAAGGAAATTAAGTATAAAGGGCAGACACCTTGGAACAATGGAGTAAACAACAAATTACACTGGGTAAATCCAGTTCTAGGTGTGCTGCTCAATCTCGTGGCAAGGAAATAATACAAGTAAATATGTCGTTTTAAACTGCATTAAGTAAGTGGAAAGGAAATTAAGTAAAAATGGCAGACAGTGTGGAACAATGAAGTAAACAACAAACTGCACTGGGTAAATCCAGTTCTAGGTGTGCTGCTCAATCTCGTGAAAAGGAAATATTACAAGTAAATATGTCGTCTTAAACTGCATTAAGTAAGTGGAAAGGAAATTAAGTAAAAATGGCAGACAGCGTGGAACAATGAATTAAACAACAAACTGCACTGGGTAAATCCAGTTCCAGGTGTGCTGCTCAATCTCGTGGCAAGGAAATAATACAAGTAAATATGTCGTTTTAAACTGCATTAAATAAGTAGAAAGGAAATTAAGTAAAAAGGGCAGACAGCTTGGAACAATGGAGTAAACAACAAACTGCACTGGGTAAATCCAGTTCTAGGTGTGCTGCTCAATCTCGTGGCAAGGAAATAGTACAAGTAAATATGTCGTTTTAAATTGCATTAAATAAGTAGAAAGGAAATTAAGTAAAAATTGCAGACAGCGTGGAACAATGAAGTAAACAACAAATTACACTGGGTAAATCCAGTTCTATGTGTGCTGCTCAATCTCGTGGCAAAGAAATAATACAAGTATATATGTCGTTTTAAATTGCATTAAATAAGTAGAAAGGAAATTAAGTAAAAAGGGCAGACACCTTGGAACAATGGAGTAAACAACAAACTGCACTGGGTAAATCCAGTTCTAGGTGTGCTGCTCAATCTCGTGGCAAGGAAATAATACAAGTAAATATGTCGTTTTAAACTGCATTAAGTAAGTGGAAAGGAAATTAAGTAAAAATGGCAGACAGTGTGGAACAATGAAGTAAACAACAAACTGCACTGGGTAAATCCAGTTCTAGGTGTGCTGCTCAATCTCGTGGCAAGGAAATATTACAAGTAAATATGTCGTTTTAAATTGCATTAAATAAGTAGAAAGGAAATTAAGTAAAAAGGGCAGACAGCTTGGAACAATGGAGTAAACAACAAACTGCACTGGGTAAATCCAGTTTTAGGTGTGCTGCTCAATCTCGTGGCAAGGAAATAATACAAGTAAATATGTCCTTTTAAATTGCATTAAATAAGTAGAAAGGAAATTAAGTAAAAATTGCAGACAGCGTGGAACAATGAAGTAAACAACAAATTACACTGGGTAAATCCAGTTCTATGTGTGCTGCTCAATCTCGTGGCAAGGAAATAATACAAGTATATATGTCGTTTTAAATTGCATTAAATAAGTAGAAAGGAAATTAAGTAAAAAGGGCAAACACCTTGGAACAATGGAGTAAACAACAAACTGCACTGGGTAAATCCAGTTCTAGGTGTGCTGCTCAATCTCGTGGCAAGGAAATAATACAAGTAAATATGTCGTTTTAAACTGCATTAAGTAAGTGGAAAGGAAATTAAGTAAAAATGGCAGACAGTGTGGAACAATGAAGTAAACAAACTGCACTGGGTAAATCCAGTTCTAGGTGTGCTGCTCAATCTCGTGGCAAGGAAATATTACAAGTAAATATGTCGTTTTAAACTGCATTAAGTAAGTGGAAAGGAAATTAGGTAAAAATGGCAGACAGCGTGGAACAATGAATTAAACAACAAACTGCACTGGGTAAATCCAGTTCCAGGTGCGCTGCTCAATATCGTGGCAAGGAAATAATACAAGTAAATATGTCGTTTTAAATTGCATTAAATAAGTAGAAAGGAAATTAAGTAAAAATGCCAGACAGCGTGGAACAATGAATTAAACAACAAACTACACTGGGTAAATCCAGTTCTAGGTGTGCTGCTCAATCTCGTGGCAAGCAAATAATACAAGTAAATATGTCCTTTTAAACTGCATTAAGTAAGTGGAAAGGAAATTAAGTAAAAATGGCAGACAGCTTGGAACAATGAATTAAACAACAAACTGCACTGGGTAAATCCAGTTCTAGGTGTGCTGCTCAATCTCGTGGCAAGGAAATATTACAAGTAAATATGTCGTTTTAAACTGCATTAAGTAAGTGGAAAGGAAATTAAGTAAAAATGGCAGACAGCGTGGAACAATGAATTAAACAACAAACTGCACTGGGTAAATCCAGTTCCAGGTGTGCTGCTCAATCTCGTGGCAAGGAAATAATACAAGTAAATATGTCGTTTTAAATTGCATTAAATAAGTAGAAAGGAAATTAAGTAAAAATGGCAGACAGCTTGGAACAATGAAGTAAACAACAAACTGCACTTGGTAAAGCCAGTTCTAGGTGTGCTGCTCAATCTCGTGGGAAGGAAATAAAACAAGTAAATATGTCGTTTAAAAATTGCATTAAATAAGTAGAAAGGAAATTAAGTAAAAATGGCAGACAGCTTGGAACAATGAAGTAAACAACGAACTGCACTTGGTAAAGTCAGTTCTAGGTGTGCTGCTCAATCTCGTGGCAAGGAAATAAAACAAGTAAATATGTCGTTTAAAGATTGCAATCAATAAGTAGAAAGGAAATTAAGTAAAAATGGCAGACAGCTTGGAACAATGAAGTAAACAACAAACTGCACTTGATAAAGCCAGTTCTAGGTGTGGTGCTCAATCTCGTGGCAAGGAAATAAAAGAAGCAAATATGTCGTTAAAGGATTGCATTAAATAAGTAGAAAGGAAATTAAGTAAAAATGGCAGACAGCTTGGTACAATGAAGTAAACAACAAACTGCACTTGGTAAAGCCAGTTCTAGGTGTGCTGCTCAATCTCATGGCAAGGAAATAAAACAAGTAAATATGTCGTTTAAAGATTGCATTAAGTAAGTAGAAAGGAAATTAAGTAAAAATGGCAGACAGCTTAGAACAATGAAGTAAACAACAAACTGCACTTGGTAAAGCCAGTTCTAGGTGTGGTGCTCAATCTCGAGGCAAGGAAATAAAACAAGTAAATATGTAATTGAAAAAAACCTTTAAATAAGTAGAAAGGAAATTAAGTAAAAATGGCAGACAGCTTTTAACAATGAAGTAAACAAACTGCACTTGTTAAAGCCAGTTCTAGGTGTGGTGCTCAATCTCGTGGCAAGGAAATAAAACAAGTATATATGTCGTTTAAAGATTGCAATAAATAAGTAGAAAGGAAGTTAAGTAAAAATGGCAGACAGCTTGGAACAATGAAGTAAACAACAAACTGCACTTGGTAAAGCCAGTTCTAGGTGTGCTGCTCAATCTCGTGGGAAGGAAATAAAACAAGTAAATATGTCGTTTAAAAATTGCATTAAATAAGTAGAAAGGAAATTAAGTAAAAATGGCAGACAGCTTGGAACAATGAAGTAAACAACGAACTGCACTTGGTAAAGTCAGTTCTAGGTGTGCTGCTCAATCTCGTGGCAAGGAAATAAAACAAGTAAATATGTCGTTTAAAGATTGCAATCAATAAGTAGAAAGGAAATTAAGTAAAAATGGCAGACAGCTTGGAACAATGAAGTAAACAACAAACTGCACTTGATAAAGCCAGTTCTAGGTGTGGTGCTCAATCTCGTGGCAAGGAAATAAAAGAAGCAAATATGTCGTTAAAGGATTGCATTAAATAAGTAGAAAGGAAATTAAGTAAAAATGGCAGACAGCTTGGAACAATGAAGTAAACAACAAACTGCACTTGGTAAAGCCAGTTCTAGGTGTGCTGCTCAATCTCATGGCAAGGAAATAAAACAAGTAAATATGTCGTTTAAAGATTGCATTAGGTAAGTAGAAAGGAAATTAAGTAAAAATGGCAGACAGCTTAGAACAATAAAGTAAACAACAAACTGCACTTGGTAAAGCCAGTTCTAGGTGTGGTGCTCAATCTCGAGGCAAGGAAATAAAACAAGTAAATATGTAATTTAAAAAAAGCATTAAATAAGTAGAAAGGAAATTAAGTAAAAATGGCAGACAGCTTTTAACAATGAAGTAAACAAACTGCACTTGGTAAAGCCAGTTCTAGGTGTGGTGCTCAATCTCGTGGCAAGGAAATAAAACAAGTAAATATGTCGTTTAAAGATTGCAATAAATAAGTAGAAAGGAAGTTAAGTAAAAATGGCAGACAGCTTGGAACAATGAAGTAAACAACAAACTGCACTTGGTAAAGCCAGTTCTAGGTGTGCTGCTCAATCTCGTG
Source organism: Amblyomma americanum (assembly GCF_052857255.1). Taxonomy (NCBI): domain Eukaryota; kingdom Metazoa; phylum Arthropoda; class Arachnida; order Ixodida; family Ixodidae; genus Amblyomma; species Amblyomma americanum. The sequence goes on from NC_135506.1 coordinate 142,995,914, forward strand.
GCAAGGAAATAAAACAAGTAAATATGTCGTTTAAAGATTGCATTAAGTAAGTAGAAAGGAAACTAAGTAAAAATGGCAGACAGCTTAGAACAATGAAGTAAACAACAAACTGCACTTGGTAAAGCCAGTTCTAGTGTGGTGCTCAATCTCGTGGCAAGGAAATAAAACAAGTAAATATGTCGTTCAAAGATTGCAATAAATAAGTAGAAAGGAAATTAAGTAAAAATGGCAGACAGCTTGGAACAATGAAGTAAACAACAAACTGCACTTGGTAAAGCCAGTTCTAGGTGTGGTGCTCAATCTCGTGGCAAGGAAATAAAACAAGTAAATATGTCGTTTAAAGATTGCATTAAATAAGTGGAAAAGGAAGTTAAGTAAAAATGGCAGACAGCTGCACTTGGTAAATCCAGTTCTAGGTGTGCTGCTCAATCTCGTGGCAAGGAAATAAAACAAGTAAATATGTCGTTTAAAGATTGCGTTAAATAAGTAGAAAGAAAATTAAGTAAAAATGACAGACAGCTTAGAACAATGAAGTAAACAACAAACTGCACTTGGTAAAGCCAGTTCTAGGTGTGGTGCTCAATCTCGTGGCAAGGAAATAAAACAAGTAAATATGTCGTTTAAAGATTGCATTAAATAAGTAGAAAGGAAATTAAGTAAAAATGGCAGACAGCCTAGAACAATGAAGTAAACAACAAACTGCACTTGGTAAAGGCAGTTCTAGGTGTGCTGCTCAATCTCGTGGCAAGGAAATAAAACAAGTAAATGTGTCGTTTAAAGATTGCATTATGTAGAAAGGAAACTAAGTAAAAATGGCAGACAGCTTGGAACAATGGAGTAAACAACAAACTGCACTGGGTAAATCCAGTTCTAGGTGTGCTGCTCAATCTCGTGGCAAGGAAATATTACAAGTAAATATGTCGTTTTAAATTGCAATAAATAAGTAGAAAGGAAATTAAGTAAAAATGGCAGACAGCTTCGAACAATGGAGTAAACAACAAACTGCACTGGGTAAATACAGTTCTAGGTGTGCTGCTCAATCTCGTGGCAAGGAAATAATGCAAGTAAATATGTCGTTTTAAACTGCATTAAATAAGTAGAAAGGAATATAAGTAAAAAGGACAGACAGCTTGGAACAATGGAGTAAACAACAAACTGCACTGGGTAAATCCAGTTCTAGGTGTGCTGCTCAATCTCGTGGCAAGGAAATAATACAAGTAAATATGTCGTTTTAAATTGCATTAAATAAGTAGAAAGGAAATTAAGTAAAAATTGCAGACAGCGTGGAACAATGAAGTAAACAACAAATTACACTGGGTAAATCTAGTTCTATGTGTGCTGCTCAATCTCGTGGCAAGGAAATAATACAAGTAAATATGTCGTTTTAAATTGCATAAATAAGTAGAAAGGAAATTAAGTAAAAATGGCAGACAGCTTGGAACAATGGAGTAAACAACAAACTGCACTGGGTAAATCCAGTTCTAGGTGTGCTGCTCAATCTCGTGGCAAGGAAATAAAACAAGTAAATATGTCGTTTTAAATTGCATTAAATAAGTAGAAAGGAAATTAAGTAAAAATTGCAGACAGCGTGGAACAATGAAGTAAACAACAAATTACACTGGGTAAATCCAGTTCTATGTGTGCTGCTCAATCTCGTGGCAAGGAAATAATACAAGTAAATATGTCGTTTTAAATTGCATTAAATAAGTAGAAAGGAAATTAAGTAAAAAGGGCAGACAGCTTGGAACAATGGAGTAAACAACAAACTGCACTGGGTAAATCCAGTTCTAGGTGTGCTGCTCTATCTCGTGGCAAGGAAATAATACAAGTAAATATGTCGTTTTAAATTGCATTAAATAAGTAGAAAGGAAATTAAGTAAAAATGGCAGACAGCGTGGAACAATGAATTAAACAACAAACTACACTGGGTAAATCCAGTTCTAGGTGTGCTGCTCAATCTCGTGGCAAGCAAATAATACAAGTAAATATGTCCTTTTAAACTGCATTAAGTAAGTGGAAAGGAAATTAAGTAAAAATGGCAGACAGCTAGGAACAATGAATTAAACAACAAACTGCACTGGGTAAATCCAGTTCTAGGTGTGCTGCTCAATCTCGTGGCAAGGAAATAATACAAGTAAATATGTCGTTTTAAATTGCATTAAATAAGTAGAAAGGAAATTAAGTAAAAATTGCAGACAGCGTGGAACAATGAAGTAAACAACAAATTACACTGGGTAAATCTAGTTCTATGTGTGCTGCTCAATCTCGTGGCAAGGAAATAATACAAGTAAATATGTCGTTTTAAATTGCATAAATAAGTAGAAAGGAAATTAAGTAAAAATGGCAGACAGCTTGGAACAATGAAGTAAACAAACTGCACTGGGTAAATCCAGTTCTAGGTGTGCTGCTCAATCTCGTGGCAAGGAAATATTACAAGTAAATATGTCGTTTTAAACTGCATTAAGTAAGTGGAAAGGAAATTAAGTAAAAATGGCAGACAGCGTGGAACAATGAATTAAACAACAAACTGCACTGGGTAAATCCAGTTCCAGGTGTGCTGCTCAATATCGTGGCAAGGAAATAATACAAGTAAATATGTCGTTTTAAATTGCATTAAATAAGTAGAAAGGAAATTAAGTAAAAATGGCAGACAGCGTGGAACAATGAATTAAACAACAAACTACACTGGGTAAATCCAGTTCTAGGTGTGCTGCTCAATCTCGTGGCAAGCAAATAATACAAGTAAATATGTCCTTTTAAACTGCATTAAGTAAGTGGAAAGGAAATTAAGTAAAAATGGCAGACAGCTTGGAACAATGAATTAAACAACAAACTGCACTGGGTAAATCCAGTTCTAGGTGTGCTGCTCAATCTCGTGGCAAGGAAATATTACAAGTAAATATGTCGTTTTAAACTGCATTAAGTAAGTGGAAAGGAAATTAAGTAAAAATGGCAGACAGCGTGGAACAATGAATTAAACAACAAACTGCACTGGGTAAATCCAGTTCCAGGTGTGCTGCTCAATCTCGTGGCAAGGAAATAATACAAGTAAATATGTCGTTTTAAATTGCATTAAATAAGTAGAAAGGAAATTAAGTAAAAATGGCAGACAGCTTGGAACAATGAAGTAAACAACAAACTGCACTTGGTAAAGCCAGTTCTAGGTGTGCTGCTCAATCTCGTGGGAAGGAAATAAAACAAGTAAATATGTCGTTTAAAAATTGCATTAAATAAGTAGAAAGGAAATTAAGTAAAAATGGCAGACAGCTTGGAACAATGAAGTAAACAAGGAACTGCACTTGGTAAAGTCAGTTCTAGGTGTGCTGCTCAATCTCGTGGCAAGGAAATAAAACAAGTAAATATGTCGTTTAAAGATTGCAATCAATAAGTAGAAAGGAAATTAAGTAAAAATGGCAGACAGCTTGGAACAATGAAGTAAACAACAAACTGCACTTGATAAAGCCAGTTCTAGGTGTGGTGCTCAATCTCGTGGCAAGGAAATAAAAGAAGCAAATATGTCGTTAAAGGATTGCATTAAATAAGTAGAAAGGAAATTAAGTAAAAATGGCAGACAGCTTGGTACAATGAAGTAAACAACAAACTGCACTTGGTAAAGCCAGTTCTAGGTGTGCTGCTCAATCTCATGGCAAGGAAATAAAACAAGTAAATATGTCGTTTAAAGATTGCATTAAGTAAGTAGAAAGGAAATTAAGTAAAAATGGCAGACAGCTTAGAACAATGAAGTAAACAACAAACTGCACTTGGTAAAGCCAGTTCTAGGTGTGGTGCTCAATCTCGAGGCAAGGAAATAAAACAAGTAAATATGTAATTAAAAAAAACCTTTAAATAAGTAGAAAGGAAATTAAGTAAAAATGGCAGACAGCTTTTAACAATGAAGTAAACAAACTGCACTTGTTAAAGCCAGTTCTAGGTGTGGTGCTCAATCTCGTGGCAAGGAAATAAAACAAGTATATATGTCGTTTAAAGATTGCAATAAATAAGTAGAAAGGAAGTTAAGTAAAAATGGCAGACAGCTTGGAACAATGAAGTAAACAACAAACTGCACTTGGTAAAGCCAGTTCTAGGTGTGCTGCTCAATCTCGTGGGAAGGAAATAAAACAAGTAAATATGTCGTTTAAAAATTGCAATAAATAAGTAGAAAGGAAATTAAGTAAAAATGGCAGACAGCTTGGAACAATGAAGTAAACAACGAACTGCACTTGGTAAAGTCAGTTCTAGGTGTGCTGCTCAATCTCGTGGCAAGGAAATAAAACAAGTAAATATGTCGTTTAAAGATTGCAATCAATAAGTAGAAAGGAAATTAAGTAAAAATGGCAGACAGCTTGGAACAATGAAGTAAACAACAAACTGCACTTGATAAAGCCAGTTCTAGGTGTGGTGCTCAATCTCGTGGCAAGGAAATAAAAGAAGCAAATATGTCGTTAAAGGATTGCATTAAATAAGTAGAAAGGAAATTAAGTAAAAATGGCAGACAGCTTGGAACAATGAAGTAAACAACAAACTGCACTTGGTAAAGCCAGTTCTAGGTGTGCTGCTCAATCTCATGGCAAGGAAATAAAACAAGTAAATATGTCGTTTAAAGATTGCATTAGGTAAGTAGAAAGGAAATTAAGTAAAAATGGCAGACAGCTTAGAACAATGAAGTAAACAACAAACTGCACTTGGTAAAGCCAGTTCTAGGTGTGGTGCTCAATCTCGAGGCAAGGAAATAAAACAAGTAAATATGTAATTTAAAAAAAGCATTAAATAAGTAGAAAGGAAATTAAGTAAAAATGGCAGACAGCTTTTAACAATGAAGTAAACAAACTGCACTTGGTAAAGCCAGTTCTAGGTGTGGTGCTCAATCTCGTGGCAAGGAAATAAAACAAGTAAATATGTCGTTTAAAGATTGCAATAAATAAGTAGAAAGGAAGTTAAGTAAAAATGGCAGACAGCTTGGAACAATGAAGTAAACAACAAACTGCACTTGGTAAAGCCAGTTCTAGGTGTGCTGCTCAATCTCGTGGCAAGGAAATAAAACAAGTAAATATGTCGTTTAAAGATTGCATTAAGTAAGTAGAAAGGAAACTAAGTAAAAATGGCAGACAGCTTAGAACAATGAAGTAAACAACAAACTGCACTTGGTAAAGCCAGTTCTAGTGTGGTGCTCAATCTCGTGGCAAGGAAATAAAACAAGTAAATATGTCGTTCAAAGATTGCAATAAATAAGTAGAAAGGAAATTAAGTAAAAATGGCAGACAGCTTGGAACAATGAAGTAAACAACAAACTGCACTTGGTAAAGCCAGTTCTAGGTGTGGTGCTCAATCTCGTGGCAAGGAAATAAAACAAGTAAATATGTCGTTTAAAGATTGCATTAAATAAGTGGAAAAGGAAGTTAAGTAAAAATGGCAGACAGCTGCACTTGGTAAATCCAGTTCTAGGTGTGCTGCTCAATCTCGTGGCAAGGAAATAAAACAAGTAAATATGTCGTTTAAAGATTGCGTTAAATAAGTAGAAAGAAAATTAAGTAAAAATGACAGACAGCTTAGAACAATGAAGTAAACAACAAACTGCACTTGGTAAAGCCAGTTCTAGGTGTGGTGCTCAATCTCGTGGCAAGGAAATAAAACAAGTAAATATGTCGTTTAAAGATTGCATTAAATAAGTAGAAAGGAAATTAAGTAAAAATGGCAGACAGCTTAGAACAATGAAGTAAACAACAAACTGCACTTGGTAAAGGCAGTTCTAGGTGTGCTGCTCAATCTCGTGGCAAGGAAATAAAACAAGTAAATGTGTCGTTTAAAGATTGCATTATGTAGAAAGGAAACTAAGTAAAAATGGCAGACAGCTTGGAACAATGGAGTAAACAACAAACTGCACTGGGTAAATCCAGTTCTAGGTGTGCTGCTCAATCTCGTGGCAAGGAAATAATACAAGTAAATATGTCGTTTTAAATTGCAATAAATAAGTAGAAAGGAAATTAAGTAAAAATGGCAGACAGCTTCGAACAATGGAGTAAACAACAAACTGCACTGGGTAAATACAGTTCTAGGTGTGCTGCTCAATCTCGTGGCAAGGAAATAATGCAAGTAAATATGTCGTTTTAAACTGCATTAAATAAGTAGAAAGGAAATTAAGTAAAAAGGACAGACAGCTTGGAACAATGGAGTAAACAACAAACTGCACTGGGTAAATCCATTTCTAGGTGTGCTGCTCAATCTCGTGGCAAGGAAATAATACAAGTAAATATGTCGTTTTAAATTGCATTAAATAAGTAGAAAGGAAATTAAGTAAAACTTGCAGACAGCGTGGAACAATGAAGTAAACAACAAATTACACTGGGTAAATCTAGTTCTATGTGTGCTGCTCAATCTCGTGGCAAGGAAATAATACAAGTAAATATGTCGTTTTAAATTGCATAAATAAGTAGAAAGGAAATTAAGTAAAAATGGCAGACAGCTTGGAACAATGGAGTAAACAACAAACTGCACTGGGTAAATCCAGTTCTAGGTGTGCTGCTCAATCTCGTGGCAAGGAAATAAAACAAGTAAATATGTCGTTTTAAATTGCATTAAATAAGTAGAAAGGAAATTAAGTAAAAATTGCAGACAGCGTGGAACAATGAAGTAAACAACAAATTACACTGGGTAAATCCAGTTCTATGTGTGCTGCTCAATCTCGTGGCAAGGAAATAATACAAGTAAATATGTCGTTTTAAATTGCATTAAATAAGTAGAAAGGAAATTAAGTAAAAAGGGCAGACAGCTTGGAACAATGGAGTAAACAACAAACTGCACTGGGTAAATCCAGTTCTAGGTGTGCTGCTCTATCTCGTGGCAAGGAAATAATACAAGTAAATATGTCGTTTTAAATTGCATTAAATAAGTAGAAAGGAAATTAAGTAAAAATGGCAGACAGCGTGGAACAATGAATTAAACAACAAACTACACTGGGTAAATCCAGTTCTAGGTGTGCTGCTCAATCTCGTGGCAAGCAAATAATACAAGTAAATATGTCCTTTTAAACTGCATTAAGTAAGTGGAAAGGGAATTAAGTAAAAATGGCAGACAGCTTGGAACAATGAATTAAACAACAAACTGCACTGGGTAAATCCAGTTCTAGGTGTGCTGCTCAATCTCGTGGCAAGGAAATATTACAAGTAAATATGTCGTTTTAAACTGCATTAAGTAAGTGGAAAGGAAATTAAGTAAAAATGGCAGACAGCGTGGAACAATGAATTAAACAACAAACTGCACTGGGTAAATCCAGTTCCAGGTGTGCTGCTCAATCTCGTGGCAAGGAAATAATACAAGTAAATATGTCGTTTTAAATTGCATTAAATAAGTAGAAAGGAAATTAAGTAAAAATGGCAGACAGCGTGGAACAATGAATTAAACAACAAACTACACTGGGTAAATCCAGTTCTAGGTGTGCTGCTCAATCTCGTGGCAAGCAAATATTACAAGTAAATATGTCCTTTTAAACTGCATTAAGTAAGTGGAAAGGAAATTAAGTAAAAATGGCAGACAGCTTGGAACAATGAAGTAAACAACGAACTGCACTTGGTAAAGTCAGTTCTAGGTGTGCTGCTCAATCTCGTGGCAAGGAAATAAAACAAGTAAATATGTCGTTTAAAGATTGCAATCAATAAGTAGAAAGGAAATTAAGTAAAAATGGCAGACAGCTTGGAACAATGAAGTAAACAACAAACTGCACTTGATAAAGCCAGTTCTAGGTGTGGTGCTCAATCTCGTGGCAAGGAAATAAAAGAAGCAAATATGTCGTTAAAGGATTGCATTAAATAAGTAGAAAGGAAATTAAGTAAAAATGGCAGACAGCTTGGAACAATGAAGTAAACAACAAACTGCACTTGGTAAAGCCAGTTCTAGGTGTGCTGCTCAATCTCATGGCAAGGAAATAAAACAAGTAAATATGTCGTTTAAAGATTGCATTAGGTAAGTAGAAAGGAAATTAAGTAAAAATGGCAGACAGCTTAGAACAATGAAGTAAACAACAAACTGCACTTGGTAAAGCCAGTTCTAGGTGTGGTGCTCAATCTCGAGGCAAGGAAATAAAACAAGTAAATATGTAATTTAAAAAAAGCATTAAATAAGTAGAAAGGAAATTAAGTAAAAATGGCAGACAGCTTTTAACAATGAAGTAAACAAACTGCACTTGGTAAAGCCAGTTCTAGGTGTGGTGCTCAATCTCGTGGCAAGGAAATAAAACAAGTAAATATGTCGTTTAAAGATTGCAATAAATAAGTAGAAAGGAAGTTAAGTAAAAATGGCAGACAGCTTGGAACAATGAAGTAAACAACAAACTGCACTTGGTAAAGCCAGTTCTAGGTGTGCTGCTCAATCTCGTGGCAAGGAAATAAAACAAGTAAATATGTCGTTTAAAGATTGCATTAAGTAAGTAGAAAGGAAACTAAGTAAAAATGGCAGACAGCTTAGAACAATGAAGTAAACAACAAACTGCACTTGGTAAAGCCAGTTCTAGTGTGGTGCTCAATCTCGTGGCAAGGAAATAAAACAAGTAAATATGTCGTTCAAAGATTGCAATAAATAAGCAGAAAGGAAATTAAGTAAAAATGGCAGACAGCTTGGAACAATGAAGTAAACAACAAACTGCACTTGGTAAAGCCAGTTCTAGGTGTGGTGCTCAATCTCGTGGCAAGGAAATAAAACAAGTAAATATGTCGTTTAAAGATTGCATTAAATAAGTGGAAAAGGAAGTTAAGTAAAAATGGCAGACAGCTGCACTTGGTAAATCCAGTTCTAGGTGTGCTGCTCAATCTCGTGGCAAGGAAATAAAACAAGTAAATATGTCGTTTAAAGATTGCGTTAAATAAGTAGAAAGAAAATTAAGTAAAAATGACAGACAGCTTAGAACAATGAAGTAAACAACAAACTGCACTTGGTAAAGCCAGTTCTAGGTGTGGTGCTCAATCTCGTGGCAAGGAAATAAAACAAGTAAATATGTCGTTTAAAGATTGCATTAAATAAGTAGAAAGGAAATTAAGTAAAAATGGCAGACAGCTTAGAACAATGAAGTAAACAACAAACTGCACTTGGTAAAGGCAGTTCTAGGTGTGCTGCTCAATCTCGTGGCAAGGAAATAAAACAAGTAAATGTGTCGTTTAAAGATTGCATTATGTAGAAAGGAAACTAAGTAAAAATGGCAGACAGCTTGGAACAATGGAGTAAACAACAAACTGCACTGGGTAAATCCAGTTCTAGGTGTGCTGCTCAATCTCGTGGCAAGGAAATAATACAAGTAAATATGTCGTTTTAAATTGCAATAAATAAGTAGAAAGGAAATTAAGTAAAAATGGCAGACAGCTTCGAACAATGGAGTAAACAACAAACTGCACTGGGTAAATACAGTTCTAGGTGTGCTGCTCAATCTCGTGGCAAGGAAATAATGCAAGTAAATATGTCGTTTTAAACTGCATTAAATAAGTAGAAAGGAAATTAAGTAAAAAGGACAGACAGCTTGGAACAATGGAGTAAACAACAAACTGCACTGGGTAAATCCAGTTCTAGGTGTGCTGCTCAATCTCGTGGCAAGGAAATAATACAAGTAAATATGTCGTTTTAAATTGCATTAAATAAGTAGAAAGGAAATTAAGTAAAAATTGCAGACAGCGTGGAACAATGAAGTAAACAACAAATTACACTGGGTAAATCTAGTTCTATGTGTGCTGCTCAATCTCGTGGCAAGGAAATAATACAAGTAAATATGTCGTTTTAAATTGCATAAATAAGTAGAAAGGAAATTAAGTAAAAATGGCAGACAGCTTGGAACAATGGAGTAAACAACAAACTGCACTGGGTAAATCCAGTTCTAGGTGTGCTGCTCAATCTCGTGGCAAGGAAATAAAACAAGTAAATATGTCGTTTTAAATTGCATTAAATAAGTAGAAAGGAAATTAAGTAAAAATTGCAGACAGCGTGGAACAATGAAGTAAACAACAAATTACACTGGGTAAATCCAGTTCTATGTGTGCTGCTCAATCTCGTGGCAAGGAAATAATACAAGTAAATATGTCGTTTTAAATTGCATTAAATAAGTAGAAAGGAAATTAAGTAAAAAGGGCAGACAGCTTGGAACAATGGAGTAAACAACAAACTGCACTGGGTAAATCCAGTTCTAGGTGTGCTGCTCTATCTCGTGGCAAGGAAATAATACAAGTAAATATGTCGTTTTAAATTGCATTAAATAAGTAGAAAGGAAATTAAGTAAAAATGGCAGACAGCGTGGAACAATGAATTAAACAACAAACTACACTGGGTAAATCCAGTTCTAGGTGTGCTGCTCAATCTCGTGGCAAGCAAATAATACAAGTAAATATGTCCTTTTAAACTGCATTAAGTAAGTGGAAAGGAAATTAAGTAAAAATGGCAGACAGCTTGGAACAATGAATTAAACAACAAACTGCACTGGGTAAATCCAGTTCTAGGTGTGCTGCTCAATCTCGTGGCAAGGAAATATTACAAGTAAATATGTCGTTTTAAACTGCATTAAGTAAGTGGAAAGGAAATTAAGTAAAAATGGCAGACAGCGTGGAACAATGAATTAAACAACAAACTGCACTGGGTAAATCCAGTTCCAGGTGTGCTGCTCAATCTCGTGGCAAGGAAATAATACAAGTAAATATGTCGTTTTAAATTGCATTAAATAAGTAGAAAGGAAATTAAGTAAAAATGGCAGACAGCGTGGAACAATGAATTAAACAACAAACTACACTGGGTAAATCCAGTTCTAGGTGTGCTGCTCAATCTCGTGGCAAGCAAATATTACAAGTAAATATGTCCTTTTAAACTGCATTAAGTAAGTGGAAAGGAAATTAAGTAAAAATGGCAGACAGCTTGGAACAATGAAGTAAACAACAAACTGCACTTGGTAAAGCCAGTTCTAGGTGTGCTGCTCAATCTCGAGGGAAGGAAATAAAACAAGTAAATATGTCGTTTAAAAATTGCATTAAATAAGTAGAAAGGAAATTAAGTAAAAATGGCAGACAGCTTGGAACAATGAAGTAAACAACGAACTGCACTTGGTAAAGTCAGTTCTAGGTGTGCTGCTCAATCTCGTGGCAAGGAAATAAAACAAGTAAATATGTCGTTTAAAGATTGCAATCAATAAGTAGAAAGGAAATTAAGTAAAAATGGCAGACAGCTTGGAACAATGAAGTAAACAACAAACTGCACTTGATAAAGCCAGTTCTAGGTGTGGTGCTCAATCTCGTGGCAAGGAAATAAAAGAAGCAAATATGTCGTTAAAGGATTGCATTAAATAAGTAGAAAGGAAATTAAGTAAAAATGGCAGACAGCTTGGAACAATGAAGTAAACAACAAACTGCACTTGGTAAAGCCAGTTCTAGGTGTGGTGCTCAATCTCGTGGCAAGGAAATAAAACAAGTAAATATGTCGTTTAAAGATTGCATTAAATAAGTGGAAAAGGAAGTTAAGTAAAAATGGCAGACAGCTGCACTTGGTAAATCCAGTTCTAGGTGTGCTGCTCAATCTCGTGGCAAGGAAATAAAACAAGTAAATATGTCGTTTAAAGATTGCGTTAAATAAGTAGAAAGAAAATTAAGTAAAAATGACAGACAGCTTAGAACAATGAAGTAAACAACAAACTGCACTTGGTAAAGCCAGTTCTAGGTGTGGTGCTCAATCTCGTGGCAAGGAAATAAAACAAGTAAATATGTCGTTTAAAGATTGCATTAAATAAGTAGAAAGGAAATTAAGTAAAAATGGCAGACAGCTTAGAACAATGAAGTAAACAACAAACTGCACTTGGTAAAGGCAGTTCAAGGTGTGCTGCTCAATCTCGTGGCAAGGAAATAAAACAAGTAAATGTGTCGTTTAAAGATTGCATTATGTAGAAAGGAAACTAAGTAAAAATGGCAGACAGCTTGGAACAATGGAGTAAACAACAAACTGCACTGGGTAAATCCATTTCTAGGTGTGCTGCTCAATCTCGTGGCAAGGAAATAATACAAGTAAATATGTCGTTTTAAATTGCAATAAATAAGTAGAAAGGAAATTAAGTAAAAATGGCAGACAGCTTCGAACAATGGAGTAAACAACAAACTGCACTGGGTAAATACAGTTCTAGGTGTGCTGCTCAATCTCGTGGCAAGGAAATAATGCAAGTAAATATGTCGTTTTAAACTGCATTAAATAAGTAGAAAGGAAATTAAGTAAAAAGGACAGACAGCTTGGAACAATGGAGTAAACAACAAACTGCACTGGGTAAATCCAGTTCTAGGTGTGCTGCTCAATCTCGTGGCAAGGAAATAATACAAGTAAATATGTCGTTTTAAATTGCATTAAATAAGTAGAAAGGAAATTAAGTAAAAATTGCAGACAGCGTGGAACAATGAAGTAAACAACAAATTACACTGGGTAAATCTAGTTCTATGTGTGCTGCTCAATCTCGTGGCAAGGAAATAATACAAGTAAATATGTCGTTTTAAATTGCATAAATAAGTAGAAAGGAAATTAAGTAAAAATGGCAGACAGCTTGGAACAATGGAGTAAACAACAAACTGCACTGGGTAAATCCAGTTCTAGGTGTGCTGCTCAATCTCGTGGCAAGGAAATAAAACAAGTAAATATGTCGTTTTAAATTGCATTAAATAAGTAGAAAGGAAATTAGGTAAAAATTGCAGACAGCGTGGAACAATGAAGTAAACAACAAATTACACTGGGTAAATCCAGTTCTATGTGTGCTGCTCAATCTCGTGGCAAGGAAATAATACAAGTAAATATGTCGTTTTAAATTGCATTAAATAAGTAGAAAGGAAATTAAGTAAAAAGGGCAGACAGCTTGGAACAATGGAGTAAACAACAAACTGCACTGGGTAAATCCAGTTCTAGGTGTGCTGCTCTATCTCGTGGCAAGGAAATAATACAAGTAAATATGTCGTTTTAAATTGCATTAAATAAGTAGAAAGGAAATTAAGTAAAAATGGCAGACAGCGTGGAACAATGAATTAAACAACAAACTACACTGGGTAAATCCAGTTCTAGGTGTGCTGCTCAATCTCGTGGCAAGCAAATAATACAAGTAAATATGTCCTTTTAAACTGCATTAAGTAAGTGGAAAGGAAATTAAGTAAAAATGGCAGACAGCTTGGAACAATGAATTAAACAACAAACTGCACTGGGTAAATCCAGTTCTAGGTGTGCTGCTCAATCTCGTGGCAAGGAAATATTACAAGTAAATATGTCGTTTTAAACTGCATTAAGTAAGTGGAAAGGAAATGAAGTAAAAATGGCAGACAGCGTGGAACAATGAATTAAACAACAAACTGCACTGGGTAAATCCAGTTCCAGGTGTGCTGCTCAATCTCGTGGCAAGGAGTAATACAAGTAAATATGTCGTTTTAAATTGCATTAAATAAGTAGAAAGGAAATTAAGTAAAAATGGCAGACAGCGTGGAACAATGAATTAAACAACAAACTACACTGGGTAAATCCAGTTCTAGGTGTGCTGCTCAATCTCGTGGCAAGCAAACATTACAAGTAAATATGTCCTTTTAAACTGCATTAAGTAAGTGGAAAGGAAATTAAGTAAAAATGGCAGACAGCTTGGAACAATGAAGTAAACAACAAACTGCACTTGGTAAAGCCAGTTCTAGGTGTGCTGCTCAATCTCGAGGGAAGGAAATAAAACAAGTAAATATGTCGTTTAAAAATTGCATTAAATAAGTAGAAAGGAAATTAAGTAAAAATGGCAGACAGCTTGGAACAATGAAGTAAACAACGAACTGCACTTGGTAAAGTCAGTTCTAGGTGTGCTGCTCAATCTCGTGGCAAGGAAATAAAACAAGTAAATATGTCGTTTAAAGATTGCAATCAATAAGTAGAAAGGAAATTAAGTAAAAATGGCAGACAGCTTGGAACAATGAAGTAAACAACAAACTGCACTTGATAAAGCCAGTTCTAGGTGTGGTGCTCAATCTCGTGGCAAGGAAATAAAAGAAGCAAATATGTCGTTAAAGGATTGCATTAAATAAGTAGAAAGGAAATTAAGTAAAAATGGCAGACAGCTTGGAACAATGAAGTAAACAACAAACTGCACTTGGTAAAGCCAGTTCTAGGTGTGCTGCTCAATCTCATGGCAAGGAAATAAAACAAGTAAATATGTCGTTTAAAGATTGCATTAAGTAAGTAGAAAGGAAATTAAGTAAAAATGGCAGACAGCTTAGAACAATGAAGTAAACAACAAACTGCACTTGGTAAAGCCAGTTCTAGGTGTGGTGCTCAATCTCGAGGCAAGGAAATAAAACAAGTAAATATGTAATTTAAAAAAAGCAATAAATAAGTAGAAAGGAAATTAAGTAAAAATGGCAGACAGCTTTTAACAATGAAGTAAACAAACTGCACTTGGTAAAGCCAGTTCTAGGTGTGGTGCTCAATCTCGTGGCAAGGAAATAAAACAAGTAAATATGTCGTTTAAAGATTGCAATAAATAAGTAGAAAGGAAGTTAAGTAAAAATGGCAGACAGCTTGGAACAATGAAGTAAACAACAAACTGCACTTGGTAAATCCAGTTCTAGGTGTGCTGCTCAATCTCGTGGCAAGGAAATAAAACAAGTAAATATGTCGTTTAAAGATTGCATTAAGTAAGTAGAAAGGAAACTAAGTAAAAATGGCAGACAGCTTAGAACAATGAAGTAAACAACAAACTGCACTTGGTAAAGCCAGTTCTAGTGTGGTGCTCAATCTCGTGGCAAGGAAATAAAACAAGTAAATATGTCGTTCAAAGATTGCAATAAATAGGTAGAAAGGAAATTAAGTAAAAATGGCAGACAGCTTGGAACAATGAAGTAAACAACAAACTGCACTTGGTAAAGCCAGTTCTAGGTGTGGTGCTCAATCTCGTGGCAAGGAAATAAAACAAGTAAATATGTCGTTTAAAGATTGCATTAAATAAGTGGAAAAGGAAGTTAAGTAAAAATGGCAGACAGCTGCACTTGGTAAATCCAGTTCTAGGTGTGCTGCTCAATCTCGTGGCAAGGAAATAAAACAAGTAAATATGTCGTTTAAAGATTGCGTTAAATAAGTAGAAAGAAAATTAAGTAAAAATGACAGACAGCTTAGAACAATGAAGTAAACAACAAACTGCACTTGGTAAAGCCAGTTCTAGGTGTGGTGCTCAATCTCGTGGCAAGGAAATAAAACAAGTAAATATGTCGTTTAAAGATTGCATTAAATAAGTAGAAAGGAAATTAAGTAAAAATGGCAGACAGCTTAGAACAATGAAGTAAACAACAAACTGCACTTGGTAAAGGCAGTTCTAGGTGTGCTGCTCAATCTCGTGGCAAGGAAATAAAACAAGTAAATGTGTCGTTTAAAGATTGCATTATGTAGAAAGGAAACTAAGTAAAAATGGCAGACAGCTTGGAACAATGGAGTAAACAACAAACTGCACTGGGTAAATCCAGTTCTAGGTGTGCTGCTCAATCTCGTGGCAAGGAAATAATACAAGTAAATATGTCGTTTTAAATTGCAATAAATAAGTAGAAAGGAAATTAAGTAAAATGGCAGACAGCTTCGAACAATGGAGTAAACAACAAACTGCACTGGGTAAATCCAGTTCTAGGTGTGCTGCTCAATCTCGTGGCAAGGAAATAATACAAGTAAATATGTCGTTTTAAATTGCATTAAATAAGTAGAAAGGAAATTAGGTAAAAATTGCAGACAGCGTGGAACAATGAAGTAAACAACAAATTACACTGGGTAAATCCAGTTCTATGTGTGCTGCTCAATCTCGTGGCAAGGAAATAATACAAGTAAATATGTCGTTTTAAATTGCATTAAATAAGTAGAAAGGAAATTAAGTAAAAATGGCAGACAGCTTGGAACAATGGAGTAAACAACAAACTGCACTGGGTAAATCCAGTTCTAGGTGTGCTGCTCAATCTCGTGGCAAGGAAATAAAACAAGTAAATATGTCGTTTTAAATTGCATTAAATAAGTAGAAAGGAAATTAAGTAAAAATTGCAGACAGCGTGGAACAATGAAGTAAACAACAAATTACACTGGGTAAATCCAGTTCTATGTGTGCTGCTCAATCTCGTGGCAAGGAAATAATACAAGTAAATATGTCGTTTTAAATTGCATTAAATAAGTAGAAAGGAAATTAAGTAAAAAGGGCAGACAGCTTGGAACAATGGAGTAAACAACAAACTGCACAGGTTAAATCCAGTTCTAGGTGTGCTGCTCAATCTCGTGGCAAGGAAATAATACAAGTAAATATGTCGTTTTAAATTGCATTAAATAAGTAGAAAAGAAATTAAGTAAAAATTGCAGACAGCATGGAACAATGAATTAAACAACAAACTACACTGGGTAAATCCAGTTCTATGTGTGCTGCTCAATCTCGTGGCAAGGAAATAATACAAGTAAATATGTCGTTTTAAATTGCAATAAATAAGTAGAAAGGAAATTAAGTAAAAATGGCAGACAGCTTGGAACAATGGAGTAAACAACAAACTGCACTGGGTAAATCTTTTAGGTGTGCTGCTCAATCTCGTGGCAAGGAAATAATACAAGTAAATATGTCGTTTTAAACTGCATTAAGTAAGTGGAAAGGAAATTAAGTAAAAATGGCAGACAGTGTGGAACAATGAATTAAACAACAAACTGCACTGGGTAAATCCAGTTCTAGGTGTGCTGCTCAATCTCGTGGCAAGGAAATATTACAAGTAAATATGTCGTTTTAAACTGCATTAAGTAAGTGGAAAGGAAATTAAGTAAAAATGGCAGACAGCGTGGAACAATGAATTAAACAACAAACTGCACTGGGTAAATCCAGTTCTAGGTGTGCTGCTCAATCTCGTGGCAAGGAAATAATACAAGTAAATATGTCGTTTTAAATCGCATTAAATAAGTAGAAAGGAAATTAAGTAAAAATGGCAGACAGCGTGGAACAATGAATTAAACAACGAACTACACTGGGTAAATCTTTTAGGTGTGCTGCTCAATCTCGTGGCAAGGAAATAATACAAGTAAATATGTCGTTTAAACTGCATTAAGTAAGTGGAAAGGAAATTAGGTAAAAATGGCAGACAGTGTGGAACAATGAAGTAAACAACAAACTGCACTGGGTAAATCCAGTTCTAGGTGTGCTGCTCAATCTCGTGGCAAGGAAACAATACAAGTAAATATGTTGTTTTAAATTGCAATAAATAAGTAGAAAGGAAATTAAGTAAAAATGGCAGACAGCGTGGAACAATGAATTAAACAACGAACTACACTGGGTAAATCCAGTTCTAGGTGTGCTCCTCAATCTCGTGGCAAGGAAATAATACAAGTAAATATGTCGTTTTAAACTGCATTAAGTAAGTGGAAAGGAAATAAGTAAAAATGGCAGACAGCGTGGAACAATGAATTAAACAACGAACTGCACTGGGTAAATCCAGTTCTAGGTGTGCTGCTCAATCTCGTGGAAAGGAAATAATACAAGTAAATATGTCGTTTTAAATTGCAATAAATAGGTAGAAAGGAAATAAGTAAAAATGGCAGACAGCTTGGAACAATGAAGTAAACAACAAACTGCACTTGGTAAAGCCAGTTCTAGGTGTGGTGCTCAATCTCGTGGCAAGGAAATAAAACAAGTAAATATGTCGTTTAAAGATTGCATTAAATAAGTGGAAAAGGAAGTTAAGTAAAAATGGCAGACAGCTGCACTTGGTAAATCCAGTTCTAGGTGTGCTGCTCAATCTCGTGGCAAGGAAATAAAACAAGTAAATATGTCGTTTAAAGATTGCGTTAAATAAGTAGAAAGAAAATTAAGTAAAAATGACAGACAGCTTAGAACAATGAAGTAAACAACAAACTGCACTTGGTAAAGCCAGTTCTAGGTGTGGTGCTCAATCTCGTGGCAAGGAAATAAAACAAGTAAATATGTCGTTTAAAGATTGCATTAAATAAGTAGAAAGGAAATTAAGTAAAAATGGCAGACAGCTTAGAACAATGAAGTAAACAACAAACTGCACTTGGTAAAGGCAGTTCTAGGTGTGCTGCTCAATCTCGTGGCAAGGAAATAAAACAAGTAAATGTGTCGTTTAAAGATTGCATTATGTAGAAAGAAAGCTAAGTAAAAATGGCAGACAGCTTGGAACAATGGAGTAAACAACAAACTGCACTGGGTAAATCCAGTTCTAGGTGTGCTGCTCAATCTCGTGGCAAGGAAATAATACAAGTAAATATGTCGTTTTAAATTGCAATAAATAAGTAGAAAGGAAATTAAGTAAAAATGGCAGACAGCTTCGAACAATGGAGTAAACAACAAACTGCACTGGGTAAATACAGTTCTAGGTGTGCTGCTCAATCTCGTGGCAAGGAAATAATGCAAGTAAATATGTCGTTTTAAACTGCATTAAATAAGTAGAAAGGAAATTAAGTAAAAAGGACAGACAGCTTGGAACAATGGAGTAAACAACAAACTGCACTGGGTAAATCCAGTTCTAGGTGTGCTGCTCAATCTCGTGGCAAGGAAATAATACAAGTAAATATGTCGTTTTAAATTGCATTAAATAAGTAGAAAGGAAATTAAGTAAAAATTGCAGACAGCGTGGAACAATGAAGTAAACAAATTACACTGGGTAAATCCAGTTCTATGTGTGCTGCTCAATCTCGTGGCAAGGAAATAATACAAGTAAATATGTCGTTTTAAATTGCATTAAATAAGTAGAAAGGAAATTAAGTAAAAATGGCAGACAGCTTGGAACAATGGAGTAAACAACAAACTGCACTGGGTAAATCCAGTTCTAGGTGTGCTGCTCAATCTCGTGGCAAGGAAATAAAACAAGTAAATATGTCGTTTTAAATTGCATTAAATAAGTAGAAAGGAAATTAAGTAAAAATTGCAGACAGCGTGGAACAATGAAGTAAACAACAAATTACACTGGGTAAATCCAGTTCTATGTGTGCTGCTCAATCTCGTGGCAAGGAAATAATACAAGTAAATATGTCGTTTTAAATTGCATTAAATAAGTAGAAAGGAAATTAAGTAAAAAGGGCAGACAGCTTGGAACAATGGAGTAAACAACAAACTGCACTGGGTAAATCCAGTTCTAGGTGTGCTGCTCTATCTCGTGGCAAGGAAATAATACAAGTAAATATGTCGTTTTAAATTGCATTAAATAAGTAGAAAGGAAATTAAGTAAAAATGGCAGACAGCGTGGAACAATGAATTAAACAACAAACTACACTGGGTAAATCCAGTTCTAGGTGTGCTGCTCAATCTCGTGGCAAGCAAATAATACAAGTAAATATGTCCTTTTAAACTGCATTAAGTAAGTGGAAAGGAAATTAAGTAAAAATGGCAGACAGCTTGGAACAATGAATTAAACAACAAACTGCACTGGGTAAATCCAGTTCTAGGTGTGCTGCTCAATCTCGTGGCAAGGAAATATTACAAGTAAATATGTCGTTTTAAACTGCATTAAGTGGAAAGGAAATTAAGTAAAAATGGCAGACAGCGTGGAACAATGAATTAAACAACAAACTGCACTGGGTAAATCCAGTTCCAGGTGTGCTGCTCAATCTCGTGGCAAGGAAATAATACAAGTAAATATGTCGTTTTAAATTGCATTAAATAAGTAGAAAGGAAATTAAGTAAAAATGGCAGACAGCGTGGAACAATGAATTAAACAACAAACTACACTGGGTAAATCCAGTTCTAGGTGTGCTGCTCAATCTCGTGGCAAGCAAATATTACAAGTAAATATGTCCTTTTAAACTGCATTAAGTAAGTGGAAAGGAAATTAAGTAAAAATGGCAGACAGCTTGGAACAATGAAGTAAACAACAAACTGCACTTGGTAAAGCCAGTTCTAGGTGTGCTGCTCAATCTCGAGGGAAGGAAATAAAACAAGTAAATATGTCGTTTAAAAATTGCATTAAATAAGTAGAAAGGAAATTAAGTAAAAATGGCAGACAGCTTGGAACAATGAAGTAAACAACGAACTGCACTTGGTAAAGTCAGTTCTAGGTGTGCTGCTCAATCTCGTGGCAAGGAAATAAAACAAGTAAATATGTCGTTTAAAGATTGCAATCAATAAGTAGAAAGGAAATTAAGTAAAAATGGCAGACAGCTTGGAACAATGAAGTAAACAACAAACTGCACTTGATAAAGCCAGTTCTAGGTGTGGTGCTCAATCTCGTGGCAAGGAAATAAAAGAAGCAAATATGTCGTTAAAGGATTGCATTAAATAAGTAGAAAGGAAATTAAGTAAAAATGGCAGACAGCTTGGAACAATGAAGTAAACAACAAACTGCACTTGGTAAAGCCAGTTCTAGGTGTGCTGCTCAATCTCATGGCAAGGAAATAAAACAAGTAAATATGTCGTTTAAAGATTGCATTAAGTAAGTAGAAAGGAAATTAAGTAAAAATGGCAGACAGCGTGGAACAATGAATTAAACAACGAACTGCACTGGGTAAATCCAGTTCTAGGTGTGCTGCTCAATCTCGTGGAAAGGAAATAATACAAGTAAATATGTCGTTTTAAATTGCAATAAATAGGTAGAAAGGAAATAAGTAAAAATGGCAGACAGCTTGGAACAATGAAGTAAACAACAAACTGCACTTGGTAAAGCCAGTTCTAGGTGTGGTGCTCAATCTCGTGGCAAGGAAATAAAACAAGTAAATATGTCGTTTAAAGATTGCATTAAATAAGTGGAAAAGGAAGTTAAGTAAAAATGGCAGACAGCTGCACTTGGTAAATCCAGTTCTAGGTGTGCTGCTCAATCTCGTGGCAAGGAAATAAAACAAGTAAATATGTCGTTTAAAGATTGCGTTAAATAAGTAGAAAGAAAATTAAGTAAAAATGACAGACAGCTTAGAACAATGAAGTAAACAACAAACTGCACTTGGTAAAGCCAGTTCTAGGTGTGGTGCTCAATCTCGTGGCAAGGAAATAAAACAAGTAAATATGTCGTTTAAAGATTGCATTAAATAAGTAGAAAGGAAATTAAGTAAAAATGGCAGACAGCTTAGAACAATGAAGTAAACAACAAACTGCACTTGGTAAAGGCAGTTCTAGGTGTGCTGCTCAATCTCGTGGCAAGGAAATAAAACAAGTAAATGTGTCGTTTAAAGATTGCATTATGTAGAAAGAAAGCTAAGTAAAAATGGCAGACAGCTTGGAACAATGGAGTAAACAACAAACTGCACTGGGTAAATCCAGTTCTAGGTGTGCTGCTCAATCTCGTGGCAAGGAAATAATACAAGTAAATATGTCGTTTTAAATTGCAATAAATAAGTAGAAAGGAAATTAAGTAAAAATGGCAGACAGCTTCGAACAATGGAGTAAACAACAAACTGCACTGGGTAAATACAGTTCTAGGTGTGCTGCTCAATCTCGTGGCAAGGAAATAATGCAAGTAAATATGTCGTTTTAAACTGCATTAAATAAGTAGAAAGGAAATTAAGTAAAAAGGACAGACAGCTTGGAACAATGGAGTAAACAACAAACTGCACTGGGTAAATCCAGTTCTAGGTGTGCTGCTCAATCTCGTGGCAAGGAAATAATACAAGTAAATATGTCGTTTTAAATTGCATTAAATAAGTAGAAAGGAAATTAAGTAAAAATTGCAGACAGCGTGGAACAATGAAGTAAACAACAAATTACACTGGGTAAATCCAGTTCTATGTGTGCTGCTCAATCTCGTGGCAAGGAAATAATACAAGTAAATATGTCGTTTTAAATTGCATTAAATAAGTAGAAAGGAAATTAAGTAAAAATGGCAGACAGCTTGGAACAATGGAGTAAACAACAAACTGCACTGGGTAAATCCAGTTCTAGGTGTGCTGCTCAATCTCGTGGCAAGGAAATAAAACAAGTAAATATGTCGTTTTAAATTGCATTAAATAAGTAGAAAGGAAATTAAGTAAAAATTGCAGACAGCGTGGAACAATGAAGTAAACAACAAATTACACTGGGTAAATCCAGTTCTATGTGTGCTGCTCAATCTCGTGGCAAGGAAATAATACAAGTAAATATGTCGTTTTAAATTGCATTAAATAAGTAGAAAGGAAATTAAGTAAAAAGGGCAGACAGCTTGGAACAATGGAGTAAACAACAAACTGCACTGGGTAAATCCAGTTCTAGGTGTGCTGCTCTATCTCGTGGCAAGGAAATAATACAAGTAAATATGTCGTTTTAAATTGCATTAAATAAGTAGAAAGGAAATTAAGTAAAAATGGCAGACAGCGTGGAACAATGAATTAAACAACAAACTACACTGGGTAAATCCAGTTCTAGGTGTGCTGCTCAATCTCGTGGCAAGCAAATAATACAAGTAAATATGTCCTTTTAAACTGCATTAAGTAAGTGGAAAGGAAATTAAGTAAAAATGGCAGACAGCTTGGAACAATGAATTAAACAACAAACTGCACTGGGTAAATCCAGTTCTAGGTGTGCTGCTCAATCTCGTGGCAAGGAAATATTACAAGTAAATATGTCGTTTTAAACTGCATTAAGTGGAAAGGAAATTAAGTAAAAATGGCAGACAGCGTGGAACAATGAATTAAACAACAAACTGCACTGGGTAAATCCAGTTCCAGGTGTGCTGCTCAATCTCGTGGCAAGGAAATAATACAAGTAAATATGTCGTTTTAAATTGCATTAAATAAGTAGAAAGGAAATTAAGTAAAAATGGCAGACAGCGTGGAACAATGAATTAAACAACAAACTACACTGGGTAAATCCAGTTCTAGGTGTGCTGCTCAATCTCGTGGCAAGCAAATATTACAAGTAAATATGTCCTTTTAAACTGCATTAAGTAAGTGGAAAGGAAATTAAGTAAAAATGGCAGACAGCTTGGAACAATGAAGTAAACAACAAACTGCACTTGGTAAAGCCAGTTCTAGGTGTGCTGCTCAATCTCGAGGGAAGGAAATAAAACAAGTAAATATGTCGTTTAAAAATTGCATTAAATAAGTAGAAAGGAAATTAAGTAAAAATGGCAGACAGCTTGGAACAATGAAGTAAACAACGAACTGCACTTGGTAAAGTCAGTTCTAGGTGTGCTGCTCAATCTCGTGGCAAGGAAATAAAACAAGTAAATATGTCGTTTAAAGATTGCAATCAATAAGTAGAAAGGAAATTAAGTAAAAATGGCAGACAGCTTGGAACAATGAAGTAAACAACAAACTGCACTTGATAAAGCCAGTTCTAGGTGTGGTGCTCAATCTCGTGGCAAGGAAATAAAAGAAGCAAATATGTCGTTAAAGGATTGCATTAAATAAGTAGAAAGGAAATTAAGTAAAAATGGCAGACAGCTTGGAACAATGAAGTAAACAACAAACTGCACTTGGTAAAGCCAGTTCTAGGTGTGCTGCTCAATCTCATGGCAAGGAAATAAAACAAGTAAATATGTCGTTTAAAGATTGCATTAAGTAAGTAGAAAGGAAATTAAATAAAAATGGCAGACAGCTTAGAACAATGAAGTAAACAACAAACTGCACTTGGTAAAGCCAGTTCTAGGTGTGGTGCTCAATCTCGAGGCAAGGAAATAAAACAAGTAAATATGTAATTTAAAAAAAGCAATAAATAAGTAGAAAGGAAATTAAGTAAAAATGGCAGACAGCTTTTAACAATGAAGTAAACAAACTGCACTTGGTAAAGCCAGTTCTAGGTGTGGTGCTCAATCTCGTGGCAAGGAAATAAAACAAGTAAATATGTCGTTTAAAGATTGCAATAAATAAGTAGAAAGGAAGTTAAGTAAAAATGGCAGACAGCTTGGAACAATGAAGTAAACAACAAACTGCACTTGGTAAAGCCAGTTCTAGGTGTGCTGCTCAATCTCGTGGCAAGGAAATAAAACAAGTAAATATGTCGTTTAAAGATTGCATTAAGTAAGTAGAAAGGAAACTAAGTAAAAATGGCATACAGCTTAGAACAATGAAGTAAACAACAAACTGCACTTGGTAAAGCCAGTTCTAGTGTGGTGCTCAATCTCGTGGCAAAGAAATAAAACAAGTAAATATGTCGTTCAAAGATTGCAATAAATAAGTAGAAAGGAAATTAGGTAAAAATGGCAGACAGCTTGGAACAATGAAGTAAACAACAAACTGCACTTGGTAAAGCCAGTTCTAGGTGTGGTGCTCAATCTCGTGGCAAGGAAATAAAACAAGTAAATATGTCGTTTAAAGATTGCATTAAATAAGTGGAAAAGGAAGTTAAGTAAAAATGGCAGACACTTGCACTTGGTAAATCCAGTTCTAGGTGTGCTGCTCAATCTCGTGGCAAGGAAATAAAACAAGTAAATATGTCGTTTAAAGATTGCGTTAAATAAGTAGAAAGAAAATTAAGTAAAAATGACAGACAGCTTAGAACAATGAAGTAAACAACAAACTGCACTTGGTAAAGCCAGTTCTAGGTGTGGTGCTCAATCTCGTGGCAAGGAAATAAAACAAGTAAATATGTCGTTTAAAGATTGCATTAAATAAGTAGAAAGGAAATTAAGTAAAAATGGCAGACAGCTTAGAACAATGAAGTAAACAACAAACTGCACTTGGTAAAGGCAGTTCTAGGTGTGCTGCTCAATCTCGTGGCAAGGAAATAAAACAAGTAAATGTGTCGTTTAAAGATTGCATTATGTAGAAAGGAAACTAAGTAAAAATGGCAGACAGCTTGGAACAATGGAGTAAACAACAAACTGCACTGGGTAAATCCAGTTCTAGGTGTGCTGCTCAATCTCGTGGCAAGGAAATAATACAAGTAAATATGTCGTTTTAAATTGCAATAAATAAGTAGAAAGGAAATTAAGTAAAAATGGCAGACAGCTTCGAACAATGGAGTAAACAACAAACTGCACTGGGTAAATACAGTTCTAGGTGTGCTGCTCAATCTCGTGGCAAGGAAATAATGCAAGTAAATATGTCGTTTTAAACTGCATTAAATAAGTAGAAAGGAAATTAAGTAAAAAGGACAGACAGCTTGGAACAATGGAGTAAACAACAAACTGCACTGGGTAAATCCAGTTCTAGGTGTGCTGCTCAATCTCGTGGCAAGGAAATAATACAAGTAAATATGTCGTTTTAAATTGCATTAAATAAGTAGAAAGGAAATTAAGTAAAAATTGCAGACAGCGTGGAACAATGAAGTAAACAACAAATTACACTGGGTAAATCCAGTTCTATGTGTGCTGCTCAATCTCGTGGCAAGGAAATAATACAAGTAAATATGTCGTTTTAAATTGCATTAAATAAGTAGAAATGAAATTAAGTAAAAATGGCAGACAGCTTGGAACAATGGAGTAAACAACAAACTGCACTGGGTAAATTCAGTTCTAGGTGTGCTGCTCAATCTCGTGGCAAGGAAATAAAACAAGTAAATATGTCGTTTTAAATTGCATTAAATAAGTAGAAAGTAAATTAAGTAAAAATTGCAGACAGCGTGGAACAATGAAGTAAACAACAAATTACACTGGGTAAATCCAGTTCTATGTGTGCTGCTCAATCTCGTGGCAAGGAAATAATACAAGTAAATATGTCGTTTTAAATTGCATTAAATAAGTAGAAAGGAAATTAAGTAAAAAGGGCAGACAGCTTGGAACAATGGAGTAAACAACAAACTGCACAGGGTAAATCCAGTTCTAGGTGTGCTGCTCAATCTCGTGGCAAGGAAATAATACAAGTAAATATATCGTTTTAAATTGCAATAAATAAGTAGAAAGGAAATTAAGTAAAAATTGCAGACAGCATGGAACAATGAATTAAACAACAAACTACACTGGGTAAATCCAGTTCTATGTGTGCTGCTCAATCTCGTGGCAAGGAAATAATACAAGTAAATATGTCGTTTTAAATTGCAATAAATAAGTAGAAAGGAAATTAAGTAAAAATGGCAGACAGCTTGGAACAATGGAGTAAACAACAAACTGCACTGGGTAAATCTTTTAGGTGTGCTGCTCAATCTCGTGGCAAGGAAATAATACAAGTAAATATGTCGTTTTAAACTGCATTAAGTAAGTGGAAAGGAAATTATGTAAAAATGGCAGACAGTGTGGAACAATGAATTAAACAACAAACTGCACTGGGTAAATCCAGTTCTAGGTGTGCTGCTCAATCTCGTGGCAAGGAAATATTACAAGTAAATATGTCGTTTTAAACTGCATTAAGTAAGTGGAAAGGAAATTAAGTAAAAATGGCAGACAGCGTGGAACAATGAATTAAACAACAAACTGCACTGGGTAAATCCAGTTCTAGGTGTGCTGCTCAATCTCGTGGCAAGGAAATAATACAAGTAAATATGTCGTTTTAAATTGCATTAAATAAGTAGAAAGGAAATTAAGTAAAAATGGCAGACAGCGTGGAACAATGAATTAAACAACGAACTACACTGGGTAAATCTTTTAGGTGTGCTGCTCAATCTCGTGGCAAGGAAATAATACAAGTAAATATGTCGTTTTAAACTGCATTAAGTAAGTGGAAAGGAAATTAGGTAAAAATGGCAGACAGTGTGGAACAATGAAGTAAACAACAAACTGCACTGGGTAAATCCAGTTCTAGGTGTGCTGCTCAATCTCGTGGCAAGGAAACAATACAAGTAAATATGTTGTTTTAAATTGCAATAAATAAGTAGAAAGGAAATTAAGTAAAAATGGCAGACAGCGTGGAACAATGAATTAAACAACGAACTACACTGGGTAAATCCAGTTCTAGGTGTGCTCCTCAATCTCGTGGCAAGGAAATAATACAAGTAAATATGTCGTTTTAAACTGCATTAAGTAAGTGGAAAGGAAATAAGTAAAAATGGCAGACAGCGTGGAACAATGAATTAAACAACGAACTGCACTGGGTAAATCCAGTTCTAGGTGTGCTGCTCAATCTCGTGGAAAGGAAATAATACAAGTAAATATGTCGTTTTAAATTGCAATAAATAGGTAGAAAGGAAATAAGTAAAAATGGCAGACAGCTTGGAACAATGGAGTAAAAAACAAACTGCACTGGGTAAATCCAGTTCTAGGTGTGCTGCTCAATCTCGTGGCAAGGAAATAATACAAGTAAATATGTCGTTTTAAACTGCATTAAGTAAGTTGAAAGGAAATAAGTAAAAATGGCAGACAGCTTGGAACAATGGAGTAAACAACAAACTGCACTGGGTAAATCCAGTTCTAGGTGTGCTGCTCAATCTCGTGGAAAGGAAATAATACAAGTAAATATGTCGTTTTAAATTGCAATAAATAGGTAGAAAGGAAATTAAGTAAAAATGGCAGACAGCTTGGAACAATGGAGTAAACAACAAACTGCACTGGGTAAATCCAGTTCTAGGTGTGCTGCTCAATCTCTTGGCAAGGAAATAATACAAGTAAATATGTCGTTTTAAACTGCATTAAGACAGTGGAAAGGAAATTAAGTAAAAATGGCAGACAGCGTGGAACAATGAATTAAACAACGAACTACACTGGGTAAATCCAGTTCTAGGTGTGCTGCTCAATCTCGTGGCAAGGAAATAATACAAGTAAATATGTTGTTTTAAATTGCAATAAATAAGTAGAAAGGAAATTAAGTAAAAATGGCAGACAGCGTGGAACAATGAATTAAACAACGAACTACACTGGGTAAATCCAGTTCTAGGTGTGCTGCTCAATCTCGTGGCAAGGAAATATTACAAGTAAATATGTCGTTTAAAGATTGCGTTAAATAAGTAGAAAGAAAATTAAGTAAAAATGACAGACAGCTTAGAACAATGAAGTAAACAACAAACTGCACTTGGTAAAGCCAGTTCTAGGTGTGGTGCTCAATCTCGTGGCAAGGAAATAAAACAAGTAAATATGTCGTTTAAAGATTGCATTAAATAAGTAGAAAGGAAATTAAGTAAAAATGGCAGACAGCTTAGAACAATGAAGTAAACAACAAACTGCACTTGGTAAAGGCAGTTCTAGGTGTGCTGCTCAATCTCGTGGCAAGGAAATAAAACAAGTAAATGTGTCGTTTAAAGATTGCATTATGTAGAAAGAAAGCTAAGTAAAAATGGCAGACAGCTTGGAACAATGGAGTAAACAACAAACTGCACTGGGTAAATCCAGTTCTAGGTGTGCTGCTCAATCTCGTGGCAAGGAAATAATACAAGTAAATATGTCGTTTTAAATTGCAATAAATAAGTAGAAAGGAAATTAAGTAAAAATGGCAGACAGCTTCGAACAATGGAGTAAACAACAAACTGCACTGGGTAAATACAGTTCTAGGTGTGCTGCTCAATCTCGTGGCAAGGAAATAATGCAAGTAAATATGTCGTTTTAAACTGCATTAAATAAGTAGAAAGGAAATTAAGTAAAAAGGACAGACAGCTTGGAACAATGGAGTAAACAACAAACTGCACTGGGTAAATCCAGTTCTAGGTGTGCTGCTCAATCTCGTGGCAAGGAAATAATACAAGTAAATATGTCGTTTTAAATTGCATTAAATAAGTAGAAAGGAAATTAAGTAAAAATTGCAGACAGCGTGGAACAATGAAGTAAACAACAAATTACACTGGGTAAATCCAGTTCTATGTGTGCTGCTCAATCTCGTGGCAAGGAAATAATACAAGTAAATATGTCGTTTTAAATTGCATTAAATAAGTAGAAAGGAAATTAAGTAAAAATGGCAGACAGCTTGGAACAATGGAGTAAACAACAAACTGCACTGGGTAAATCCAGTTCTAGGTGTGCTGCTCAATCTCGTGGCAAGGAAATAAAACAAGTAAATATGTCGTTTTAAATTGCATTAAATAAGTAGAAAGGAAATTAAGTAAAAATTGCAGACAGCGTGGAACAATGAAGTAAACAACAAATTACACTGGGTAAATCCAGTTCTATGTGTGCTGCTCAATCTCGTGGCAAGGAGATAATACAAGTAAATATGTCGTTTTAAATTGCATTAAATAAGTAGAAAGGAAATTAAGTAAAAAGGGCAGACAGCTTGGAACAATGGAGTAAACAACAAACTGCACTGGGTAAATCCAGTTCTAGGTGTGCTGCTCTATCTCGTGGCAAGGAAATAATACAAGTAAATATGTCGTTTTAAATTGCATTAAATAAGTAGAAAGGAAATTAAGTAAAAATGGCAGACAGCGTGGAACAATGAATTAAACAACAAACTACACTGGGTAAATCCAGTTCTAGGTGTGCTGCTCAATCTCGTGGCAAGCAAATAATACAAGTAAATATGTCCTTTTAAACTGCATTAAGTAAGTGGAAAGGAAATTAAGTAAAAATGGCAGACAGCTTGGAACAATGAATTAAACAACAAACTGCACTGGGTAAATCCAGTTCTAGGTGTGCTGCTCAATCTCGTGGCAAGGAAATATTACAAGTAAATATGTCGTTTTAAACTGCATTAAGTGCAAAGGAAATTAAGTAAAAATGGCAGACAGCGTGGAACAATGAAATAAACAACAAACTGCACTGGGTAAATCCAGTTCCAGGTGTGCTGCTCAATCTCGTGGCAAGGAAATAATACAAGTAAATATGTCGTTTTAAATTGCATTAAATAAGTAGAAAGGAAATTAAGTAAAAATGGCAGACAGCGTGGAACAATGAATTAAACAACAAACTACACTGGGTAAATCCAGTTCTAGGTGTGCTGCTCAATCTCGTGGCAAGCAAATATTACAAGTAAATATGTCCTTTTAAACTGCATTAAGTAAGTGGAAAGGAAATTAAGTAAAAATGGCAGACAGCTTGGAACAATGAAGTAAACAACAAACTGCACTTGGTAAAGCCAGTTCTAGGTGTGCTGCTCAATCTCGAGGGAAGGAAATAAAACAAGTAAATATGTCGTTTAAAAATTGCATTAAATAAGTAGAAAGGAAATTAAGTAAAAATGGCAGACAGCTTGGAACAATGAAGTAAACAACGAACTGCACTTGGTAAAGTCAGTTCTAGGTGTGCTGCTCAATCTCGTGGCAAGGAAATAAAACAAGTAAATATGTCGTTTAAAGATTGCAATCAATAAGTAGAAAGGAAATTAAGTAAAAATGGCAGACAGCTTGGAACAATGAAGTAAACAACAAACTGCACTTGATAAAGCCAGTTCTAGGTGTGGTGCTCAATCTCGTGGCAAGGAAATAAAAGAAGCAAATATGTCGTTAAAGGATTGCAATAAATAAGTAGAAAGGAAATTAAGTAAAAATGGCAGACAGCTTGGAACAATGAAGTAAACAACAAACTGCACTTGGTAAAGCCAGTTCTAGGTGTGCTGCTCAATCTCATGGCAAGGAAATAAAACAAGTAAATATGTCGTTTAAAGATTGCATTAAGTAAGTAGAAAGGAAATTAAGTAAAAATGGCAGACAGCTTAGAACAATGAAGTAAACAACAAACTGCACTTGGTAAAGCCAGTTCTAGGTGTGGTGCTCAATCTCGAGGCAAGGAAATAAAACA
The DNA here is from genome assembly GCF_052857255.1 of Amblyomma americanum. Taxonomy (NCBI): domain Eukaryota; kingdom Metazoa; phylum Arthropoda; class Arachnida; order Ixodida; family Ixodidae; genus Amblyomma; species Amblyomma americanum. Next base: position 143,026,315 of record NC_135506.1, read on the forward strand.
AGTAAATATGTAATTTAAAAAAAAGCAATAAATAAGTAGAAAGGAAATTAAGTAAAAATGGCAGACAGCTTTTAACAATGAAGTAAACAAACTGCACTTGGTAAAGCCAGTTCTAGGTGTGGTGCTCAATCTCGTGGCAAGGAAATAAAACAAGTAAATATGTCGTTTAAAGATTGCAATAAATAAGTAGAAAGGAAGTTAAGTAAAAATGGCAGACAGCTTGGAACAATGAAGTAAACAACAAACTGCACTTGGTAAAGCCAGTTCTAGGTGTGCTGCTCAATCTCGTGGCAAGGAAATAAAACAAGTAAATATGTCGTTTAAAGATTGCATTAAGTAAGTAGAAAGGAAACTAAGTAAAAATGGCATACAGCTTAGAACAATGAAGTAAACAACAAACTGCACTTGGTAAAGCCAGTTCTAGTGTGGTGCTCAATCTCGTGGCAAGGAAATAAAACAAGTAAATATGTCGTTCAAAGATTGCAATAAATAAGTAGAAAGGAAATTAAGTAAAAATGGCAGACAGCTTGGAACAATGAAGTAAACAACAAACTGCACTTGGTAAAGCCAGTTCTAGGTGTGGTGCTCAATCTCGTGGCAAGGAAATAAAACAAGTAAATATGTCGTTTAAAGATTGCATTAAATAAGTGGAAAAGGAAGTTAAGTAAAAATGGCAGACAGCTGCACTTGGTAAATCCAGTTCTAGGTGTGCTGCTCAATCTCGTGGCAAGGAAATAAAACAAGTAAATATGTCGTTTAAAGATTGCGTTAAATAAGTAGAAAGAAAATTAAGTAAAAATGACAGACAGCTTAGAACAATGAAGTAAACAACAAACTGCACTTGGTAAAGCCAGTTCTAGGTGTGGTGCTCAATCTCGTGGCAAGGAAATAAAACAAGTAAATATGTCGTTTAAAGATTGCATTAAATAAGTAGAAAGGAAATTAAGTAAAAATGGCAGACAGCTTAGAACAATGAAGTAAACAACAAACTGCACTTGGTAAAGGCAGTTCTAGGTGTGCTGCTCAATCTCGTGGCAAGGAAATAAAACAAGTAAATGTGTCGTTTAAAGATTGCATTATGTAGAAAGGAAACTAAGTAAAAATGGCAGACAGCTTGGAACAATGGAGTAAACAACAAACTGCACTGGGTAAATCCAGTTCTAGGTGTGCTGCTCAATCTCGTGGCAAGGAAATAATACAAGTAAATATGTCGTTTTAAATTGCAATAAATAAGTAGAAAGGAAATTAAGTAAAAATGGCAGACAGCTTCGAACAATGGAGTAAACAACAAACTGCACTGGGTAAATACAGTTCTAGGTGTGCTGCTCAATCTCGTGGCAAGGAAATAATGCAAGTAAATATGTCGTTTTAAACTGCATTAAATAAGTAGAAAGGAAATTAAGTAAAAAGGACAGACAGCTTGGAACAATGGAGTAAACAACAAACTGCACTGGGTAAATCCAGTTCTAGGTGTGCTGCTCAATCTCGTGGCAAGGAAATAATACAAGTAAATATGTCGTTTTAAATTGCATTAAATAAGTAGAAAGGAAATTAAGTAAAAATTGCAGACAGCGTGGAACAATGAAGTAAACAACAAATTACACTGGGTAAATCCAGTTCTATGTGTGCTGCTCAATCTCGTGGCAAGGAAATAATACAAGTAAATATGTCGTTTTAAATTGCATTAAATAAGTAGAAAGGAAATTAAGTAAAAATGGCAGACAGCTTGGAACAATGGAGTAAACAACAAACTGCACTGGGTAAATCCAGTTCTAGGTGTGCTGCTCAATCTCGTGGCAAGGAAATAAAACAAGTAAATATGTCGTTTTAAATTGCATTAAATAAGTAGAAAGTAAATTAAGTAAAAATTGCAGACAGCGTGGAACAATGAAGTAAACAACAAATTACACTGGGTAAATCCAGTTCTATGTGTGCTGCTCAATCTCGTGGCAAGGAAATAATACAAGTAAATATGTCGTTTTAAATTGCATTAAATAAGTAGAAAGGAAATTAAGTAAAAAGGGCAGACAGCTTGGAACAATGGAGTAAACAACAAACTGCACAGGGTAAATCCAGTTCTAGGTGTGCTGCTCAATCTCGTGGCAAGGAAATAATACAAGTAAATATGTCGTTTTAAATTGCAATAAATAAGTAGAAAGGAAATTAAGTAAAAATTGCAGACAGCATGGAACAATGAATTAAACAACAAACTACACTGGGTAAATCCAGTTCTATGTGTGCTGCTCAATCTCGTGGCATGGAAATAATACAAGTAAATATGTCGTTTTAAATTGCAATAAATAAGTAGAAAGGAAATTAAGTAAAAATGGCAGACAGCTTGGAACAATGGAGTAAACAACAAACTGCACTGGGTAAATCTTTTAGGTGTGCTGCTCAATCTCGTGGCAAGGAAATAATACAAGTAAATATGTCGTTTTAAACTGCATTAAGTAAGTGGAAAGGAAATTAAGTAAAAATGGCAGACAGTGTGGAACAATGAATTAAACAACAAACTGCACTGGGTAAATTCAGTTCTAGGTGTGCTGCTCAATCTCGTGGCAAGGAAATATTACAAGTAAATATGTCGTTTTAAACTGCATTAAGTAAGTGGAAAGGAAATTAAGTAAAAATGGCAGACAGCGTGGAACAATGAATTAAACAACAAACTGCACTGGGTAAATCCAGTTCTAGGTGTGCTGCTCAATCTCGTGGCAAGGAAATAATACAAGTAAATATGTCGTTTTAAATCGCATTAAATAAGTAGAAAGGAAATTAAGTAAAAATGGCAGACAGCGTGGAACAATGAATTAAACAACGAACTACACTGGGTAAATCTTTTAGGTGTGCTGCTCAATCTCGTGGCAAGGAAATAATACAAGTAAATATGTCGTTTTAAACTGCATTAAGTAAGTGGAAAGGAAATTAGGTAAAAATGGCAGACAGTGTGGAACAATGAAGTAAACAACAAACTGCACTGGGTAAATCCAGTTCTAGGTGTGCTGCTCAATCTCGTGGCAAGGAAACAATACAAGTAAATATGTTGTTTTAAATTGCAATAAATAAGTAGAAAGGAAATTAAGTAAAAATGGCAGACAGCGTGGAACAATGAATTAAACAACGAACTACACTGGGTAAATCCAGTTCTAGGTGTGCTCCTCAATCTCGTGGCAAGGAAATAATACAAGTAAATATGTCGTTTTAAACTGCATTAAGTAAGTGGAAAGGAAATAAGTAAAAATGGCAGACAGCGTGGAACAATGAATTAAACAACGAACTGCACTGGGTAAATCCAGTTCTAGGTGTGCTGCTCAATCTCGTGGAAAGGAAATAATACAAGTAAATATGTCGTTTTAAATTGCAATAAATAGGTAGAAAGGAAATAAGTAAAAATGGCAGACAGCTTGGAACAATGAAGTAAACAACAAACTGCACTTGGTAAAGCCAGTTCTAGGTGTGGTGCTCAATCTCGTGGCAAGGAAATAAAACAAGTAAATATGTCGTTTAAAGATTGCATTAAATAAGTGGAAAAGGAAGTTAAGTAAAAATGGCAGACAGCTGCACTTGGTAAATCCAGTTCTAGGTGTGCTGCTCAATCTCGTGGCAAGGAAATAAAACAAGTAAATATGTCGTTTAAAGATTGCGTTAAATAAGTAGAAAGAAAATTAAGTAAAAATGACAGACAGCTTAGAACAATGAAGTAAACAACAAACTGCACTTGGTAAAGCCAGTTCTAGGTGTGGTGCTCAATCTCGTGGCAAGGAAATAAAACAAGTAAATATGTCGTTTAAAGATTGCATTAAATAAGTAGAAAGGAAATTAAGTAAAAATGGCAGACAGCTTAGAACAATGAAGTAAACAACAAACTGCACTTGGTAAAGGCAGTTCTAGGTGTGCTGCTCAATCTCGTGGCAAGGAAATAAAACAAGTAAATGTGTCGTTTAAAGATTGCATTATGTAGAAAGAAAGCTAAGTAAAAATGGCAGACAGCTTGGAACAATGGAGTAAACAACAAACTGCACTGGGTAAATCCAGTTCTAGGTGTGCTGCTCAATCTCGTGGCAAGGAAATAATACAAGTAAATATGTCGTTTTAAATTGCAATAAATAAGTAGAAAGGAAATTAAGTAAAAATGGCAGACAGCTTCGAACAATGGAGTAAACAACAAACTGCACTGGGTAAATACAGTTCTAGGTGTGCTGCTCAATCTCGTGGCAAGGAAATAATGCAAGTAAATATGTCGTTTTAAACTGCATTAAATAAGTAGAAAGGAAATTAAGTAAAAAGGACAGACAGCTTGGAACAATGGAGTAAACAACAAACTGCACTGGGTAAATCCAGTTCTAGGTGTGCTGCTCAATCTCGTGGCAAGGAAATAATACAAGTAAATATGTCGTTTTAAATTGCATTAAATAAGTAGAAAGGAAATTAAGTAAAAATTGCAGACAGCGTGGAACAATGAAGTAAACAAATTACACTGGGTAAATCCAGTTCTATGTGTGCTGCTCAATCTCGTGGCAAGGAAATAATACAAGTAAATATGTCGTTTTAAATTGCATTAAATAAGTAGAAAGGAAATTAAGTAAAAATGGCAGACAGCTTGGAACAATGGATGTAAACAACAAACTGCACTGGGTAAATCCAGTTCTAGGTATGCTGCTCAATCTCGTGGCAAGGAAATAAAACAAGTAAATATGTCGTTTTAAATTGCATTAAATAAGTAGAAAGGAAAATTAAGTAAAAATTGCAGACAGCGTGGAACAATGAAGTAAACAACAAATTACACTGGGTAAATCCAGTTCTATGTGTGCTGCTCAATCTCGTGGCAAGGAAATAATACAAGTAAATATGTCGTTTTAAATTGCATTAAATAAGTAGAAAGGAAATTAAGTAAAAAGGGCAGACAGCTTGGAACAATGGAGTAAACAACAAACTGCACTGGGTAAATCCAGTTCTAGGTGTGCTGCTCTATCTCGTGGCAAGGAAATAATACAAGTAAATATGTCGTTTTAAATTGCATTAAATAAGTAGAAAGGAAATTAAGTAAAAATGCAGACAGCGTGGAACAATGAATTAAACAACAAACTACACTGGGTAAATCCAGTTCTAGGTGTGCTGCTCAATCTCGTGGCAAGCAAAATAATACAAGTAAATATGTCCTTTTAAACTGCATTAAGTAAGTGGAAAGGAAATTAAGTAAAAATGGCAGACAGCTTGGAACAATGAATTAAACAACAAACTGCACTGGGTAAATCCAGTTCTAGGTGTGCTGCTCAATCTCGTGGCAAGGAAATATTACAAGTAAATATGTCGTTTTAAACTGCATTAAGTGGAAAGGAAATTAAGTAAAAATGGCAGACAGCGTGGAACAATGAATTAAAACAACAAACTGCACTGGGTAAATCCAGTTCCAGGTGTGCTGCTCAATCTCGTGGCAAGGAAATAATACAAGTAAATATGTCGTTTTAATTGCATTAAATAAGTAGAAAGGAAATTAAGTAAAAATGGCAGACAGCGTGGAACAATGAATTAAACAACAAACTACACTGGGTAAATCCAGTTCTAGGTGTGCTGCTCAATCTCGTGGCAAGCAAATATTACAAGTAAATATGTCCTTTTAAACTGCATTAAGTAAGTGGAAAGGAAATTAAGTAAAAATGGCAGACAGCTTGGAACAATGAAGGTAAACAACAAACTGCACTTGGTAAAGCCAGTTCTAGGTGTGCTGCTCAATCTCGAGGGAAGGAAATAAAACAAGTAAATATGTCGTTTAAAAATTGCATTAAATAAGTAGAAAGGAAATTAAGTAAAAATGGCAGACAGCTTGGAACAATGAAGTAAACAACGAACTGCACTTGGTAAAGTCAGTTCTAGGTGTGCTGCTCAATCTCGTGGCAAGGAAATAAAACAAGTAAATATGTCGTTTAAAGATTGCAATCAATAAGTAGAAAGGAAATTAAGTAAAAATGGCAGACAGCTTGGAACAATGAAGTAAACAACAAACTGCACTTGATAAAGCCAGTTCTAGGTGTGGTGCTCAATCTCGTGGCAAGGAAATAAAAGAAGCAAATATGTCGTTAAAGGATTGCATTAAATAAGTAGAAAGGAAATTAAGTAAAAATGGCAGACAGCTTGGAACAATGAAGTAAACAACAAACTGCACTTGGTAAAGCCAGTTCTAGGTGTGCTGCTCAATCTCATGGCAAGGAAATAAAACAAGTAAATATGTCGTTTAAAGATTGCATTAAGTAAGTAGAAAGGAAATTAAGTAAAAATGGCAGACAGCGTGGAACAATGAATTAAACAACGAACTGCACTGGGTAAATCCAGTTCTAGGTGTGCTGCTCAATCTCGTGGAAAGGAAATAATACAAGTAAATATGTCGTTTTAAATTGCAATAAATAGGTAGAAAGGAAATAAGTAAAAATGGCAGACAGCTTGGAACAATGAAGTAAACAACAAACTGCACTTGGTAAAGCCAGTTCTAGGTGTGGTGCTCAATCTCGTGGCAAGGAAATAAAACAAGTAAATATGTCGTTTAAAGATTGCATTAAATAAGTGGAAAAGGAAGTTAAGTAAAAATGGCAGACAGCTGCACTTGGTAAATCCAGTTCTAGGTGTGCTGCTCAATCTCGTGGCAAGGAAATAAAACAAGTAAATATGTCGTTTAAAGATTGCGTTAAATAAGTAGAAAGAAAATTAAGTAAAAATGACAGACAGCTTAGAACAATGAAGTAAACAACAAACTGCACTTGGTAAAGCCAGTTCTAGGTGTGGTGCTCAATCTCGTGGCAAGGAAATAAAACAAGTAAATATGTCGTTTAAAGATTGCATTAAATAAGTAGAAAGGAAATTAAGTAAAAATGGCAGACAGCTTAGAACAATGAAGTAAACAACAAACTGCACTTGGTAAAGGCAGTTCTAGGTGTGCTGCTCAATCTCGTGGCAAGGAAATAAAACAAGTAAATGTGTCGTTTAAAGATTGCATTATGTAGAAAGAAAGCTAAGTAAAAATGGCAGACAGCTTGGAACAATGGAGTAAACAACAAACTGCACTGGGTAAATCCAGTTCTAGGTGTGCTGCTCAATCTCGTGGCAAGGAAATAATACAAGTAAATATGTCGTTTTAAATTGCAATAAATAAGTAGAAAGGAAATTAAGTAAAAATGGCAGACAGCTTCGAACAATGGAGTAAACAACAAACTGCACTGGGTAAATACAGTTCTAGGTGTGCTGCTCAATCTCGTGGCAAGGAAATAATGCAAGTAAATATGTCGTTTTAAACTGCATTAAATAAGTAGAAAGGAAATTAAGTAAAAAGGACAGACAGCTTGGAACAATGGAGTAAACAACAAACTGCACTGGGTAAATCCAGTTCTAGGTGTGCTGCTCAATCTCGTGGCAAGGAAATAATACAAGTAAATATGTCGTTTTAAATTGCATTAAATAAGTAGAAAGGAAATTAAGTAAAAATTGCAGACAGCGTGGAACAATGAAGTAAACAACAAATTACACTGGGTAAATCCAGTTCTATGTGTGCTGCTCAATCTCGTGGCAAGGAAATAATACAAGTAAATATGTCGTTTTAAATTGCATTAAATAAGTAGAAAGGAAATTAAGTAAAAATGGCAGACAGCTTGGAACAATGGAGTAAACAACAAACTGCACTGGGTAAATCCAGTTCTAGGTGTGCTGCTCAATCTCGTGGCAAGGAAATAAAACAAGTAAATATGTCGTTTTAAATTGCATTAAATAAGTAGAAAGGAAATTAAGTAAAAATTGCAGACAGCGTGGAACAATGAAGTAAACAACAAATTACACTGGGTAAATCCAGTTCTATGTGTGCTGCTCAATCTCGTGGCAAGGAAATAATACAAGTAAATATGTCGTTTTAAATTGCATTAAATAAGTAGAAAGGAAATTAAGTAAAAAGGGCAGACAGCTTGGAACAATGGAGTAAACAACAAACTGCACTGGGTAAATCCAGTTCTAGGTGTGCTGCTCTATCTCGTGGCAAGGAAATAATACAAGTAAATATGTCGTTTTAAATTGCATTAAATAAGTAGAAAGGAAATTAAGTAAAAATGGCAGACAGCGTGGAACAATGAATTAAACAACAAACTACACTGGGTAAATCCAGTTCTAGGTGTGCTGCTCAATCTCGTGGCAAGCAAATAATACAAGTAAATATGTCCTTTTAAACTGCATTAAGTAAGTGGAAAGGAAATTAAGTAAAAATGGCAGACAGCTTGGAACAATGAATTAAACAACAAACTGCACTGGGTAAATCCAGTTCTAGGTGTGCTGCTCAATCTCGTGGCAAGGAAATATTACAAGTAAATATGTCGTTTTAAACTGCATTAAGTGGAAAGGAAATTAAGTAAAAATGGCAGACAGCGTGGAACAATGAATTAAACAACAAACTGCACTGGGTAAATCCAGTTCCAGGTGTGCTGCTCAATCTCGTGGCAAGGAAATAATACAAGTAAATATGTCGTTTTAAATTGCATTAAATAAGTAGAAAGGAAATTAAGTAAAAATGGCAGACAGCGTGGAACAATGAATTAAACAACAAACTACACTGGGTAAATCCAGTTCTAGGTGTGCTGCTCAATCTCGTGGCAAGCAAATATTACAAGTAAATATGTCCTTTTAAACTGCATTAAGTAAGTGGAAAGGAAATTAAGTAAAAATGGCAGACAGCTTGGAACAATGAAGTAAACAACAAACTGCACTTGGTAAAGCCAGTTCTAGGTGTGCTGCTCAATCTCGAGGGAAGGAAATAAAACAAGTAAATATGTCGTTTAAAAATTGCATTAAATAAGTAGAAAGGAAATTAAGTAAAAATGGCAGACAGCTTGGAACAATGAAGTAAACAACGAACTGCACTTGGTAAAGTCAGTTCTAGGTGTGCTGCTCAATCTCGTGGCAAGGAAATAAAACAAGTAAATATGTCGTTTAAAGATTGCAATCAATAAGTAGAAAGGAAATTAAGTAAAAATGGCAGACAGCTTGGAACAATGAAGTAAACAACAAACTGCACTTGATAAAGCCAGTTCTAGGTGTGGTGCTCAATCTCGTGGCAAGGAAATAAAAGAAGCAAATATGTCGTTAAAGGATTGCATTAAATAAGTAGAAAGGAAATTAAGTAAAAATGGCAGACAGCTTGGAACAATGAAGTAAACAACAAACTGCACTTGGTAAAGCCAGTTCTAGGTGTGCTGCTCAATCTCATGGCAAGGAAATAAAACAAGTAAATATGTCGTTTAAAGATTGCATTAAGTAAGTAGAAAGGAAATTAAATAAAAATGGCAGACAGCTTAGAACAATGAAGTAAACAACAAACTGCACTTGGTAAAGCCAGTTCTAGGTGTGGTGCTCAATCTCGAGGCAAGGAAATAAAACAAGTAAATATGTAATTTAAAAAAAGCAATAAATAAGTAGAAAGGAAATTAAGTAAAAATGGCAGACAGCTTTTAACAATGAAGTAAACAAACTGCACTTGGTAAAGCCAGTTCTAGGTGTGGTGCTCAATCTCGTGGCAAGGAAATAAAACAAGTAAATATGTCGTTTAAAGATTGCAATAAATAAGTAGAAAGGAAGTTAAGTAAAAATGGCAGACAGCTTGGAACAATGAAGTAAACAACAAACTGCACTTGGTAAAGCCAGTTCTAGGTGTGCTGCTCAATCTCGTGGCAAGGAAATAAAACAAGTAAATATGTCGTTTAAAGATTGCATTAAGTAAGTAGAAAGGAAACTAAGTAAAAATGGCATACAGCTTAGAACAATGAAGTAAACAACAAACTGCACTTGGTAAAGCCAGTTCTAGTGTGGTGCTCAATCTCGTGGCAAAGAAATAAAACAAGTAAATATGTCGTTCAAAGATTGCAATAAATAAGTAGAAAGGAAATTAGGTAAAAATGGCAGACAGCTTGGAACAATGAAGTAAACAACAAACTGCACTTGGTAAAGCCAGTTCTAGGTGTGGTGCTCAATCTCGTGGCAAGGAAATAAAACAAGTAAATATGTCGTTTAAAGATTGCATTAAATAAGTGGAAAAGGAAGTTAAGTAAAAATGGCAGACACTTGCACTTGGTAAATCCAGTTCTAGGTGTGCTGCTCAATCTCGTGGCAAGGAAATAAAACAAGTAAATATGTCGTTTAAAGATTGCGTTAAATAAGTAGAAAGAAAATTAAGTAAAAATGACAGACAGCTTAGAACAATGAAGTAAACAACAAACTGCACTTGGTAAAGCCAGTTCTAGGTGTGGTGCTCAATCTCGTGGCAAGGAAATAAAACAAGTAAATATGTCGTTTAAAGATTGCATTAAATAAGTAGAAAGGAAATTAAGTAAAAATGGCAGACAGCTTAGAACAATGAAGTAAACAACAAACTGCACTTGGTAAAGGCAGTTCTAGGTGTGCTGCTCAATCTCGTGGCAAGGAAATAAAACAAGTAAATGTGTCGTTTAAAGATTGCATTATGTAGAAAGGAAACTAAGTAAAAATGGCAGACAGCTTGGAACAATGGAGTAAACAACAAACTGCACTGGGTAAATCCAGTTCTAGGTGTGCTGCTCAATCTCGTGGCAAGGAAATAATACAAGTAAATATGTCGTTTTAAATTGCAATAAATAAGTAGAAAGGAAATTAAGTAAAAATGGCAGACAGCTTCGAACAATGGAGTAAACAACAAACTGCACTGGGTAAATACAGTTCTAGGTGTGCTGCTCAATCTCGTGGCAAGGAAATAATGCAAGTAAATATGTCGTTTTAAACTGCATTAAATAAGTAGAAAGGAAATTAAGTAAAAAGGACAGACAGCTTGGAACAATGGAGTAAACAACAAACTGCACTGGGTAAATCCAGTTCTAGGTGTGCTGCTCAATCTCGTGGCAAGGAAATAATACAAGTAAATATGTCGTTTTAAATTGCATTAAATAAGTAGAAAGGAAATTAAGTAAAAATTGCAGACAGCGTGGAACAATGAAGTAAACAACAAATTACACTGGGTAAATCCAGTTCTATGTGTGCTGCTCAATCTCGTGGCAAGGAAATAATACAAGTAAATATGTCGTTTTAAATTGCATTAAATAAGTAGAAAGGAAATTAAGTAAAAATGGCAGACAGCTTGGAACAATGGAGTAAACAACAAACTGCACTGGGTAAATTCAGTTCTAGGTGTGCTGCTCAATCTCGTGGCAAGGAAATAAAACAAGTAAATATGTCGTTTTAAATTGCATTAAATAAGTAGAAAGTAAATTAAGTAAAAATTGCAGACAGCGTGGAACAATGAAGTAAACAACAAATTACACTGGGTAAATCCAGTTCTATGTGTGCTGCTCAATCTCGTGGCAAGGAAATAATACAAGTAAATATGTCGTTTTAAATTGCATTAAATAAGTAGAAAGGAAATTAAGTAAAAAGGGCAGACAGCTTGGAACAATGGAGTAAACAACAAACTGCACAGGGTAAATCCAGTTCTAGGTGTGCTGCTCAATCTCGTGGCAAGGAAATAATACAAGTAAATATATCGTTTTAAATTGCAATAAATAAGTAGAAAGGAAATTAAGTAAAAATTGCAGACAGCATGGAACAATGAATTAAACAACAAACTACACTGGGTAAATCCAGTTCTATGTGTGCTGCTCAATCTCGTGGCAAGGAAATAATACAAGTAAATATGTCGTTTTAAATTGCAATAAATAAGTAGAAAGGAAATTAAGTAAAAATGGCAGACAGCTTGGAACAATGGAGTAAACAACAAACTGCACTGGGTAAATCTTTTAGGTGTGCTGCTCAATCTCGTGGCAAGGAAATAATACAAGTAAATATGTCGTTTTAAACTGCATTAAGTAAGTGGAAAGGAAATTATGTAAAAATGGCAGACAGTGTGGAACAATGAATTAAACAACAAACTGCACTGGGTAAATCCAGTTCTAGGTGTGCTGCTCAATCTCGTGGCAAGGAAATATTACAAGTAAATATGTCGTTTTAAACTGCATTAAGTAAGTGGAAAGGAAATTAAGTAAAAATGGCAGACAGCGTGGAACAATGAATTAAACAACAAACTGCACTGGGTAAATCCAGTTCTAGGTGTGCTGCTCAATCTCGTGGCAAGGAAATAATACAAGTAAATATGTCGTTTTAAATTGCATTAAATAAGTAGAAAGGAAATTAAGTAAAAATGGCAGACAGCGTGGAACAATGAATTAAACAACGAACTACACTGGGTAAATCTTTTAGGTGTGCTGCTCAATCTCGTGGCAAGGAAATAATACAAGTAAATATGTCGTTTTAAACTGCATTAAGTAAGTGGAAAGGAAATTAGGTAAAAATGGCAGACAGTGTGGAACAATGAAGTAAACAACAAACTGCACTGGGTAAATCCAGTTCTAGGTGTGCTGCTCAATCTCGTGGCAAGGAAACAATACAAGTAAATATGTTGTTTTAAATTGCAATAAATAAGTAGAAAGGAAATTAAGTAAAAATGGCAGACAGCGTGGAACAATGAATTAAACAACGAACTACACTGGGTAAATCCAGTTCTAGGTGTGCTCCTCAATCTCGTGGCAAGGAAATAATACAAGTAAATATGTCGTTTTAAACTGCATTAAGTAAGTGGAAAGGAAATAAGTAAAAATGGCAGACAGCGTGGAACAATGAATTAAACAACGAACTGCACTGGGTAAATCCAGTTCTAGGTGTGCTGCTCAATCTCGTGGAAAGGAAATAATACAAGTAAATATGTCGTTTTAAATTGCAATAAATAGGTAGAAAGGAAATAAGTAAAAATGGCAGACAGCTTGGAACAATGGAGTAAAAAACAAACTGCACTGGGTAAATCCAGTTCTAGGTGTGCTGCTCAATCTCGTGGCAAGGAAATAATACAAGTAAATATGTCGTTTTAAACTGCATTAAGTAAGTTGAAAGGAAATAAGTAAAAATGGCAGACAGCTTGGAACAATGGAGTAAACAACAAACTGCACTGGGTAAATCCAGTTCTAGGTGTGCTGCTCAATCTCGTGGAAAGGAAATAATACAAGTAAATATGTCGTTTTAAATTGCAATAAATAGGTAGAAAGGAAATTAAGTAAAAATGGCAGACAGCTTGGAACAATGGAGTAAACAACAAACTGCACTGGGTAAATCCAGTTCTAGGTGTGCTGCTCAATCTCTTGGCAAGGAAATAATACAAGTAAATATGTCGTTTTAAACTGCATTAAGACAGTGGAAAGGAAATTAAGTAAAAATGGCAGACAGCGTGGAACAATGAATTAAACAACGAACTACACTGGGTAAATCCAGTTCTAGGTGTGCTGCTCAATCTCGTGGCAAGGAAATAATACAAGTAAATATGTTGTTTTAAATTGCAATAAATAAGTAGAAAGGAAATTAAGTAAAAATGGCAGACAGCGTGGAACAATGAATTAAACAACGAACTACACTGGGTAAATCCAGTTCTAGGTGTGCTGCTCAATCTCGTGGCAAGGAAATATTACAAGTAAATATGTCGTTTAAAGATTGCGTTAAATAAGTAGAAAGAAAATTAAGTAAAAATGACAGACAGCTTAGAACAATGAAGTAAACAACAAACTGCACTTGGTAAAGCCAGTTCTAGGTGTGGTGCTCAATCTCGTGGCAAGGAAATAAAACAAGTAAATATGTCGTTTAAAGATTGCATTAAATAAGTAGAAAGGAAATTAAGTAAAAATGGCAGACAGCTTAGAACAATGAAGTAAACAACAAACTGCACTTGGTAAAGGCAGTTCTAGGTGTGCTGCTCAATCTCGTGGCAAGGAAATAAAACAAGTAAATGTGTCGTTTAAAGATTGCATTATGTAGAAAGAAAGCTAAGTAAAAATGGCAGACAGCTTGGAACAATGGAGTAAACAACAAACTGCACTGGGTAAATCCAGTTCTAGGTGTGCTGCTCAATCTCGTGGCAAGGAAATAATACAAGTAAATATGTCGTTTTAAATTGCAATAAATAAGTAGAAAGGAAATTAAGTAAAAATGGCAGACAGCTTCGAACAATGGAGTAAACAACAAACTGCACTGGGTAAATACAGTTCTAGGTGTGCTGCTCAATCTCGTGGCAAGGAAATAATGCAAGTAAATATGTCGTTTTAAACTGCATTAAATAAGTAGAAAGGAAATTAAGTAAAAAGGACAGACAGCTTGGAACAATGGAGTAAACAACAAACTGCACTGGGTAAATCCAGTTCTAGGTGTGCTGCTCAATCTCGTGGCAAGGAAATAATACAAGTAAATATGTCGTTTTAAATTGCATTAAATAAGTAGAAAGGAAATTAAGTAAAAATTGCAGACAGCGTGGAACAATGAAGTAAACAACAAATTACACTGGGTAAATCCAGTTCTATGTGTGCTGCTCAATCTCGTGGCAAGGAAATAATACAAGTAAATATGTCGTTTTAAATTGCATTAAATAAGTAGAAAGGAAATTAAGTAAAAATGGCAGACAGCTTGGAACAATGGAGTAAACAACAAACTGCACTGGGTAAATCCAGTTCTAGGTGTGCTGCTCAATCTCGTGGCAAGGAAATAAAACAAGTAAATATGTCGTTTTAAATTGCATTAAATAAGTAGAAAGGAAATTAAGTAAAAATTGCAGACAGCGTGGAACAATGAAGTAAACAACAAATTACACTGGGTAAATCCAGTTCTATGTGTGCTGCTCAATCTCGTGGCAAGGAGATAATACAAGTAAATATGTCGTTTTAAATTGCATTAAATAAGTAGAAAGGAAATTAAGTAAAAAGGGCAGACAGCTTGGAACAATGGAGTAAACAACAAACTGCACTGGGTAAATCCAGTTCTAGGTGTGCTGCTCTATCTCGTGGCAAGGAAATAATACAAGTAAATATGTCGTTTTAAATTGCATTAAATAAGTAGAAAGGAAATTAAGTAAAAATGGCAGACAGCGTGGAACAATGAATTAAACAACAAACTACACTGGGTAAATCCAGTTCTAGGTGTGCTGCTCAATCTCGTGGCAAGCAAATAATACAAGTAAATATGTCCTTTTAAACTGCATTAAGTAAGTGGAAAGGAAATTAAGTAAAAATGGCAGACAGCTTGGAACAATGAATTAAACAACAAACTGCACTGGGTAAATCCAGTTCTAGGTGTGCTGCTCAATCTCGTGGCAAGGAAATATTACAAGTAAATATGTCGTTTTAAACTGCATTAAGTGCAAAGGAAATTAAGTAAAAATGGCAGACAGCGTGGAACAATGAATTAAACAACAAACTGCACTGGGTAAATCCAGTTCCAGGTGTGCTGCTCAATCTCGTGGCAAGGAAATAATACAAGTAAATATGTCGTTTTAAATTGCATTAAATAAGTAGAAAGGAAATTAAGTAAAAATGGCAGACAGCGTGGAACAATGAATTAAACAACAAACTACACTGGGTAAATCCAGTTCTAGGTGTGCTGCTCAATCTCGTGGCAAGCAAATATTACAAGTAAATATGTCCTTTTAAACTGCATTAAGTAAGTGGAAAGGAAATTAAGTAAAAATGGCAGACAGCTTGGAACAATGAAGTAAACAACAAACTGCACTTGGTAAAGCCAGTTCTAGGTGTGCTGCTCAATCTCGAGGGAAGGAAATAAAACAAGTAAATATGTCGTTTAAAAATTGCATTAAATAAGTAGAAAGGAAATTAAGTAAAAATGGCAGACAGCTTGGAACAATGAAGTAAACAACGAACTGCACTTGGTAAAGTCAGTTCTAGGTGTGCTGCTCAATCTCGTGGCAAGGAAATAAAACAAGTAAATATGTCGTTTAAAGATTGCAATCAATAAGTAGAAAGGAAATTAAGTAAAAATGGCAGACAGCTTGGAACAATGAAGTAAACAACAAACTGCACTTGATAAAGCCAGTTCTAGGTGTGGTGCTCAATCTCGTGGCAAGGAAATAAAAGAAGCAAATATGTCGTTAAAGGATTGCAATAAATAAGTAGAAAGGAAATTAAGTAAAAATGGCAGACAGCTTGGAACAATGAAGTAAACAACAAACTGCACTTGGTAAAGCCAGTTCTAGGTGTGCTGCTCAATCTCATGGCAAGGAAATAAAACAAGTAAATATGTCGTTTAAAGATTGCATTAAGTAAGTAGAAAGGAAATTAAGTAAAAATGGCAGACAGCTTAGAACAATGAAGTAAACAACAAACTGCACTTGGTAAAGCCAGTTCTAGGTGTGGTGCTCAATCTCGAGGCAAGGAAATAAAACAAGTAAATATGTAATTTAAAAAAAAGCAATAAATAAGTAGAAAGGAAATTAAGTAAAAATGGCAGACAGCTTTTAACAATGAAGTAAACAAACTGCACTTGGTAAAGCCAGTTCTAGGTGTGGTGCTCAATCTCGTGGCAAGGAAATAAAACAAGTAAATATGTCGTTTAAAGATTGCAATAAATAAGTAGAAAGGAAGTTAAGTAAAAATGGCAGACAGCTTGGAACAATGAAGTAAACAACAAACTGCACTTGGTAAAGCCAGTTCTAGGTGTGCTGCTCAATCTCGTGGCAAGGAAATAAAACAAGTAAATATGTCGTTTAAAGATTGCATTAAGTAAGTAGAAAGGAAACTAAGTAAAAATGGCATACAGCTTAGAACAATGAAGTAAACAACAAACTGCACTTGGTAAAGCCAGTTCTAGTGTGGTGCTCAATCTCGTGGCAAGGAAATAAAACAAGTAAATATGTCGTTCAAAGATTGCAATAAATAAGTAGAAAGGAAATTAAGTAAAAATGGCAGACAGCTTGGAACAATGAAGTAAACAACAAACTGCACTTGGTAAAGCCAGTTCTAGGTGTGGTGCTCAATCTCGTGGCAAGGAAATAAAACAAGTAAATATGTCGTTTAAAGATTGCATTAAATAAGTGGAAAAGGAAGTTAAGTAAAAATGGCAGACAGCTGCACTTGGTAAATCCAGTTCTAGGTGTGCTGCTCAATCTCGTGGCAAGGAAATAAAACAAGTAAATATGTCGTTTAAAGATTGCGTTAAATAAGTAGAAAGAAAATTAAGTAAAAATGACAGACAGCTTAGAACAATGAAGTAAACAACAAACTGCACTTGGTAAAGCCAGTTCTAGGTGTGGTGCTCAATCTCGTGGCAAGGAAATAAAACAAGTAAATATGTCGTTTAAAGATTGCATTAAATAAGTAGAAAGGAAATTAAGTAAAAATGGCAGACAGCTTAGAACAATGAAGTAAACAACAAACTGCACTTGGTAAAGGCAGTTCTAGGTGTGCTGCTCAATCTCGTGGCAAGGAAATAAAACAAGTAAATGTGTCGTTTAAAGATTGCATTATGTAGAAAGGAAACTAAGTAAAAATGGCAGACAGCTTGGAACAATGGAGTAAACAACAAACTGCACTGGGTAAATCCAGTTCTAGGTGTGCTGCTCAATCTCGTGGCAAGGAAATAATACAAGTAAATATGTCGTTTTAAATTGCAATAAATAAGTAGAAAGGAAATTAAGTAAAAATGGCAGACAGCTTCGAACAATGGAGTAAACAACAAACTGCACTGGGTAAATACAGTTCTAGGTGTGCTGCTCAATCTCGTGGCAAGGAAATAATGCAAGTAAATATGTCGTTTTAAACTGCATTAAATAAGTAGAAAGGAAATTAAGTAAAAAGGACAGACAGCTTGGAACAATGGAGTAAACAACAAACTGCACTGGGTAAATCCAGTTCTAGGTGTGCTGCTCAATCTCGTGGCAAGGAAATAATACAAGTAAATATGTCGTTTTAAATTGCATTAAATAAGTAGAAAGGAAATTAAGTAAAAATTGCAGACAGCGTGGAACAATGAAGTAAACAACAAATTACACTGGGTAAATCCAGTTCTATGTGTGCTGCTCAATCTCGTGGCAAGGAAATAATACAAGTAAATATGTCGTTTTAAATTGCATTAAATAAGTAGAAAGGAAATTAAGTAAAAATGGCAGACAGCTTGGAACAATGGAGTAAACAACAAACTGCACTGGGTAAATCCAGTTCTAGGTGTGCTGCTCAATCTCGTGGCAAGGAAATAAAACAAGTAAATATGTCGTTTTAAATTGCATTAAATAAGTAGAAAGTAAATTAAGTAAAAATTGCAGACAGCGTGGAACAATGAAGTAAACAACAAATTACACTGGGTAAATCCAGTTCTATGTGTGCTGCTCAATCTCGTGGCAAGGAAATAATACAAGTAAATATGTCGTTTTAAATTGCATTAAATAAGTAGAAAGGAAATTAAGTAAAAAGGGCAGACAGCTTGGAACAATGGAGTAAACAACAAACTGCACAGGGTAAATCCAGTTCTAGGTGTGCTGCTCAATCTGGTGGCAAGGAAATAATACAAGTAAATATGTCGTTTTAAATTGCAATAAATAAGTAGAAAGGAAATTAAGTAAAAATTGCAGACAGCATGGAACAATGAATTAAACAACAAACTACACTGGGTAAATCCAGTTCTATGTGTGCTGCTCAATCTCGTGGCATGGAAATAATACAAGTAAATATGTCGTTTTAAATTGCAATAAATAAGTAGAAAGGAAATTAAGTAAAAATGGCAGACAGCTTGGAACAATGGAGTAAACAACAAACTGCACTGGGTAAATCTTTTAGGTGTGCTGCTCAATCTCGTGGCAAGGAAATAATACAAGTAAATATGTCGTTTTAAACTGCATTAAGTAAGTGGAAAGGAAATTAAGTAAAAATGGCAGACAGTGTGGAACAATGAATTAAACAACAAACTGCACTGGGTAAATCCAGTTCTAGGTGTGCTGCTCAATCTCGTGGCAAGGAAATATTACAAGTAAATATGTCGTTTTAAACTGCATTAAGTAAGTGGAAAGGAAATTAAGTAAAAATGGCAGACAGCGTGGAACAATGAATTAAACAACAAACTGCACTGGGTAAATCCAGTTCTAGGTGTGCTGCTCAATCTCGTGGCAAGGAAATAATACAAGTAAATATGTCGTTTTAAATTGCATTAAATAAGTAGAAAGGAAATTAAGTAAAAATGGCAGACAGCGTGGAACAATGAATTAAACAACGAACTACACTGGGTAAATCTTTTAGGTGTGCTGCTCAATCTCGTGGCAAGGAAATAATACAAGTAAATATGTCGTTTTAAACTGCATTAAGTAAGTGGAAAGTAAATTAGGTAAAAATGGCAGACAGTGTGGAACAATGAAGTAAACAAGAAACTGCACTGGGTAAATCCAGTTCTAGGTGTGCTGCTCAATCTCGTGGCAAGGAAACAATACAAGTAAATATGTTGTTTTAAATTGCAATAAATAAGTAGAAAGGAAATTAAGTAAAAATGGCAGACAGCGTGGAACAATGAATTAAACAACGAACTACACTGGGTAAATCCAGTTCTAGGTGTGCTCCTCAATCTCGTGGCAAGGAAATAATACAAGTAAATATGTCGTTTTAAACTGCATTAAGTAAGTGGAAAGGAAATAAGTAAAAATGGCAGACAGCGTGGAACAATGAATTAAACAACGAACTGCACTGGGTAAATCCAGTTCTAGGTGTGCTGCTCAATCTCGTGGAAAGGAAATAATACAAGTAAATATGTCGTTTTAAATTGCAATAAATAGGTAGAAAGGAAATAAGTAAAAATGGCAGACAGCTTGGAACAATGGAGTAAAAAACAAACTGCACTGGGTAAATCCAGTTCTAGGTGTGCTGCTCAATCTCGTGGCAAGGAAATAATACAAGTAAATATGTCGTTTTAAACTGCATTAAGTAAGTTGAAAGGAAATAAGTAAAAATGGCAGACAGCTTGGAACAATGGAGTAAACAACAAACTGCACTGGGTAAATCCAGTTCTAGGTGTGCTGCTCAATCTCGTGGAAAGGAAATAATACAAGTAAATATGTCGTTTTAAATTGCAATAAATAGGTAGAAAGGAAATTAAGTAAAAATGGCAGACAGCTTGGAACAATGGAGTAAACAACAAACTGCACTGGGTAAATCCAGTTCTAGGTGTGCTGCTCAATCTCGTGGCAAGGAAATAATACAAGTAAATATGTCGTTTTAAACTGCATTAAGACAGTGGAAAGGAAATTAAGTAAAAATGGCAGACAGCGTGGAACAATGAATTAAACAACGAACTACACTGGGTAAATCCAGTTCTAGGTGTGCTGCTCAATCTCGTGGCAAGGAAATAATACAAGTAAATATGTTGTTTTAAATTGCAATAAATAAGTAGAAAGGAAATTAAGTAAAAATGGCAGACAGCGTGGAACAATGAATTAAACAACGAACTACACTGGGTAAATCCAGTTCTAGGTGTGCTGCTCAATCTCGTGGCAAGGAAATATTACAAGTAAATATGTCGTTTTAAACTGCATTAGGTAAGTGGAAAGGAAATTAAGTAAAAATGGCAGACAGCGTGGAACAATGAATTAAACAACAAACTGCACTGGGTAAATCCAGATCTAGGTGAGCTGCTCAATCTCGTGGAAAGAAAATAATACAAGTAAATATGTCGATTTAAATTGCAATAAATAGGTAGAAAGGAAATTAAGTAAAAATGGCAGACAGCATGGAACAATGGAGTAAACAACAAACTGCACTGGGTAAATCCAGTTCTAGGTGTGCTGCTCAATCTCGTGGCAAGCAAATAATACAAGTAAATATGTCCTTTTAAACTGCATTAAGTAAGTGGAAAGGAAATTAAGTAAAAATGGCAGACAGCTTGGAACAATGAAGTAAACAACAAACTGCACTTGGTAAAGCCAGTTCTAGGTGGGCTGCTCAATCTCGTGGCAAGGAAATAAAACAAGTAAATATGTCGTTTAAAGATTGCATTAAGTAAGTGGAAAGGAAATTAAGTAAAAATGGCAGACAGCGTGGAACAATGAATTAAACAACAAACTGCACTGGGTAAATCCAGATCTAGGTGAGCTGCTCAATCTCGTGGAAAGAAAATAATACAAGTAAATATGTCGATTTAAATTGCAATAAATAGGTAGAAAGGAAATTAAGTAAAAATGGCAGACAGCTTGGAACAATGGAGTAAACAACAAACTGCACTGGGTAAATCCAGTTCTAGGTGTGCTGCTCAATCTCGTGGCAAGCAAATAATACAAGTAAATATGTCCTTTTAAACTGCATTAAGTAAGTGGAAAGGAAATTAAGTAAAAATGGCAGACAGCTTGGAACAATGAAGTAAACAACAAACTGCACTTGGTAAAGCCAGTTCTAGGTGGGCTGCTCAATCTCGTGGCAAGGAAATAAAACAAGTAAATATGTCGTTTAAAGATTGCATTAAATAAGTAGAAAGGAAATTAAGTAAAAATGGCAGACAGCTTGGAACAATGAAGTAAACAACAAACTGCACTTGGTAAAGTCAGTTCTAGGTGTGCTGCTCAATCTCGTGGCAAGGAAATAAAACAAGTAAATATGTCGTTTAAAGATTGCATTAAATAAGTAGAAAGGAAATTAAGTAAAAATGGCAGACAGCTTGGAACAATGAAGTAAACAACAAACTGCACTTGATAAAGCCAGTTCTAGGTGTGGTGCTCAATCTCGTGGCAAGGAAATAAAAGAAGCAAATATGTCGTTAAAGGATTGCATTAAATAAGTAGAAAGGAAATTAAGTAAAAATGGCAGACAGCTTGGAACAATGAAGTAAACAACAAACTGCACTTGGTAAAGCCAGTTCTAGGTGTGGTGCTCAATCTCGAGGCAAGGAAATAAAACAAGTAAATATGTCGTTTAAAGATTGCATTAAGTAAGTAGAAAGGAAATTAAGTAAAAATGGCAGACAGCTTAGAACAATGAAGTAAACAACAAACTGCACTTGGTAAAGCCAGTTCTAGGTGTGGTGCTCAATCTCGAGGCAAGGAAATAAAACAAGTAAATATGTCGTTTAAAGATTGCATTAAGTAAGTAGAAAGGAAATTAAGTAAAAATGGCAGACAGCTTGGAACAATGAAGTAAACAACAAACTGCACTTGGTAAAGCCAGTTCTAGGTGTGCTGCTCAATCTCGTGGCAAGGAAATAAAACAAGTAAATATGTCGTTTAAAGATTGCATTAAATAAGTAGAAAGGAAATTAAGTAAAAATGGGAGACAGCTTGGAACAATGAAGTAAACAACAAACTGCACTTGATAAAGCCAGTTCTAGGTGTGGTGCTCAATCTCGTGGCAAGGAAATAAAACAAGTAAATATGTCGTTTGGCAAGGAAATAAAACAAGTAAATATGTCGTTTAAAGATTGCATTAAATAAGTAGAAAGGAAATTAAGTAAAAATGGCAGACAGCTTGGAACAATGAAGTAAACAACAAACTGCACTTGATAAAGCCAGTTCTAGGTGTGGTGCTCAATCTCGTGGCAAGGAAATAAAAGAAGCAAAAATGTCGTTAAAGGATTGCATTAAATAAGTAGAAAGGAAATTAAGTAAAAATGGCAGACAGCTTGGAACAATGAAGTAAACAACAAACTGCACTTGGTAAAGCCAGTTCTAGGTGTGGTGCTCAATCTCGTGGCAAGGACATAAAACAAGTAAATATGTCGTTTAAAGATTGCATTAAATAAGTAGAAAGGAAATTAAGTAAAAATGGCAGACAGCTTGGAACAATGAAGTAAACAACAAACTGCACTTGATAAAGCCAGTTCTAGGTGTGGTGCTCAATCTCGTGGCAAGGAAATAAAAGAAGCAAATATGTCGTTAAAGGATTGCATTAAATAAGTAGAAAGGAAATTAAGTAAAAATGGCAGACAGCTTGGAACAATGAAGTAAACAACAAACTGCACTTGGTAAGGCCAGTTCTAGGTGTGGTGCTCAATCTCATGGCAAGGAAATAAAACAAGTAAATATGTCGTTTAAAGATTGCATTAAGTAAGTAGAAAGGAAATTAAGTAAAAATGGCAGACAGCTTAGAACAATGAAGTAAACAACAAACTGCACTTGGTAAAGCCAGTTCTAGGTGTGGTGCTCAATCTCGAGGCAAGGAAATAAAACAAGTAAATATGTAATTTAAAAAAGCATTAAATAAGTAGAAAGGAAATTAAGTAAAAATGGCAGACAGCTTTTAACAATGAAGTAAACAAACTGCACTTGGTAAAGCCAGTTCTAGGTGTGGTGCTCAATCTCGTGGCAAGGAAATAAAACAAGTAAATATGTCGTTTAAAGATTGCATTAAATAAGTAGAAAGGAAATTAAGTAAAAATGGCAGACAGCTTGGAACAATGAAGTAAACAACAAACTGCACTTGGTAAAGCCAGTTGTAGGTGTGCTGCTCAATCTCGTGGCAAGGAAATAAAAGAAGCAAATATGTCGTTAAAGGATTGCATTAAATAAGTAGACAGGAAATTAAGTAAAAATGGCAGACAGCTTGGAACAATGAAGTAAACAACAAACTGCACTTGGTAAAGCCAGTTCTATGTGTGGTGCTCAATCTCATGGCAAGGAAATAAAACAAGTAAATATGTCGTTTAAAGATTGCATTAAGTAAGTAGAAAGGAAATTAAGTAAAAATGGCAGACAGCTTAGAACAATGAAGTAAACAACAAACTGCACTTGGTAAAGCCAGTTCTAGGTGTGGTGCTCAATCTCGAGGCAAAGAAATAAAACAAGTAAATATGTAATTTAAAAAAAGCATTAAATAAGTAGAAAGGAAATTAAGTAAAAATGGCAGACAGCTTTTAACAATGAAGAAAACAAACTGCACTTGGTAAAGCCAGTTCTAGGTGTGGTGCTCAATCTCGTGGCAAGGAAATAAAACAAGTAAATATGTCGTTTAAAGATTGCATTAAATAAGTAGAAAGGAAATTAAGTAAAAATGGCAGACAGCTTGGAACAATGAAGTAAACAACAAACTGCACTTGGTAAAGCCAGTTCTAGGTGTGCTGCTCAATCTCGTGGCAAGGAAATAAAAAAAGTAAATATGTCGTTTAAAGATTGCATTAAGTAAAAATGGCAGACAGCTTAGAACAATGAAGTAAACAACAAACTGCACTTGGTAAATGCAGTTCTAGGTGTGCTGCTCAATCTCGTGGCAAGGAAATAAAACAAGTAAATGTGTCGTTTAAAGATTGCATTAAGTAGAAAGGAAACTAAGTAAAAATGGCAGACAGCTTGGAACAATGGAGTAAACAACAAACTGCACTGGGTAAATCCAGTTCTAGGTGTGCTGCTCAATCTCGTGGCAAGGAAATAATACAAGTAAATATGTCGTTTTTAATTGCAATAAATAAGTAGAAAGGAAATTAAGTAAAAATGGCAGACAGCTTGCAACAATGGAGTAAACAACAAACTGCACTTGGTAAAGCCAGTTCTAGGTGTGGTGCTCAATCTCGTGGCAAGGAAATAAAACAAGTAAATATGTCGTTTAAAGATTGCATTAAATAAGTAGAAAGGAAATTAAGTAAAAATGGCAGACAGCTTGGAACAATGAAGTAAACAACAAACTGCACTTGATAAAGCCAGTTCTAAGTGTGGTGCTCAATCTCGTGGCAAGGAAATAAAAGAAGCAAATATGTCGTTAAAGGATTGCATTAAATAAGTAGAAAGGAAATTAAGTAAAAATGGCAGACAGCTTGGAACAATGAAGTAAACAACAAACTGCACTTGGTAAAGCCAGTTCTAGGTGTGGTGCTCAATCTCGAGGCAAGGAAATAAAACAAGTAAATATGTCGTTTAAAGATTGCATTAAGTAAGTAGAAAGGAAATTAAGTAAAAATGGCGGACAGCTTGGAACAATGAAGTAAACAACAAACTGCACTTGGTAAAGCCAGTTCTAGGTGTGGTGCTCAATCTCGTGGCAAGAAAATAAAACAAGTAAATATGTCGTTTAAAGATTGCATTAAGTAAGTAGATAGGAAATTAAGTAAAAATGGCAGACAGCTTAGAACAATGAAGTAAACAACAAACTGCACTTGGTAAAGCCAGTTCTAGGTGTGGTGCTCAATCTCGAGGCAAGGAAATAAAACAAGTAAATATGTCGTTTAAAGATTGCATTAAGTAAGTAGAAAGGAAATTAAGTAAAAATGGCAGACAGCTTGTAACAATGAAGTAAACAACAAACTGCACTTGGTAAAGCCAGTTCTAGGTGTGCTGCTCAATCTCGTGGCAAGGAAATAAAACAAGTAAATATGTCGTTTAAAGATTGCATTAAGTAAGTAGAAAGGAAATTAAGTAAAAATGGCAGACAGCTTAGAACAATGAAGTAAACAACAAACTGCACTTGGTAAAGCCAGTTCTAGGTGTGGTGCTCAATCTCGAGGCAAGGAAATAAAACAAGTAAATATGTAATTTAAAAAAAGCATTAAATAAGTAGAAAGGAAATTAAGTAAAAATGGCAGACAGCTTTTAACAATGAAGTAAACAAACTGCACTTGGTAAAGCCAGTTCTAGGTGTGGTGCTCAATCTCGTGGCAAGGAAATAAAAAAAGTAAATATGTCGTTTAAAGATTTCATTAAATAAGTAGAAAGAAAATTAAGTAAAAATGGCAGACAGCTTGGAACAATGAAGTAAACAACAAACTGCACTTGGTAAAGCCAGTTCTAGGTGTGCTGCTCAATCTCGTGGCAAGGAAATAAAAGAAGCAAATATGTCGTTAAAGGATTGCATTAAATAAGTAGAAAGGAAATTAAGTAAAAATGGCAGACAGCTTGGAACAATGAAGTAAACAACAAACTGCACTTGGTAAAGCCAGTTCTAGGTGTGGTGCTCAATCTCATGGCAAGCAAATAAAACAAGTAAATATGTCGTTTAAAGATTGCAATAAGTAAGTAGAAAGGAAATTAAGTAAAAATGGCAGACAGCTTAGAACAATGAAGTAAACAACAAACTGCACTTGGTAAAGCCAGTTCTAGGTGTGGTGCCCAATCTCGAGGAAAGGAAATAAAACAAGTAAATATGTAATTGAAAAAAAGCATTAAATAAGTAGAAAGGAAATTAATTAAAAATGGCAGACAGCTTTTAACAATGAAGTAAACAAACTGCACTTGGTAAAGCCAGTTCTAGGTGTGGTGCTAAATCTCGTGGCAAGGAAATAAAACAAGTAAAAATGTCGTTTAAAGATTGCATTAAATAAGTAGAAAGGAAATTAAGTAAAAATGGCAGACAGCTTGGAACAATGAAGTAAACAACAAACTGCACTTGGTAAAGCCAGTTCTAGGTGTGCTGCTCAATCTCGTGGCAAGGAAATAAAACAAGTAAATATGTCGTTTAAAGATTGCATTAAGTAAGTAGAAAGGAAACTAAGTAAAAATGGCAGACAGCTTAGAACAATGAAGTAAACAACAAACTGCACTTGGTAAAGGCAGTTCTAGGTGTGCTGCTCAATCTCGTGGCAAGAAAATAAAACAAGTAAATGTGTCGTTTAAAGATTGCATTAAGTAGAAAGGAAACTAAGTAAAAATGGCAGACAGCTTGGAACAATGGAGTAAACAACAAACTGCACTGGGTAAATCCAGTTCTAGGTGTGCTGCTCAATCTCGTGGCAAGGAAATAATACAAGTAAATATGTCGTTTTAAATTGCAATAAATAAGTAGAAAGGAAATTAAGTAAAAATGGCAGACAGCTTGGAACAATGGAGTAAACAACAAACTGCACTTGGTAAAGCCAGTTCTAGGTGTGGTGCTCAATCTCGTGGCAAGGAAATAAAACAAGTAAATATGTCGTGTAAAGATTGCATTAAATAAGTAGAAAGGAAATTAAGTAAAAGTGGCAGACAGCTTGGAACAATGAAGTAAACAACAAACTGCACTTGATAAAGCCAGTTCTAGGTGTGGTGCTCAATCTCGTGGCAAGGAAATAAAAAAAGCAAATATGTCGTTAAAGGATTGCATTAAATAAGTAGAAAGGAAATTAAGTAAAAATGGCAGACAGCTTGGAACAATGAAGTAAACAACAAACTGCACTTGGTAAAGCCAGTTCTAGGTGTGATGCTCAATCTCGAGGCAAGGAAATAAAAAAAGTAAATATGTCGTTTAAAGATTGCATTAAGTAAGTAGAAAGGAAATTAAGTAAAAATGGCAGACAGCTTGGAACAATGAAGTAAACAACAAACTGCACTTGGTAAAGCCAGTTCTAGGTGTGGTGCTCAATCTCGTGGCAAGGAAATAAAACAAGTAAATATGACGTTTAAAGATTGCATTAAGTAAGTAGAAAGGAAATTAAGTAAAAATGGCAGACAGCTCAGAACAATGAAGTAAACAACAAACTGCACTTGATAAAGCCAGTTCTAAGTGTGGTGCTCAATCTCGTGGCAAGGAAATAAAAGAAGCAAATATGTCGTTAAAGGATTGCATTAAATAAGTAGAAAGGAAATTAAGTAAAAATGGCAGACAGCTTGGAACAATGAAGTAAACAACAAACTGCACTTGGTAAAGCCAGTTCTAGGTGTGGTGCTCAATCTCGAGGCAAGGAAATAAAACAAGTAAATATGTCGTTTAAAGATTGCATTAAGTAAGTAGAAAGGAAATTAAGTAAAAATGGCGGACAGCTTGGAACAATGAAGTAAACAACAAACTGCACTTGGTAAAGCCAGTTCTAGGTGTGGTGCTCAATCTCGTGGCAAGAAAATAAAACAAGTAAATATGTCGTTTAAAGATTGCATTAAGTAAGTAGATAGGAAATTAAGTAAAAATGGCAGACAGCTTAGAACAATGAAGTAAACAACAAACTGCACTTGGTAAAGCCAGTTCTAGGTGTGGTGCTCAATCTCGAGGCAAGGAAATAAAACAAGTAAATATGTCGTTTAAAGATTGCATTAAGTAAGTAGAAAGGAAATTAAGTAAAAATGGCAGACAGCTTGTAACAATGAAGTAAACAACAAACTGCACTTGGTAAAGCCAGTTCTAGGTGTGCTGCTCAATCTCGTGGCAAGGAAATAAAACAAGTAAATATGTCGTTTAAAGATTGCATTAAGTAAGTAGAAAGGAAATTAAGTAAAAATGGCAGACAGCTTAGAACAATGAAGTAAACAACAAACTGCACTTGGTAAAGCCAGTTCTAGGTGTGGTGCTCAATCTCGAGGCAAGGAAATAAAACAAGTAAATATGTAATTTAAAAAAAGCATTAAATAAGTAGAAAGGAAATTAAGTAAAAATGGCAGACAGCTTTTAACAATGAAGTAAACAAACTGCACTTGGTAAAGCCAGTTCTAGGTGTGGTGCTCAATCTCGTGGCAAGGAAATAAAAAAAGTAAATATGTCGTTTAAAGATTTCATTAAATAAGTAGAAAGAAAATTAAGTAAAAATGGCAGACAGCTTGGAACAATGAAGTAAACAACAAACTGCACTTGGTAAAGCCAGTTCTAGGTGTGCTGCTCAATCTCGTGGCAAGGAAATAAAAGAAGCAAATATGTCGTTAAAGGATTGCATTAAATAAGTAGAAAGGAAATTAAGTAAAAATGGCAGACAGCTTGGAACAATGAAGTAAACAACAAACTGCACTTGGTAAAGCCAGTTCTAGGTGTGGTGCTCAATCTCATGGCAAGCAAATAAAACAAGTAAATATGTCGTTTAAAGATTGCAATAAGTAAGTAGAAAGGAAATTAAGTAAAAATGGCAGACAGCTTAGAACAATGAAGTAAACAACAAACTGCACTTGGTAAAGCCAGTTCTAGGTGTGGTGCCCAATCTCGAGGAAAGGAAATAAAACAAGTAAATATGTAATTGAAAAAAAGCATTAAATAAGTAGAAAGGAAATTAATTAAAAATGGCAGACAGCTTTTAACAATGAAGTAAACAAACTGCACTTGGTAAAGCCAGTTCTAGGTGTGGTGCTAAATCTCGTGGCAAGGAAATAAAACAAGTAAAAATGTCGTTTAAAGATTGCATTAAATAAGTAGAAAGGAAATTAAGTAAAAATGGCAGACAGCTTGGAACAATGAAGTAAACAACAAACTGCACTTGGTAAAGCCAGTTCTAGGTGTGCTGCTCAATCTCGTGGCAAGGAAATAAAACAAGTAAATATGTCGTTTAAAGATTGCATTAAGTAAGTAGAAAGGAAACTAAGTAAAAATGGCAGACAGCTTAGAACAATGAAGTAAACAACAAACTGCACTTGGTAAAGGCAGTTCTAGGTGTGCTGCTCAATCTCGTGGCAAGAAAATAAAACAAGTAAATGTGTCGTTTAAAGATTGCATTAAGTAGAAAGGAAACTAAGTAAAAATGGCAGACAGCTTGGAACAATGGAGTAAACAACAAACTGCACTGGGTAAATCCAGTTCTAGGTGTGCTGCTCAATCTCGTGGCAAGGAAATAATACAAGTAAATATGTCGTTTTAAATTGCAATAAATAAGTAGAAAGGAAATTAAGTAAAAATGGCAGACAGCTTGGAACAATGGAGTAAACAACAAACTGCACTTGGTAAAGCCAGTTCTAGGTGTGGTGCTCAATCTCGTGGCAAGGAAATAAAACAAGTAAATATGTCGTTTAAAGATTGCATTAAATAAGTAGAAAGGAAATTAAGTAAAAATGGCAGACAGCTTGGAACAATGAAGTAAACAACAAACTGCACTTGATAAAGCCAGTTCTAGGTGTGGTGCTCAATCTCGTGGCAAGGAAATAAAAAAAGCAAATATGTCGTTAAAGGATTGCATTAAATAAGTAGAAAGGAAATTAAGTAAAAATGGCAGACAGCTTGGAACAATGAAGTAAACAACAAACTGCACTTGGTAAAGCCAGTTCTAGGTGTGATGCTCAATCTCGAGGCAAGGAAATAAAAAAAGTAAATATGTCGTTTAAAGATTGCATTAAGTAAGTAGAAAGGAAATTAAGTAAAAATGGCAGACAGCTTGGAACAATGAAGTAAACAACAAACTGCACTTGGTAAAGCCAGTTCTAGGTGTGGTGCTCAATCTCGTGGCAAGGAAATAAAACAAGTAAATATGACGTTTAAAGATTGCATTAAGTAAGTAGAAAGGAAATTAAGTAAAAATGGCAGACAGCTCAGAACAATGAAGTAAACAACAAACTGCACTTGGTAAAGCCAGTTCTAGGTGTGGTGCTCAATCTCGAGGCAAGGAAATAAAACAAGTAAATATGTCGTTTAAAGATTGCATTAAGTAAGTAGAAAGGAAATTAAGTAAAAATGGCAGACAGCTTGGAACAATGAAGTAAACAACAAACTGCACTTGGTAAAGCCAGTTCTAGGTGTGGTGCTCAATCTCGTAGCAAGGAAATAAAACAAGTAAATATGTCGTTTAAAGATTGCATTAAGTAAGTAGAAAGGAAATTAAGTAAAAATGGCAGACAGCTTAGAACAATGAAGTAAACAACAAACTGCACTTGGTAAAGCCAGTTCTAGGTGGGGTGCTCAATCTCGTGGCAAGGAAATAAAACAAGTAAATATGTCGTTTAAAGATTGCATTAAGTAAGTAGAAAGGAAATTAAGTAAAAATGGCAGACAGCTTAGAACAATGAAGTAAACAACAAACTGCACTTGGTAAAGCCAGTTCTAGGTGTGGTGCTCAATCTCGAGGCAAGGAAATAAAACAAGTAAATATGTCGTTTGAAGATTGCATTAAGTAAGTAGAAAGGAAATTAAGTAAAAATGGCAGACAGCTTGGAACAATGAAGTAAACAACAAACTGCACTTGGTAAAGCCAGTTCTAGGTGTGGTGCTCAATCTCGTGGCAAGGAAATAAAACAAGTAAATATGTCGTTTAAAGATTGCATTAAATAAGTAGAAAGGAAATTAAGCAAAAATGGCAGACAGCTTAGAACAATGAAGTAAACAACAAACTGCACTTGGTAAAGCCAGTTCTAGGTGTGGTGCTCAATCTCGTGGCAAGGAAATAAAACAAGTAAATATGTCGTTTAAAGATTGCATTAAGTAAGTAGAAAGGAAATTAAGTAAAAATGGCAGACAGCTTGGAACAATGAAGTAAACAACAAACTGCACTTGGTGAAGCCAGTTCTAGGTGTGGTGCTCAATCTCGTGGCAAGGAAATAAAACAAGTAAATATATCGTTTAAAGATTGCATTAAGTAAGTAGAAAGGAAATGAAGTAAAAATGGAAGACAGCTTGGAACAATGAAGTAAACAACAAACTGCACTTGGTAAAGCCAGTTCTAGGTGTGGTGCTCAATCTCGAGGCAAGGAAATAAAACAAGTAAATATGTCGTTTAAAGATTGCATTAAGTAAGTAGAAAGGAAATTAAGTAAAAATGGCAGACAGCTAAGAACAATGAAGTAAACAACAAACTGCACTTGGTAAAGCCAGTTCTAGGTGTGGTGCTCAATCTAGAGGCAAGGAAATAAAACAAGTAAATATGTAATTTAAAAAAAGCATTAAATAAGTAGAAAGGAAATTAAGTAAAAATGGCAGACAGCTTTTAACAATGAAGTAAACAAACTGCACTTGGTAAAGCCAGTTCTAGGTGTGGTGCTCAATCTCGTGGCAAGGAAATAAAACAAGTAAATATGTCGTTTAAAGATTGCAATAAATAAGTAGAAAGGAAATTAAGTAAAAATGGCAGACAGCTTGGAACAATGAAGTAAACAACAAACTGCACTTGGTAAAGCCAGTTCTAGGTGTGCTGCTCAATCTCGTGGCAAGGAAATAAAACAAGTAAATATGTCGTTTAAAGATTGCATTAAATAAGTAGAAAGGAAATTAAGTAAAAATGGCAGACAGCTTGGAACAATGAAGTAAACAACAAACTGCACTTGATAAAGCCAGTTCTAGGTGTGGTGCTCAATCTCGTGGCAAGGAAATAAAACAAGTAAATATGTCGTTTAAAGATTGCATTAAATAAGTAGAAAGGAAATTAAGTAAAAATGGCAGACAGCTTGGAACAATGAAGTAAACAACAAACTGCACTTGATAAAGCCAGTTCTAGGTGTGGTGCTCAATCTCGTGGCAAGGAAATAAAAGAAGCAAATATGTCGTTAAAGGATTGCATTAAATAAGTAGAAAGGAAATTAAGTAAAAATGGCAGACAGCTTGGAACAATGAAGTAAACAACAAACTGCACTTGGTAAAGCCAGTTCTAGGTGTGGTGCTCAATCTCGTGGCAAGGAAATAAAACAAGTAAATATGTCGTTTAAAGATTGCATTAAATAAGTAGAAAGGAAATTAAGTAAAAATGGCAGACAGCTTGGAACAATGAAGTAAACAACAAACTGCACTTGATAAAGCCAGTTCTAGGTGTGGTGCTCAATCTCGTGGCAAGGAAATAAAAGAAGCAAATATGTCGTTAAAGGATTGCATTAAATAAGTAGAAAGGAAATTAAGTAAAAATGGCAGACAGCTTGGAACAATGAAGTAAACAACAAACTGCACTTGGTAAAGCCAGTTCTAGGTGTGGTGCTCAATCTCATGGCAAGGAAATAAAACAAGTAAATATGTCGTTTAAAGATTGCATTAAGTAAGTAGAAAGGAAATTAAGTAAAAATGGCAGACAGCTTAGAACAATGAAGTAAACAACAAACTGCACTTGGTAAAGCCAGTTCTAGGTGTGGTGCTCAATCTCGAGGCAAGGAAATAAAACAAGTAAATATGTAATTTAAAAAAAGCAATAAATAAGTAGAAAGGAAATTAAGTAAAAATGGCAGACAGCTTTTAACAATGAAGTAAACAAACTGCACTTGGTAAAGCCAGTTCTAGGTGTGGTGCTCAATCTCGTGGCAAGGAAATAAAACAAGTAAATATGTCGTTTAAAGATTGCATTAAATAAGTAGAAAGGAAATTAAGTAAAAATGGCAGACAGCTTGGAACAATGAAGTAAACAACAAACTGCACTTGGTAAAGCCAGTTCTAGGTGTGCTGCTCAATCTCGTGGCAAGGAAATAAAAGAAGCAAATATGTCGTTAAAGGATTGCATTAAATAAGTAGAAAGGAAATTAAGTAAAAATGGCAGACAGCTTGGAACAATGAAGTAAACAACAAACTGCACTTGGTAAAGCCAGTTCTAGGTGTGGTGCTCAATCTCATGGCAAGGAAATAAAACAAGTAAATATGTCGTTTAAAGATTGCATTAAGTAAGTAGAAAGGAAATTAAGTAAAAATGGCAGACAGCTTAGAACAATGAAGTAAACAAACTGCACTTGGTAAAGCCAGTTCTAGGTGTGGTGCTCAATCTCGTGGCAAGGAAATAAAACAAGTAAATATGTCGTTTAAAGATTGCATTAAATAAGTAGAAAGGAAATTAAGTAAAAATGGCAGACAGCTTGGAACAATGAAGTAAACAACAAACTGCACTTGGTAAAGCCAGTTCTAGGTGTGCTGCTCAATCTCGTGGCAAGGAAATAAAACAAGTAAATATGTCGTTTAAAGATTGCATTAAATAAGTAGAAAGGAAATTAAGTAAAAATGGCAGACAGCTTGGAACAATGAAGTAAACAACAAACTGCACTTGATAAAGCCAGTTCTAGGTGTGGTGCTGAATCTCGTGGCAAGGAAATAAAACAAGTAAATATGTCGTTTAAAGATTGCATTAAATAAGTAGAAAGGAAATTAAGTAAAAATGGCAGACAGCTTGGAACAATGAAGTAAACAACAAACTGCACTTGATAAAGCCAGTTCTAGGTGTGGTGCTCAATCTCGTGGCAAGGAAATAAAAGAAGCAAATATGTCGTTAAAGGATTGCATTAAATAAGTAGAAAGGAAATTAAGTAAAAATGGCAGACAGCTTGGAACAATGAAGTAAACAACAAACTGCACTTGGTAAAGCCAGTTCTAGGTGTGGTGCTCAATCTCGTGGCAAGGAAATAAAACAAGTAAATATGTCGTTTAAAGATTGCATTAAATAAGTAGAAAGGAAATTAAGTAAAAATGGCAGACAGCTTGGAACAATGAAGTAAACAACAAACTGCACTTGATAAAGCCAGTTCTAGGTGTGGTGCTCAATCTCGTGGCAAGGAAATAAAAGAAGCAAATATGTCGTTAAAGGATTGCATTAAATAAGTAGAAAGGAAATTAAGTAAAACTGGCAGACAGCTTGGAACAATGAAGTAAACAACAAACTGCACTTGGTAAAGCCAGTTCTAGGTGTGGTGCTCAATCTCATGGCAAGGAAATAAAACAAGTAAATATGTCGTTTAAAGATTGCATTAGGTAAGTAGAAAGGAAATTAAGTAAAAATGGCAGACAGCTTAGAACAATGAAGTAAACAACAAACTGCACTTGGTAAAGCCAGTTCTAGGTGTGGTGCTCAATCTCGAGGCAAGGAAATAAAACAAGTAAATATGTAATTTAAAAAAAGCATTAAATAAGTAGAAAGGAAATTAAGTAAAAATGGCAGACAGCTTTTAACAATGAAGTAAACAAACTGCACTTGGTAAGCCAGTTCTAGGTGTGGTGCTCAATCTCGTGGCAAGGAAATAAAACAAGTAAATATGTCGTTTAAAGATTGCAATAAATAAGTAGAAAGGAAATTAAGTAAAAATGGCAGACAGCTTGGAACAATGAAGTAAACAACAAACTGCACTTGGTAAAGCCAGTTCTAGGTGTGCTGCTCAATCTCGTGGCTAGGAAATAAAAGAAGCAAATATGTCGTTAAAGGATTGCATTAAATAAGTAGAAAGGAAATTAAGTAAAAATCGCAGACAGCTTGGAACAATGAAGTAAACAACAAACTGCACTTGGTAAAGCCAGTTCTAGGTGTGGTGCTCAATCTCATGGCAAGGAAATAAAACAAGTAAATATGTCGTTTAAAGATTGCATTAAGTAAGTAGAAAGTAAATTAAGTAAAAATGGCAGACAGCTTAGAACAATGAAGTAAACAACAAACTGCACTTGGTAAAGCCAGTTCTAGGTTTGGTGCTCAATCTCGAGGCAAGGAAATAAAACAAGTAAATATGTAATTTAAAAAAAGCATTAAATAAGTAGAAAGGAAATTAAGTAAAAATGGCAGACAGCTTTTAACAATGAAGTAAACAAACTGCACTTGGTAAAGCCAGTTCTAGGTGTGGTGGTCAATCTCGTGGCAAGAAAATAAAACAAGTAAATATGTCGTTTAAAGATTGCATTAAATAAGTAGAAAGGAAATTAAGTAAAAATGGCAGACAGCTTGGAACAATGAAGTAAACAACAAACTACACTTGGTAAAGCCAGTTCTAGGTGTGCTGCTCAATCTCGTCGCAAGAAAATAAAACAAGTAAATATGTCGTTTAAAGATTGCATTAAGTAAGTAGAAAGGAAACTAAGTAAAAATGGCAGACAGCTTAGAACAATGAAGTAAACAACAAACTGCACTTGGTAAAGGCAGATCTAGGTGTGCTGCTCAATCTCGTGGCAAGGAAATAAAACAAGTAAATGTGTCGTTTAAAGATTGCATTAAGTAGAAAGGAAATTAAGTAAAAATGGCAGACAGCTTGGAACAATGAAGTAAACAACAAACTGCACTTGGTAAAGCCAGTTCTAGGTGTGCTGCTCAATCTCGTGGCAAGAAAATAAAACAAGTAAATATGTCGTTTAAAGATTGCATTAAGTAAGTAGAAAGGAAACTAAGTAAAAATGGCAGACAGCTTAGAACAATGAAGTAAACAACAAACTGCACTTGGTAAAGGCAGATCTAGGTGTGCTGCTCAATCTCGTGGCAAGGAAATAAAACAAGTAAATATGTCGTTTAAAGATTGCATTAAATAAGTAGAAAGGAAATTAAGTAAAAATGGCAGACAGCTTGGATCAATGGAGTAAACAACAAACTGCACTGGGTAAATCCCGTTCTAGGTGTGCTGCTCAATCTCGTGGCACGGAAATAATACAAGTAAATATGTCGTTTTAAATTGCAATAAATAAGTAGAAAGGAAATAAATAAAAATGGCAGACAGCTTGGAACAATGGAGTAAACAACAAACTGCACTTGGTAAAGCCAGTTCTAGGTGTGGTGCTCAATCTCGTGGCAAGGAAATAAAACAAGTAAATATGTCGTTTAAAGATTGCATTAAATAAGTAGAAAGGAAATTAAGTAAAAATGGCAGACAGCTTGGAACAATGAAGTAAACAACAAACTGCACTTGGTAAAGCCAGTTCTAGGTGTGCTGCTCAATCTCGTGGCAAGGAAATAAAAGAAGCAAATATGTCTTTAAAGGATTGCATTAAATAAGTAGCAAGAAAATTAAGTAAAAATGGCAGACAGCTTGGAACAATGAAGTAAACAACAAACTGCACTTGGTAAAGCCAGTTCTAGGTGTGGTGCTCAATCTCATGGCAAGGAAATAAAACAAGTAAATATGTCGTTTAAAGATTGCATTAAGTAGAAAGGAAATTAAGTAAAAATGGCAGACAGCTTAGAACAATGAAGTAAACAACAAACTGCACTTGGTAAAGCCAGTTCTAGGTGTGGTGCTCAATCTCGAGGCAAGGAAATAAAACAAGTAAATATGTAATTTAAAAAAAGCATTAAATAAGTAGAAAGGAAATTAAGTAAAAATGGCAGACGGCTTTTAACAATGAAGTAAACAAACTGCACTTGGTAAAGCCAGTTCTAGGTGTGGTGCTAAATCTCGTGGGAAGGAAATAAAACAAGTAAATATGTCGTTTAAAGATTGCATTAAATAAGTAGAAAGGAAATTAAGTAAAAATGGCAGACAGCTTGGAACAATGAAGTAAACAACAAACTGCACTTGGTAAAGCCAGTTCTAGGTGTGCTGCTCAATCTCGTGGCAAGGAAATAAAACAAGTAAATATGTCGTTTAAAGATTGCATTAAGTAAGTAGAAAGGAAACTAAGTAAAAATGGCAGACAGCTTAGAACAATGAAGTAAACAACAAACTGCACTTGGTAAAGGCAGTTCTAGGTGTGCTGCTCAATCTCGTGGCAAGGAAATAAAACAAGTAAATGTGTCGTTTAAAGATTGCATTAAGTAGAAAGGAAACTAAGTAAAAATGGCAGACAGCTTGAAACAATGGAGTAAACAAAAACTGCACTGGGTAAATCCAGTTCTAGGTGTGCTGCTCAATCTCGTGGCAAGGAAATAATACAAGTAAATATGTCGTTTTAAATTGCAATAAATAAGTAGAAAGGAAATTAAGTAAAAATGGCAGACAGCTTGGAACAATGGAGTAAACAACAAACTGCACTTGGTAAAGCCAGTTCTAGGTGTGGTGCTCAATCTCGTGGCAAGGAAATAAAACAAGTAAATATGTCGTTTAAAGATTGCATTAAGTAAGTAGAAAGGAAATTAAGTAAAAATGGCAGACAGCTTGGAACAATCAAGTAAACAACAAACTGCACTTGGTAAAGCCAGTTCTAGGTGTGGTGCTCAATCTCGTGGCAAGGAAATAAAAGAAGCAAATATGTCGTTAAAGGATTGCATTAAATAAGTAGAAAGGAAATTAAGTAAAAATGGCAGACAGCTTGGAACAATGGAGTAAACAACAAACTGCACTTGGTAAAGCCAGTTCTAGGTGTGGTGCTCAATCTCGTGGCAAGGAAATAAAACAAGTAAATATGTCGTTTAAAGATTGCATTAAGTAAGTAGAAAGGAAATTAAGTAAAAATGGCTGACAGCTTAGAACAATGAAGTAAACAACAAACTGCACTTGGTAAAGCCAGTTCTAGGTGTGGTGCTCAATCTCGAGGCAAGGAAATAAAACAAGTAAATATGTCGTTTAAAGATTGCATTAAGTAAGTAGAAAGGAAATTAAGTAAAAATGGCAGACAGCTTGGAACAATGAAGTAAACAACAAACTGCACTTGGTAAAGCCAGTTCTAGGTGTGGTGCTCAATCTCGTGGCAAGGAAATAAAACAAGTAAATATGTCGTTTAAAGATTGCATTAAGTAAGTAGAAAGGAAAATAAGCAAAAATGGCAGACAGCTTAGAACAATGAAGTAAACAACAAACTGCACTTGGTAAAGCCAGTTCTAGGTGTGGTGCTCAATCTCGTGGCAAGGAAATAAAACAAGTAAATATGTCGTTTAAAGATTGCATTAAGTAAGTAGAAAGGAAAATAAGTAAAAATGGCAGACAGCTTGGAACAATGAAGTAAACAACAAACTGCACTTGGTAAAGCCAGTTCTAGGTGTGGTGCTCAATCTCGTGGCAAGGAAATAAAACAAGTAAATATGTCGTTTAAAGATTGCATTAAATAAGTAGAAAGGAAATTAAGTAAAAATGGCAGACAGCTTGGAACAATGAAGTAAACAACAAACTGCACTTGGTAAAGCCAGTTCTATGTGTGCTGCTCAATCTCGTGGCAAGGAAATAAAACAAGTAAATATGTCGTTTAAAGATTGCATTAAGTAAGTAGAAAGGAAACTAAGTAAAAATGGCAGACAGCTTAGAACAATGAAGTAAACAACAAACTGCACTTGGTAAAGGCAGATCTAGGTGTGCTGCTCAATCTCGTGGCAAGGAAATAAAACAAGTAAATGTGTCGTGTAAAGATTGCATTAAGTAGAAAGGAAACTAAGTAAAAATGGCAGACAGCTTGGAACAATGGAGTAAACAACAAACTGCACTGGGTAAATCCCGTTCTAGGTGTGCTGCTCAATCTCGTGGCAAGGAAATAATACAAGTAAATATGTCGTTTTAAATTGCAATAAATAAGAAGAAAGGAAATTAAGTAAAAATGGCAGACAGCTTGGAACAATGGAGTAAACAACAAACTGCACTTGGTAAAGCCAGTTCTAGGTGTGGTGCTCAATCTCGTGGCAAGGAAATAAAACAAGTAAATATGTCGTTTAAAGATTGCATTAAATAAGTAGAAAGGAAATTAAGTAAAAATGGCAGACAGCTTGGAACAATGAAGTAAACAACAAACTGCACTTGGTAAAGCCAGTTCTAGGTGTGCTGCTCAATCTCGTGGCAAGGAAATAAAACAAGTAAATATGTCGTTTAAAGATTGCATTAGGTAAGTAGAAAGGAAATTAAGTAAAAATGGCAGACAGCTTAGAACAATGAAGTAAACAACAAACTGCACTTGGTAAAGCCAGTTCTAGGTGTGGTGCTCAATCTCGAGGCAAGGAAATAAAACAAGTAAATATGTAATTTAAAAAAAGCATTAAATAAGTAGAAAGGAAATTAAGTAAAAATGGCAGACAGCTTTTAACAATGAAGTAAACAAACTGCACTTGGTAAAGCCAGTTCTAGGTGTGGTGCTCAATCTCGTGGCAAGGAAATAAAACAAGTAAATATGTCGTTTAAAGATTGCATTAAATAAGTAGAAAGGAAATTAAGTAAAAATGGCAGACAGCTTGGAACAATGAAGTAAACAACAAACTGCACTTGGTAAAGCCAGTTCTAGGTGTGCTGCTCAATCTCGTGGCAAGGAAATAAAAGAAGCAAATATGTCGTTAAAGGATTGCATTAAATAAGTAGAAAGGAAATTAAGTAAAAATGGCAGACAGCTTGGAACAATGAAGTAAACAACAAACTGCACTTGGTAAAGCCAGTTCTAGGTGTGGTGCTCAATCTCATGGCAAGGAAATAAAACAAGTAAATATGTCGTTTAAAGATTGCATTAAGTAAGTAGAAAGGAAATTAAGTAAAAATGGCAGACAGCTTAGAACAATGAAGTAACAAACTGCACTTGGTAAAGCCAGTTCTAGGTGTGGTGCTCAATCTCGTGGCAAGGAAATAAAACCAGTAAATATGTCGTTTAAAGATTGCATTAAGTAAGTAGAAAGGAAATAAGTAAAAATGGCAGACAGCTTGAAACAATGAAGTAAACAACAAACTGCACTTGGTAAAGCCAGTTCTAGGTGTGCTGCTCAATCTCGTGGCAAGGAAATAATACAAGTAAATATGTCGTTTAAAGATTGCATTAAATAAGTAGAAAGGAAATTAAGTAAAAATGGCAGACAGCTTGGAACAATGAAGTAAACACCAAACTGCACTTGATAAAGCCAGTTCTAGGTGTGGTGCTCAATCTCGTGGCAAGGAAATAAAACAAGTAAATATGTCGTTTAAAGATTGCATTAAATAAGTAGAAAGGAAATTAAGTAAAAATGGCAGACAGCTTGGAACAATGAAGTAAACAACAAACTGCACTTGATAAAGCCAGTTCTAGGTGTGGTGCTCAATCTCGTGGCAAGGAAATAAAAGAAGCAAATATGTCGTTAAAGGATTGCATTAAATAAGTAGAAAGGAAATTAAGTAAAAATGGCAGACAGCTTGGAACAATGAAGTAAACAACAAACTGCACTTGGTAAAGCCAGTTCTAGGTGTGGTGCTCAATCTCGTGGCAAGGAAATAAAACAAGTAAATATGTCGTTTAAAGATTGCATTAAATAAGTAGAAAGGAAATTAAGTAAAAATGGCAGACAGCTTGGAACAATGAAGTAAACAACAAACTGCACTTGATAAAGCCAGTTCTAGGTGTGGTGCTCAATCTCGTGGCAAGGAAATAAAAGAAGCAAATATGTCGTTAAAGGATTGCAATAAATAAGTAGAAAGGAAATTAAGTAAAAATGGCAGACAGCTTGGAACAATGAAGTAAACAACAAACTGCACTTGGTAAAGCCAGTTCTAGGTGTGCTGCT
Organism: Amblyomma americanum; assembly: GCF_052857255.1. Lineage (NCBI taxonomy): Eukaryota > Metazoa > Arthropoda > Arachnida > Ixodida > Ixodidae > Amblyomma > Amblyomma americanum. The sequence continues at coordinate 143,066,740 of NC_135506.1, forward strand.
CAATCTCATGGCAAGGAAATAAAACAAGTAAATATGTCATTTAAAGATTGCATTAAGTAAGTAGAAAGGAAATTAAGTAAAAATGGCAGACAGCTTAGAACAATGAAGTAAACAACAAACTGCACTTGGTAAAGCCAGTTCTAGGTGTGGTGCTCAATCTCGAGGCAAGGAAATAAAACAAGTAAATATGTAATTTAAAAAAAGCATTAAATAAGTAGAAAGGAAATTAAGTAAAAATGGCAGACAGCTTTTAACAATGAAGTAAACAAACTGCACTTGGTAAGCCAGTTCTAGGTGTGGTGCTCAATCTCGTGGCAAGGAAATAAAACAAGTAAATATATCGTTTAAAGATTGCATTAAATAAGTAGAAAGGAAATTAAGTAAAAATGGCAGACAGCTTGGAACAATGAAGTAAACAACAAACTGCACTTGGTAAAGCCAGTTCTAGGTGTGCTGCTCAATCTCGTGGCAAGGAAATAAAAGAAGCAAATATGTCGTTAAAGGATTGCATTAAATAAGTAGAAAGGAAATTAAGTAAAAATGGCAGACAGCTTGGAACAATGAAGTAAACAACAAACTGCACTTGGTAAAGCCAGTTCTAGGTGTGGTGCTCAATCTCGAGGCAAAGAAATAAAACAAGTAAAAATGTAATTTAAAAAAAGCATTAAATAAGTAGAAAGGAAATTAAGTAAAAATGGCAGACAGCTTTTAACAATGAAGTAAACAAACTGCACATGGTAAAGCCAGTTCTAGGTGTGGTGCTCAATCTCGTGGCAAGGAAATAAAACAAGTAAATATGTCGTTTAAAGATTGCATTAAATAAGTAGAAAGGAAATTAAGTAAAAATGGCAGACAGCTTGGAACAATGAAGTAAACAACAAACTGCACTTGGTAAAGCCAGTTCTAGGTGTGCTGCTCAATCTCGTGGCAAGGAAATAAAACAAGTAAATATATCGTTTAAAGATTGCATTAAGTAAGTAGAAAGGAAGCTAAGTAAAAATGGCAGACAGCTTAGAACAATGAAGTAAACAACAAACTGCACTTGGTAAAGGCAGTTCTAGGTGTGCTGCTCAATCTCGTGGCAAGGAAATAAAACAAGTAAATGTGTCGTTTAAAGATTGCATTAAGTAGAAAGGAAACTAAGTAAAAATGGCAGACAGCTTGGAACAATGGAGTAAACAACAAACTGCACTGGGTAAATCCAGTTCTAGGTGTGCTGCTCAATCTCGTGGCAAGGAAATAATACAAGTAAATATGTCGTTTTAAATTGCAATAAATAAGTAGAAAGGAAATTAAGTAAAAATGGCAGACAGCTTGGAACAATGGAGTAAACAACAAACTGCACTTGGTAAAGCCAGTTCTAGGTGTGGTGCTCAATCTCGTGGCAAGGAAATAAAACAAGTAAATATGTCGTTTAAAGATTGCATTAAGTAAGTAGAAAGGAAACTAAGTAAAAATGGCAGACAGCTTAGAACAATGAAGTAAACAACAAACTGCACTTGGTAAAGGCAGATCTAGGTGTGCTGCTCAATCTCGTTGCAAGGAAATAAAACAAGTAAATGTGTCGTTTAAAGATTGCATTAAGTAGAAAGGAAACTAAGTAAAAATGGCAGACAGCTTGGAACAATGGAGTAAACAACAAACTGCACTGGGTAAATTCCGTTCTAGGTGTGCTGCTCAATCTCGTGGCAAGGAAATAATACAAGTAAATATGTCGTTTTAAATTGCAATAAATAAGTAGAAAGGAAATTAAGTAAAAATGGCAGACAGCTTGGAACAATGGAGTAAACAACAAACTGCACTTGGTAAAGCCAGTTCTAGGTGTGGTGCTCAATCTCGTGGCAAGGAAATAAAACAAGTAAATATGTCGTTTAAAGATTGCATTAAATAAGTAGAAAGGAAATTAAGTAAAAATGGCAGACAGCTTGGAACAATGAAGTAAACAACAAACTGCACTTGGTAAAGCCAGTTCTAGGTGTGCTGCTCAATCTCGTGGCAAGGAAATAAAACAAGTAAATATGTCGTTTAAAGATTGCATTAAGTAAGTAGAAAGGAGATTAAGTAAAAATGGCAGACAGCTTAGAACAATGAAGTAAACAACAAACTGCACTTGGTAAAGCCAGTTCTAGGTGTGGTGCTCAATCTCGAGGCAAGGAAATAAAACAAGTAAATATGTAATTTAAAAAAAGCATTAAATAAGTAGAAAGGAAATTAAGTAAAAATGGCAGACAGCTTTTAACAATGAAGTAAACAAACTGCACTTGGTAAAGCCAGTTCTAGGTGTGGTGCTCAATCTCGTGGCAAGGAAATAAAACAAGTAAATATGTCGTTTAAAGATTGCATTAAATAAGTAGAAAGGAAATTAGGTAAAAATGGCAGACAGCTTGGAACAATGAAGTAAACAACAAACTGCACTTGGTAAAGCCAGTTCTAGGTGTGCTGCTCAATCTCGTGGCAAGGAAATAAAAGAAGCAAATATGTCGTTAAAGGATTGCATTAAATAAGTAGAAAGGAAATTAAGTAAAAATGGCAGACAGCTTGGAACAATGAAGTAAACAACAAACTGCACTTGGTAAAGCCAGTTCTAGGTGTGGTGCTCAATCTCATGGCAAGGAAATAAAACAAGTAAATATGTCGTTTAAAAATTGCATTAAGTAAGTAGAAAGGAAATTAAGTAAAAATGGCAGACAGCTTAGAACAATGAAGTAAACAAACTGCACTTGGTAAAGCCAGTTCTAGGTGTGGTGCTCAATCTCGTGGCAAGGAAATAAAAGAAGCAAATATGTCGTTAAAAGATTGCATTAAATAAGTAGAAAGGAAATTAAGTAAAAATGGCAGACAGCTTGGAACAATGAAGTAAACAACAAACTGCACTTGGTAAAGCCAGTTCTAGGTGTGCTGCTCAATCTCGTGGCAAGGAAATAAAAGAAGCAAATATGTCGTTAAAGGATTGCATTAAATAAGTAGAAAGGAAATTAAGTAAAAATGGCAGACAGCTTGGAACAATGAAGTAAACAACAAACTGCACTTGGTAAAGCCAGTTCTAGGTGTGGTGCTCAATCTCATGGCAAGGAAATAAAACAAGTAAATATGTCGTTTAAAGATTGCATTAAGTAAGTAGAAAGGAAATTAAGTAAAAATGGCAGACAGCTTAGAACAATGAAGTAACAAACTGCACTTGGTAAAGCCAGTTCTAGGTGTGGTGCTCAATCTCGTGGCAAGGAAATAAAACCAGTAAATATGTCGTTTAAAGATTGCATTAAATAAGTAGAAAGGAAATAAGTAAAAATGGCAGACAGCTTGAAACAATGAAGTAAACAACAAACTGCACTTGGTAAAGCCAGTTCTAGGTGTGCTGCTCAATCTCGTGGCAAGGAAATAATACAAGTAAATATGTCGTTTAAAGATTGCATTAAATAAGTAGAAAGGAAATTAAGTAAAAATGGCAGACAGCTTGGAACAATGAAGTAAACACCAAACTGCACTTGATAAAGCCAGTTCTAGGTGTGGTGCTCAATCTCGTGGCAAGGAAATAAAACAAGTAAATATGTCGTTTAAAGATTGCATTAAATAAGTAGAAAGGAAATTAAGTAAAAATGGCAGACAGCTTGGAACAATGAAGTAAACAACAAACTGCACTTGATAAAGCCAGTTCTAGGTGTGGTGCTCAATCTCGTGGCAAGGAAATAAAAGAAGCAAATATGTCGTTAAAGGATTGCATTAAATAAGTAGAAAGGAAATTAAGTAAAAATGGCAGACAGCTTGGAACAATGAAGTAAACAACAAACTGCACTTGGTAAAGCCAGTTCTAGGTGTGGTGCTCAATCTCGTGGCAAGGAAATAAAACAAGTAAATATGTCGTTTAAAGATTGCATTAAATAAGTAGAAAGGAAATTAAGTAAAAATGGCAGACAGCTTGGAACAATGAAGTAAACAACAAACTGCACTTGATAAAGCCAGTTCTAGGTGTGGTGCTCAATCTCGTGGCAAGGAAATAAAAGAAGCAAATATGTCGTTAAAGGATTGCAATAAATAAGTAGAAAGGAAATTAAGTAAAAATGGCAGACAGCTTGGAACAATGAAGTAAACAACAAACTGCACTTGGTAAAGCCAGTTCTAGGTGTGCTGCTCAATCTCATGGCAAGGAAATAAAACAAGTAAATATGTCATTTAAAGATTGCATTAAGTAAGTAGAAAGGAAATTAAGTAAAAATGGCAGACAGCTTAGAACAATGAAGTAAACAACAAACTGCACTTGGTAAAGCCAGTTCTAGGTGTGGTGCTCAATCTCGAGGCAAGGAAATAAAACAAGTAAATATGTAATTTAAAAAAAGCATTAAATAAGTAGAAAGGAAATTAAGTAAAAATGGCAGACAGCTTTTAACAATGAAGTAAACAAACTGCACTTGGTAAGCCAGTTCTAGGTGTGGTGCTCAATCTCGTGGCAAGGAAATAAAACAAGTAAATATATCGTTTAAAGATTGCATTAAATAAGTAGAAAGGAAATTAAGTAAAAATGGCAGACAGCTTGGAACAATGAAGTAAACAACAAACTGCACTTGGTAAAGCCAGTTCTAGGTGTGCTGCTCAATCTCGTGGCAAGGAAATAAAAGAAGCAAATATGTCGTTAAAGGATTGCATTAAATAAGTAGAAAGGAAATTAAGTAAAAATGGCAGACAGCTTGGAACAATGAAGTAAACAACAAACTGCACTTGGTAAAGCCAGTTCTAGGTGTGGTGCTCAATCTCGAGGCAAAGAAATAAAACAAGTAAAAATGTAATTTAAAAAAAGCATTAAATAAGTAGAAAGGAAATTAAGTAAAAATGGCAGACAGCTTTTAACAATGAAGTAAACAAACTGCACATGGTAAAGCCAGTTCTAGGTGTGGTGCTCAATCTCGTGGCAAGGAAATAAAACAAGTAAATATGTCGTTTAAAGATTGCATTAAATAAGTAGAAAGGAAATTAAGTAAAAATGGCAGACAGCTTGGAACAATGAAGTAAACAACAAACTGCACTTGGTAAAGCCAGTTCTAGGTGTGCTGCTCAATCTCGTGGCAAGGAAATAAAACAAGTAAATATATCGTTTAAAGATTGCATTAAGTAAGTAGAAAGGAAGCTAAGTAAAAATGGCAGACAGCTTAGAACAATGAAGTAAACAACAAACTGCACTTGGTAAAGGCAGTTCTAGGTGTGCTGCTCAATCTCGTGGCAAGGAAATAAAACAAGTAAATGTGTCGTTTAAAGATTGCATTAAGTAGAAAGGAAACTAAGTAAAAATGGCAGACAGCTTGGAACAATGGAGTAAACAACAAACTGCACTGGGTAAATCCAGTTCTAGGTGTGCTGCTCAATCTCGTGGCAAGGAAATAATACAAGTAAATATGTCGTTTTAAATTGCAATAAATAAGTAGAAAGGAAATTAAGTAAAAATGGCAGACAGCTTGGAACAATGGAGTAAACAACAAACTGCACTTGGTAAAGCCAGTTCTAGGTGTGGTGCTCAATCTCGTGGCAAGGAAATAAAACAAGTAAATATGTCGTTTAAAGATTGCATTAAGTAAGTAGAAAGGAAACTAAGTAAAAATGGCAGACAGCTTAGAACAATGAAGTAAACAACAAACTGCACTTGGTAAAGGCAGATCTAGGTGTGCTGCTCAATCTCGTTGCAAGGAAATAAAACAAGTAAATGTGTCGTTTAAAGATTGCATTAAGTAGAAAGGAAACTAAGTAAAAATGGCAGACAGCTTGGAACAATGGAGTAAACAACAAACTGCACTGGGTAAATCCCGTTCTAGGTGTGCTGCTCAATCTCGTGGCAAGGAAATAATACAAGTAAATATGTCGTTTTAAATTGCAATAAATAAGTAGAAAGGAAATTAAGTAAAAATGGCAGACAGCTTGGAACAATGGAGTAAACAACAAACTGCACTTGGTAAAGCCAGTTCTAGGTGTGGTGCTCAATCTCGTGGCAAGGAAATAAAACAAGTAAATATGTCGTTTAAAGATTGCATTAAATAAGTAGAAAGGAAATTAAGTAAAAATGGCAGACAGCTTGGAACAATGAAGTAAACAACAAACTGCACTTGGTAAAGCCAGTTCTAGGTGTGCTGCTCAATCTCGTGGCAAGGAAATAAAACAAGTAAATATGTCGTTTAAAGATTGCATTAAGTAAGTAGAAAGGAGATTAAGTAAAAATGGCAGACAGCTTAGAACAATGAAGTAAACAACAAACTGCACTTGGTAAAGCCAGTTCTAGGTGTGGTGCTCAATCTCGAGGCAAGGAAATAAAACAAGTAAATATGTAATTTAAAAAAAGCATTAAATAAGTAGAAAGGAAATTAAGTAAAAATGGCAGACAGCTTTTAACAATGAAGTAAACAAACTGCACTTGGTAAAGCCAGTTCTAGGTGTGGTGCTCAATCTCGTGGCAAGGAAATAAAACAAGTAAATATGTCGTTTAAAGATTGCATTAAATAAGTAGAAAGGAAATTAGGTAAAAATGGCAGACAGCTTGGAACAATGAAGTAAACAACAAACTGCACTTGGTAAAGCCAGTTCTAGGTGTGCTGCTCAATCTCGTGGCAAGGAAATAAAAGAAGCAAATATGTCGTTAAAGGATTGCATTAAATAAGTAGAAAGGAAATTAAGTAAAAATGGCAGACAGCTTGGAACAATGAAGTAAACAACAAACTGCACTTGGTAAAGCCAGTTCTAGGTGTGGTGCTCAATCTCATGGCAAGGAAATAAAACAAGTAAATATGTCGTTTAAAAATTGCATTAAGTAAGTAGAAAGGAAATTAAGTAAAAATGGCAGACAGCTTAGAACAATGAAGTAAACAAACTGCACTTGGTAAAGCCAGTTCTAGGTGTGGTGCTCAATCTCGTGGCAAGGAAATAAAAGAAGCAAATATGTCGTTAAAAGATTGCATTAAATAAGTAGAAAGGAAATTAAGTAAAAATGGCAGACAGCTTGGAACAATGAAGTAAACAACAAACTGCACTTGGTAAAGCCAGTTCTAGGTGTGGTGCTCAATCTCGTGGCAAGGAAATAAAACAAGTAAATATGTCGTTTAAAGATTGCATTAAATAAGTAAAAAGGAAATTAAGTAAAAATGGCAGACAGCTTGGAACAATGAAGTAAACAACAAACTGCACTTGATAAAGCCAATTCTAGGTGTGGTGCTCAATCTCGTGGCAAGGAAATAAAAGAAGCAAATATGTCGTTAAAGGATTGCATTAAATAAGTAGAAAGGAAATTAAGTAAAAATGGCAGACAGCTTGGAACAATGAAGTAAACAACAAACTGCACTTGGTAAAGCCAGTTCTAGGTGTGCTGCTCAATCTCATGGCAAGGAAATAAAACAAGTAAATATGTCGTTTAAAGATTGCATTAAGTAAGTAGAAAGGAAATTAAGTAAAAATGGCAGACAGCTTAGAACAATGAAGTAAACAACAAACTGCACTTGGTAAAGCCAGTTCTAGGTGTGGTGCTCAATCTCGAGGCAAGGAAATAAAACAAGTAAATATGTAATTTAAAAAAAGCATTAAATAAGTAGAAAGGAAATTAAGTAAAAATGGCAGACAGCTTTTAACAATGAAGTAAACAAACTGCACTTGGTAAGCCAGTTCTAGGTGTGGTGCTCAATCTCGTGGCAAGGAAATAAAACAAGTAAATATGTCGTTTAAAGATTGCATTAAATAAGTAGAAAGGAAATTAAGTAAAAATGGCAGACAGCTTGGAACAATGAAGTAAACAACAAACTGCACTTGGTAAAGCCAGTTCTAGGTGTGCTGCTCAATCTCGTGGCAAGGAAATCAAAGAAGCAAATATATCGTTAAAGGATTGCATTAAATAAGTAGAAAGGAAATTAAGTAAAAATGGCAGACAGCTTGGAACAATGAAGTAAACAACAAACTGCACTTGGTAAAGCCAGTTCTAGGTGTGGTGCTCAATCTCATGGCAAGGAAATAAAACAAGTAAATATGTCGTTTAAAGATTGCATTAGGTAAGTAGAAAGGAAATTAAGTAAAAATGGCAGACAGCTTAGAACAATGAAGTAAACAACAAACTGCACTTGGTAAAGCCAGTTCTAGGTGTGGTGCTCAATCTCGAGGCAAGGAAATAAAACAAGTAAATATGTAATTTAAAAAAAGCATTAAATAAGTAGAAAGGAAATTAAGTAAAAATGGCAGACAGCTTTTAACAATGAAGTAAACAAACTGCACTTGGTAAAGACAGTTCTAGGTGTGGTGCTCAATCTCGTGGCAAGGAAATAAAACAAGTAAATATGTCGTTTAAAGATTGCATTAAATAAGTAGAAAGGAAATTAAGTAAAAATGGCAGACAGCTTGGAACAATGAAGTAAACAACAAACTGCACTTGGTAAAGCCAGTTCTAGGTGTGCTGCTCAATCTCGTGGCAAGGAAATAAAACAAGTAAATATATCGTTTAAAGATTGCATTAAGTAAGTAGAAAGTAAACTAAGTAAAAATGGCAGACAGCTTAGAACAATGAAGTAAACAACAAACTGCACTTGGTAAAGGCAGTTCTAGGTGTGCTGCTCAATCTCGTGGCAAGGAAATAAAACAAGTAAATGTGTCGTTTAAAGATTGCATTAAGTAGAAAGGAAACTAAGTAAAAATGGCAGACAGCTTGGAACAATGGAGTAAACAACAAACTGCACTGGGTAAATCCAGTTCTAGGTGTGCTGCTCAATCTCGTGGCAAGGAAATAATACAAGTAAATATTTCGTTTTAAATTGCAATAAATAAGTAGAAAGGAAATTAAGTAAAAATGGCAGACAGCTTGGAACAATGGAGTAAACAACAAACTGCACTTGGTAAAGCCAGTTCTAGGTGTGGTGCTCAATCTCGTGGCAAGGAAATAAAACAAGTAAATATGTCGTTTAAAGATTGCATTAAGTAAGTAGAAAGGAAATTAAGTAAAAATGGCAGACAGCTTGGAACAAACAAGTAAACAACAAACTGCACTTGGTAAAGCCAGTTCTAGGTGTGGTGCTCAATCTCGTGGCAAGGAAATAAAAGAAGCAAATATGTCGTTAAAGGATTGCATTAAATAAGTAGAAAGGAAATTAAGTAAAAATGGCAGACAGCTTGGAACAATGGAGTAAACAACAAACTGCACTTGGTAAAGCCAGTTCTAGGTGTGGTGCTCAATCTCGTGGCAAGGAAATAAAACAAGTAAATATGTCATTTAAAGATTGCATTAAGTAAGTAGAAAGGAAATTAAGTAAAAATGGCAGACAGCTTAGAACAATGAAGTAAACAACAAACTGCACTTGGTAAAGCCAGTTCTAGGTGTGGTGCTCAATCTCGAGGCAAGGAAATAAAACAAGTAAATATGTCGTTTAAAGATTGCATTAAGTAAGTAGAAAGGAAATTAAGTAAAAATGGCAGACAGCTTGGAACAATGAAGTAAACAACAAACTGCACTTGGTAAAGCCAGTTCTAGGTGTGGTGCTCAATCTCGTGGCAAGGAAATAAAACAAGTAAATATGTCGTTTAAAGATTGCATTAAGTAAGTAGAAAGGAAATTAAGCAAAAATGGCAGACAGCTTAGAACAATGAAGTAAACAACAAACTGCACTTGGTAAAGCCAGTTCTAGGTGTGGTGCTCAATCTCGTGGCAAGGAAATAAAACAAGTAAATATGTCGTTTAAAGATTGCATTAAGTAAGTAGAAAGGAAAATAAGTAAAAATGGCAGACAGCTTGGAACAATGAAGTAAACAACAAACTGCACTTGGTAAAGCCAGTTCTAGGTGTGGTGCTCAATCTCGTGGCAAGGAAATAAAACAAGTAAATATGTCGTTTAAAGATTGCATTAAATAAGTAGAAAGGAAATTAAGTAAAAATGGCAGACAGCTTGGAACAATGAAGTAAACAACAAACTGCACTTGGTAAAGCCAGTTCTAGGTGTGCTGCTCAATCTCGTGGCAAGGAAATAAAACAAGTAAATATGTCGTTTAAAGATTGCATTAAGTAAGTAGAAAGGAAACTAAGTAAAAATGGCAGACAGCTTAGAACAATGAAGTAAACAACAAACTGCACTTGGTAAAGGCAGATCTAGGTGTGCTGCTCAATCTCGTGGCAAGGAAATAAAACAAGTAAATGTGTCGTTTAAAGATTGCATTAAGTAGAAAGGAAACTAAGTAAAAATGGCAGACAGCTTGGAACAATGGAGTAAACAACAAACTGCACTGGGTAAATCCCGTTCTAGGTGTGCTGCTCAATCTCGTGGCAAGGAAATAATACAAGTAAATATGTCGTTTTAAATTGCAATAAATAAGTAGAAAGGAAATTAAGTAAAAATGGCAGACAGCTTGGAACAATGGAGTAAACAACAAACTGCACTTGGTAAAGCCAGTTCTAGGTGTGGTGCTCAATCTCGTGGCAAGGAAATAAAACAAGTAAATATGTCGTTTAAAGATTGCATTAAATAAGTAGAAAGGAAATTAAGTAAAAATGGCAGACAGCTTGGAACAATGAAGTAAACACCAAACTGCACTTGGTAAAGCCAGTTCTAGGTGTGGTGCTCAATCTCGTGGCAAGGAAATAAAACAAGTAAATATGTCGTTTAAAGATTGCATTAAATAAGTAGAAAGGAAATTAAGTAAAAATGGCAGACAGCTTGGAACAATGAAGTAAACAACAAACTGCACTTGATAAAGCCAGTATTAGGTGTGGTGCTCAATCTCGTGGCAAGGAAATAAAAGAAGCAAATATGTCGTTAAAGGATTGCATTAAATAAGTAGAAAGGAAATTAAGTAAAAATGGCAGACAGCTTGGAACAATGAAGTAAACAACAAACTGCACTTGGTAAAGCCAGTTCTAGGTGTGGTGCTCAATCTCATGGCAAGGAAATAAAACAAGTAAATATGTCGTTTAAAGATTGCATTAAGTAAGTAGAAAGGAAATTAAGTAAAAATGGCAGACAGCTTAGAACAATGAAGTAAACAACAAACTGCACTTGGTAAAGCCAGTTCTAGGTGTGATGCTCAATCTCGAGGCAAGGAAATAAAACAAGTAAATATGTAATTTAAAAAAAGCAATAAATAAGTAGAAAGGAAATTAAGTAAAAATGGCAGACAGCTTTTAACAATGAAGTAAACAAACTGCACTTGGTAAAGCCAGTTCTAGGTGTGGTGCTCAATCTCGTGGCAAGGAAATAAAACAAGTAAATATGTCGTTTAAAGATTGCATTAAATAAGTAGAAAGGAAATTAAGTAAAAATGGCAGACAGCTTGGAACAATGAAGTAAAGAACAAACTGCACTTGGTAAAGCCAGTTGTAGGTGTGGTGCTCAATCTCATGGCAAGGAAATAAAACAAGTAAATATGTCGTTTAAAGATTGCATTAGGTAAGTAGAAAGGAAATTAAGTAAAAATGGCAGACAGCTTAGAACAATGAAGTAAACAAACTGCACTTGGTAAAGCCAGTTCTAGGTGTGGTGCTCAATCTCGTGGCAAGGAAATAAAACCAGTAAATATGTCGTTTAAAGATTGCATTAAATAAGTAGAAAGGAAATAAGTAAAAATGGCAGACAGCTTGGAACAATGAAGTAAACAACAAACTGCACTTGGTAAAGCCAGTTCTAGGTGTGCTGCTCAATCTCGTGGCAAGGAAATAAAACAAGTAAATATGTCGTTTAAAGATTGCATTAAATAACTAGAAAGGAAATTAAGTAAAAATGGCAGACAGCTTGGAACAATGAAGTAAACACCAAACTGCACTTGATAAAGCCAGTTCTAGGTGTGGTGCTCAATCTCGTGGCAAGGAAATAAAACAAGTAAATATGTCGTTTAAAGATTGCATTAATAAGTAGAAAGGAAATTAAGTAAAAATGGCAGACAGCTTGGAACAATGAAGTAAACAACAAACTGCACTTGATAAAGCCAGTTCTAGGTGTGGTGCTCAATCTCGTGGCAAGGAAATAAAAGAAGCAAATATGTCGTTAAAGGATTGCATTAAATAAGTGGAAAGGAAATTAAGTAAAAATGGCAGACAGCTTGGAACAATGAAGTAAACAACAAACTGCACTTGGTAAAGCCAGTTCTAGGTGTGGTGCTCAATCTCGTGGCAAGGAAATAAAACAAGTAAATATGTCGTTTAAAGATTGCATTAAATGAGTAGAAAGGAAATAAGTAAAAATGGCAGACAGCTTGGAACAATGAAGTAAACAACAAACTGCACTTGATAAAGCCAGTTCTAGGTGTGGTGCTCAATCTCGTGGCAAGGAAATAAAAGAAGCAAATATGTCGTTAAAGGATTGCATTAAATAAGTAGAAAGGAAATTAAGTAAAAATGGCAGACAGCTTGGAACAATGAAGTAAACAACAAACTGCACTTGGTAAAGCCAGTTCTAGGTGTGGTGCTCAATCTCATGGCAAGGAAATAAAACAAGTAAATATGTCGTTTAAAGATTGCATTAAGTAAGTAGAAAGGAAATTAAGTAAAAATGGCAGACAGCTTAGAACAATGAAGTAAACAACAAACTGCACTTGGTAAAGCCAGTTCTAGGTGTGGTGCTCAATCTCGAGGCAAGGAAATAAAACAAGTAAATATGTAATTTAAAAAAAGCTATAAATAAGTAGAAAGGAAATTAAGTAAAAATGGCAGACAGCTTTTAACAATGAAGTAAACAAACTGCACTTGGTAAGCCAGTTCTAGGTGTGGTGCTCAATCTCGTGGCAAGGAAATAAAACAAGTAAATATGTCGTTTAAAGATTGCATTAAATAAGTAGAAAGGAAATTAAGTAAAAATGGCAGACAGCTTGGAACAATGAAGTAAACAACAAACTGCACTTGGTAAAGCCAGTTCTAGGTGTGCTGCTCAATCTCGTGGCAAGCAAATAATACAAGTAAATATGTCCTTTTAAACTGCATTAAGTAAGTGGAAAGGAAATTAAGTAAAAATGGCAGACAGCTTGGAACAATGGAGTAAACAACAAACTGCACTTGGTAAAGCCAGTTCTAGGTGTGGTGCTCAATCTCGTGGCAAGGAAATAAAACAAGTAAATATGTCGTTTAAAAATTGCATTAAGTAAGTAGAAAGGAAACTAAGTAAAAATGGCAGACAGCTTAGAACAATGAAGTAAACAACAAACTGCACTTGGTAAAGGCAGATCTAGGTGTGCTGCTCAATCTCGTGGCAAGGAAATAAAACAAGTAAATGTGTCGTTTAAAGATTGCATTAAGTAGAAAGGAAACTAAGTAAAAATGGCAGACAGCTTGGAACAATGGAGTAAACAACAAACTGCACTGGGTAAATCCCGTTCTAGGTGTGCTGCTCAATCTCGTGGCAAGGAAATAATACAAGTAAATAAGTCGTTTTAAATTGCAATAAATAAGTAGAAAGGAAATTAAGTAAAAATGGCAGACAGCTTGGAACAATGGAGTAAACAACAAACTGCACTTGGTAAAGCCAGTTCTAGGTGTGGTGCTCAATCTCGTGGCAAGGAAATAAAACAAGTAAATATGTCGTTTAAAGATTGCATTAAATAAGTAGAAAGGAAATTAAGTAAAAATGGCAGACAGCTTGGAACAATGAAGTAAACAACAAACTGCACTTGGTAAAGCCAGTTCTAGGTGTGCTGCTCAATCTCGTGGCAAGGAAATAAAACAAGTAAATATGTCGTTTAAAGATTGCATTAAGTAAGTAGAAAGGAAATTAAGTAAAAATGGCAGACAGCTTAGAACAATGAAGTAAACAACAAACTGCACTTGGTAAAGCCAGTTCTAGGTGTGGTGCTCAATCTCGAGGCAAGGAAATAAAACAAGTAAATATGTAATTTAAAAAAAGCATTAAATAAGTAGAAAGGAAATTAAGTAAAAATGGCAGACAGCTTTTAACAATGAAGTAAACAAACTGCACTTGGTAAAGCCAGTTCTAGGTGTGGTGCTCAATCTCGTGGCAAGGAAATAAAACAAGTAAATATGTCGTTTAAAGATTGCATTAAATAAGTAGAAAGGAAATTAAGTAAAAATGGCAGACAGCTTGGAACAATGAAGTAAACAACAAACTGCACTTGGTAAAGCCAGTTCTAGGTGTGCTGCTCAATCTCGTGGCAAGGAAATAAAACCAGTAAATATGTCGTTTAAAGATTGCATTAAATAAGTAGAAAGGAAATAAGTAAAAATGGCAGACAGCTTGGAACAATGAAGTAAACAACAAACTGCACTTGGTAAAGCCAGTTCTAGGTGTGCTGCTCAATCTCGTGGCAAGGAAATAAAACAAGTAAATATGTCGTTTAAAGATTGCATTAAATAAGTAGAAAGGAAATTAAGTAAAAATGGCAGACAGCTTGGAACAATGAAGTAAACACCAAACTGCACTTGATAAAGCCAGTTCTAGGTGTGGTGCTCAATCTCGTGGCAAGGAAATAAAACAAGTAAATATGTCGTTTAAAGATTGCATTAAATAAGTAGAAAGGAAATTAAGTAAAAATGGCAGACACCTTGGAACAATGAAGTAAACAACAAACTGCACTTGATAAAGCCAGTTCTAGGTGTGGTGCTCAATCTCGTGGCAAGGAAATAAAAGAAGCAAATTTGTCGTTAAAGGATTGCATTAAATAAGTAGAAAGGAAATTAAGTAAAAATGGCAGACAGCTTGGAACAATGAAGTAAACAACAAACTGCACTTGGTAAAGCCAGTTCTAGGTGTGGTGCTCAATCTCGTGGCAAGGAAATAAAACAAGTAAATATGTCGTTTAAAGATTGCATTAAATAAGTAGAAAGGAAATTAAGTAAAAATGGCAGACAGCTTGGAACAATGAAGTAAACAACAAACTGCACTTGATAAAGCCAGTTCTAGGTGTGGTGCTCAATCTCGTGGCAAGGAAATAAAAGAAGCAAATATGTCGTTAAAGGATTGCATTAAATAAGTAGAAAGGAAATTAAGTAAAAATGGCAGACAGCTTGGAACAATGAAGTAAACAACAAACTGCACTTGGTAAAGCCAGTTCTAGGTGTGCTGCTCAATCTCATGGCAATAAAATAAAACAAGTAAATATGTCGTTTAAAGATTGCATTAAGTAAGTAGAAAGGAAATTAAGTAAAAATGGCAGACAGCTTAGAACAATGAAGTAAACAACAAACTGCACTTGGTAAAGCCAGTTCTAGGTGTGGTGCTCAATCTCGAGGCAAGGAAATAAAACAAGTAAATATGTAATTTAAAAAAAGCATTAAATAAGTAGAAAGAAAATTAAGTAAAAATGGCAGACAGCTTTTAACAATGAAGTAAACAAACTGCACTTGGTAAGCCAGTTCTAGGTGTGGTGCTCAATCTCGATTAAGTAAAAAGGACAGACAGCTTGGAACAATGGAGTAAACAACAAACTGCACTGGGTAAATTCAGTTCTAGGTGTGCTGCTAATTCTCGTGGCAAGGAAATAATACAATTAAATATGTCGTTTTAAATTGCATTAAATAAGTAGAAAGGAAATTAAGTAAAAATCGCAGACAGCGTGGAACAATGAAGTAAACAACAAATTACACTGGGTAAATACAGTTCTATGTGTGCTGCTCAATCTCGTGGCAAGGAAATAATACAAGTAAATATGTCGTTTTAAATTGCATTAAATAAGTAGAAAGGAAATTAAGTAAAAATGGCAGACAGCTTGGAACAATGGAGTAAACAACAAACTGCACTGGGTAAATCCAGTTCTAGGTGTGCTGCTCAATCTCGTGGCAAGGAAATAATACAAGTAAATATGTCGTTTTAAATTGCATAAATAAGTAGAAAGGAAATTAAGTAAAAATTGCAGACAGCGTGGAACAATGAAGTAAACAACAAAATACACTGGGTAAATCCAATTCTATGTGTGCTGCTCAATCTCGTGGCAAGGAAATATTACAAGTAAATATGTCGTTTTAAATTGCATTAAATAAGTAGAAAGGAAATTAAGTAAAAAGGGCAGACAGCTTGGAACAATGGAGTAAACAACAAACTGCACTGGGTAAATCCAGTTCTAGGTGTGCTGCTCAATCTCGTGGCAAGGAAATAATACAAGTAAATATGTCGTTTTAAATTGCATTAAATAAGTAGAAAGGAAATTAAGTAAAAATTGCAGACAGCATGGAACAATGAATTAAACAGCAAACTACACTGGGTAAATCCAGTTCTATGTGTGCTGCTCAATCTCGTGGCAAGGAAATAATACAAGTAAATATGTCGTTTTAAACTGCATTAAGTAAGTGGAAAGGAAATTAAGTAAAAATGGCAGACAGTGTGGAACAATGAAGTAAACAACAAACTGCACTGGGTAAATCCAGTTCTAGGTGTGCTGCTCAATCTCGTGGCAAGGAAATAATACAAGTAAATATGTCGTTTTAAACTGCATTAAGTAAGTGGAAAGGAAATTAAGTAAAAATGGCAGACAGCGTGGAACAATGAATTAAACAACAAACTGCACTGGGTAAATCCAGTTCTAGGTGTGCTGCTCAATCTCGTGGCAAGGAAATAATACAAGTAAATATGTCGTTTTAAATTGCATTAAATAAGTAGAAAGGAAATTAAGTAAAAATGGCAGACAGCATGGAACAATGAATTAAACAACGAACTACACTGGGTAAATCTTTTAGGTGTGCTGCTCAATCTCGTGGCAAGGAAATAATACAAGTAAATATGTCGTTTTAAACTGCATTAAGTATGTGGAAAGGAAATTAAGTAAAAATGGCAGACAGTGTGGAACAATGAAGTAAACAACAAACTGCACTGGGTAAATCCAGTTCTAGGTGTGCTGCTCAATCTCGTGGCAAGGAAATAATACAAGTAAATATGTTGTTTTAAATTTCAATAAATAAGTAGAAAGGAAATTAAGTAAAAATGGCAGACAGCGTGGAACAATGAATTAAACAACGAACTACACCGGGTAAATCCAGTTCTAGGTGTGCTGCTCAATCTCGTGGCAAGGAAATAATACAAGTAAATATGTCGTTTTAAACTGCATTAAGTAAGTGGAAAGGAAATTAAGTAAAAATGGCAGACAGCGTGGAACAATGAATTAAACAACAAACTGCACAAGGTAAATCCAGTTCTAGGTGTGCTGCTCAATCTCGTGGAAAGGAAATAATACAAGTAAATATGTTGTTTTAAATTGCAATAAATAAGTAGAAAGGAAATTAAGTAAAAATGGCAGACAGCGTGGAACAATGGAGTAAACAACAAACTGCACTGGGTAAATCCAGTTCTAGGTGTGCTGCTCAATCTCGTGGCAAGGAAATAATACAAGTAAATATGTCGTTTTAAATTGCATTAAATAAGTAGAAAGGAAATTAAGTTAAAAATTGCAGACAGCATGGAACAATGAATTAAACAGCAAACTACACTGGGTAAATCCAGTTCTATGTGTGCTGCTCAATCTCGTGGCAAGGAAATAATACAAGTAAATATGTCGTTTTAAACTGCATTAAGTAAGTGGAAAGGAAATTAAGTAAAAATGGCAGACAGCGTGGAACAATGAATTAAACAACAAACTGCACTGGGTAAATCCAGTTCTAGGTGTGCTGCTCAATCTCGTGGCAAGGAAATAATACAAGTAAATATGTCGTTTTAAATTGCATTAAATAAGTAGAAAGGAAATTAAGTAAAAATGGCAGACAGCGTGGAACAATGAATTAAACAACGAACTGCACTGGGTAAATCTTTTAGGTGTGCTGCTCAATCTCGTGGCAAGGAAATAATACAAGTAAATATGTCGTTTTAAACTGCATTAAAAATGTGGAAAGGAAATTAAGTAAAAATGGCAGACAGTGTGGAACAATGAAGTAAACAACAAACTGCACTGGGTAAATCTAGTTCTAGGTGTGCTGCTCAATCTCGTGGCAAGGAAATAATACAAGTAAATATGTTGTTTTAAATTTCAATAAATAAGTAGAAAGGAAATTAAGTAAAAATGGCAGACAGCGTGGAACAATGAATTAAACAACGAACTACACTGGGTAAATCCAGTTCTAGGTGTGCTGCTCAATCTCGTGGCAAGGAAATAATACAAGTAAATATGTCGTTTTAAACTGCATTAAGTAAGTGGAAAGGAAATTAAGTAAAAATGGCAGACAGCGTGGAACGATGAATTAAACAACAAACTGCACTGGGTAAATCCAGTTCTATGTGTGCTGCTCAATCTCGTGGCAAGGAAATAATACAAGTAAATATGTCGTTTTAAATTGCATTAAATAAGTAGAAAGGAAATTAAGTAAAAAGGGCAGACAGCTTGGAACAATGGAGTAAACAACAAACTGCACTGGGTAAATCCAGTTCTAGGTGTGCTGCTCAATCTCGTGGCAAGGAAATAATACAAGTAAGTATGTCGTTTTAAATTGCATTAAATAAGTAGAAAGGAAATTAAGTAAAAATTGCAGACAGCATGGAACAATGAATTAAACAGCAAACTACACTGGGTAAATCCAGTTCTATGTGTGCTGCTCAATCTCGTGGCAAGGAAATAATACAAGTAAGTATGTCGTTTTAAACTGCATTAAGTAAGTGGAAAGGAAATTAAGTAAAAATGGCAGACAGTGTGGAACAATGAAGTAAACAACAAACTGCACTGGGTAAATCCAGTTCTAGGTGTGCTGCTCAATCTCGTGGCAAGGAAATAATACAAGTAAATATGTCGTTTTAAACTGCATTAGGTAGGTGGAAAGGAAATTAAGTAAAAATGGCAGACAGCGTGGAACAATGAATTACACAACAAACTGCACTGGGTAAATCCAGTTCTAGGTGTGCTGCTCAATCTCGTGGCAAGGAAATAATACAAGTAAATATGTCGTTTTAAATTGCATTAAATAAGTAGAAAGGAAATTAAGTAAAAATGGCAGACAGCTTTTAACAATGAAGTAAACAAACTGCACTTGGTAAAGCCAGTTCTAGGTGTGGTGCTCAATCTCGTGGCAAGGAAATAAAACAAGTAAATATGTCGTTTAAAGATTGCAATAAATAAGTAGAAAGGAAATTAAGTAAAAATGGCAGACAGCTTGGAACAATGAAGTAAACAACAAACTGCACTTGGTAAAGCCAGTTCTAGGTGTGCTGCTCAATCTCGTGGCAAGGAAATAAAACAAGTAAATATGTCGTTTAAAGATTGCATTAAGTAAGTAGAAAGGAAACTAAGTAAAAATGGCAGACAGCTTAGAACAATGAAGTAAACAACAAACTGCACTTGGTAAAGGCAGTTCTAGGTGTGCTGCTCAATCTCGTGGCAAGGAAATAATACAAGTAAATATGTCGTTTTAAATTGCATAAATAAGTAGAAAGGAAATTAAGTAAAAATTGCAGACAGCGTGGAACAATGAAGTAAACAACAAATTACACTGGGTAAATCCAGTTCTATGTGTGCTGCTCAATCTCGTGGCAAGGAAATAATACAAGTAAATATGTCGTTTTAAATTGCATTAAATAAGTAGAAAGGAAATTAAGTAAAAAGGGCAGACAGCTTGGAACAATGGAGTAAACAACAAACTGCACTGGGTAAATCCAGTTCTAGGTGTGCTGCTCAATCTCGTGGCAAGGAAATAATACAAGTAAATATGTCGTTTTAAATTGCATTAAATAAGTAGAAAGGAAATTAAGTAAAAATTGCAGACAGCATGGAACAATGAAATAAACAGCAAACTACACTGGGTAAATCCATTTCTATGTGTGCTGCTCAATCTCGTGGCAAGGAAATAATACAAGTAAATATGTCGTTTTAAACTGCATTAAGTAAGTGGAAAGGAAATTAAGTAAAAATGGCAGACAGTGTGGAACAATGAAGTAAACAACAAACTGCACTGGGTAAATCCAGTTCTAGGTGTGCTGCTCAATCTCGTGGCAAGGAAATAATACAAGTAAATATGTCGTTTTAAACTGCATTAAGTAAGTGGAAAGGAAATTAAGTAAAAATGGCAGACAGAGTGGAACAATGAATTAAACAACAAACTGCACTGGGTAAATCCAGTTCTAGGTGTGCTGCTCAATCTCGTGGCAAGGAAATAATACAAGTAAATATGTCGTTTTAAATTGCATTAAATAAGTAGAAAGGAAATTAAGTAAAAATGGCAGACAGCGTGGAACAATGAATTAAACAACGAACTACACTGGGTAAATCTTTTAGGTGTGCTGCTCAATCTCGTGGCAAGGAAATAATACAAGTAAATATGTCGTTTTAAACTGCATTAAGTATGTGGAAAGGAAATTAAGTAAAAATGGCAGACAGTGTGGAACAATGAAGTAAACAACAAACTGCACTGGGTAAATCCAGTTCTAGGTGTGCTGCTCAATCTCCTGGCAAGGAAATAATACAAGTAAATATGTTGTTTTAAATTTCAATAAATAAGTTGAAAGGAAATTAAGTAAAAATGGCAGACAGCGTGGAACAATGAATTAAACAACGAACTACACCGGGTAAATCCAGTTCTAGGTGTGCTGCTCAATCTCGTGGCAAGGAAATAATACAAGTAAATATGTCGTTTTAAACTGCATTAAGTAAGTGGAAAGGAAATTAAGTAAAAATGGCAGACAGCGTGGAACAATGAATTAAACAACAAACTGCACAAGGTAAATCTAGTTCTAGGTGTGCTGCTCAATCTCGTGGAAAGGAAATAATACAAGTAAATATGTTGTTTTAAATTGCAATAAATAAGTAGAAAGGAAATAAGTAAAAATGGCAGACAGCGTGGAACAATGAATTAAACAACGAAATACACTGGGTAAATCCAGTTCTAGGTGTGCTGCTCAATCTCGTGGCAAGGAAATAATACAAGTAAATATGTCGTTTTAAACTGCATTAAGTAAGTGGAAAGGAAATTAAGTAAAAATGGCAGACAGCGTGGAACAATGAATTAAACAACAAACTGCACTAGGTAAATCCAGTTCTAGGTGTGCTGCTCAATCTCGTGGAAAGGAAATAATACAAGTAAATATGTCGTTTTAAATTGCAATAAATAAGTAGAAAGGAAATTAAGTAAAAATGGCAGACAGCTTGGAACAATGGAGTAAACAACAAACTGCACAAGGTAAATCCAGTTCTAGGTGTGCTGCTCAATCTCGTGGAAAGGAAATAATACAAGTAAATATGTTGTTTTAAATTGCAATAAATAAGTAGAAAGGAAATTAAGTAAAAATGGCAGACAGCGTGGAACAATGAAGTAAACAACAAATTACACTGGGTAAATCCAGTTCTATGTGTGCTGCTCAATCTCGTGGCAAGGAAATAATACAAGTAAATATGTCGTTTTAAATTGCATTAAATAAGTAGAAAGGAAATTAGGTAAAAAGGGCAGACAGCTTGGAACAATGGAGTAAACAACAAACTGCACTGGGTAAATCCAGTTCTAGGTGTGCTGCTCAATCTCGTGGCAAGGAAATAATACAAGTAAATATGTCGTTTTAAATTGCATTAAATAAGTAGAAAGGAAATTAAGTTAAAAATTGCAGACAGCATGGAACAATGAATTAAACAGCAAACTACACTGGGTAAATCCAGTTCTATGTGTGCTGCTCAATCTCGTGGCAAGGAAATAATACAAGTAAATATGTCGTTTTAAACTGCATTAAGTAAGTGGAAAGGAAATTAAGTAAAAATGGCAGACAGCGTGGAACAATGAATTAAACAACAAACTGCACTGGGTAAATCCAGTTCTAGGTGTGCTGCTCAATCTCGTGGCAAGGAAATAATACAAGTAAATATGTCGTTTTAAATTGCATTAAATAAGTAGAAAGGAAATTAAGTAAAAATGGCAGACAGCGTGGAACAATGAATTAAACAACGAACTGCACTGGGTAAATCTTTTAGGTGTGC
Organism: Amblyomma americanum; assembly: GCF_052857255.1. NCBI lineage: Eukaryota > Metazoa > Arthropoda > Arachnida > Ixodida > Ixodidae > Amblyomma > Amblyomma americanum. The sequence goes on from NC_135506.1 coordinate 143,088,544, forward strand.
TGCTCAATCTCGTGGCAAGGAAATAATACAAGTAAATATGTCGTTTTAAACTGCATTAAGTATGTGGAAAGGAAATTAATTAAAAATGGCAGACAGTGTGGAACAATGAAGTAAACAACAAACTGCACTGGGTAAATCTAGTTCTAGGTGTGCTGCTCAATCTCGTGGCAAGGAAATAATACAAGTAAATATGTTGTTTTAAATTTCAATAAATAAGTAGAAAGGAAATTAAGTAAAAATGGCAGACAGCGTGGAACAATGAATTAAACAACGAACTACACTGGGTAAATCCAGTTCTAGGTGTGCTGCTCAATCTCGTGGCAAGGAAATAATACAAGTAAATATGTCGTTTTAAACTGCATTAAGTAAGTGGAAAGGAAATTAAGTAAAAATGGCAGACAGCGTGGAACAATGAATTAAACAACAAACTGCACTGGGTAAATCCAGTTCTATGTGTGCTGCTCAATCTCGTGGCAAGGAAATAATACAAGTAAATATGTCGTTTTAAATTGCATTAAATAAGTAGAAAGGAAATTAAGTAAAAAGGGCAGACAGCTTGGAACAATAGAGTAAACAACAAACTGCACTGGGTAAATCCAGTTCTAGGTGTGCTGCTCAATCTCGTGGCAAGGAAATAATACAAGTAAATATGTCGTTTTAAATTGCATTAAATAAGTAGAAAGGAAATTAAGAAAAAATATCAGACAGCATGGAACAATGAATTAAACAGCAAACTACACTGGGTAAATCCAGTTCTATGTGTGCTGCTCAATCTCGTGGCAAGGAAATAATGCAAGTAAGTATGTCGTTTTAAACTGCATTAAGTAAGTGGAAAGGAAATTAAGTAAAAATGGCAGACAGTGTGGAACAATGAAGTAAACAACAAACTGCACTGGGTAAATCCAGTTCTAGGTGTGCTGCTCAATCTCGTGGCAAGGAAATAATACAAGTAAATATGTCGTTTTAAACTGCATTAAGTAAGTGGAAAGGAAATTAAGTAAAAATGGCAGACAGCGTGGAACAATGAATTAAACAACAAACTGCACTGGGTAAATCCAGTTCTAGGTGTGCTGCTCAATCTCGTGGCAAGGAAATAATACAAGTAAATATGTCGTTTTAAATTGCATTATATAAGTAGAAAGGAAATTAAGTAAAAATGGCAGACAGCTTTTAACAATGAAGTAAACAAACTGCACTTGGTAAAGCCAGTTCTAGGTGTGGTGCTCAATCTCGTGGCAAGGAAATAAAACAAGTAAATATGTCGTTTAAAGATTGCATTAAATAAGTAGAAAGGAAATTAAGTAAAATGGCAGACAGCTTGGAACAATGAAGTAAACAACAAACTGCACTTGGTAAAGCCAGTTCTAGGTGTACTGCTCAATCTCGTGGCAAGGAAATAAAACAAGTAAATATGTCGTTTTAAACTGCATTAAATAAGTAGAATGGAAATTAAGTAAAAAGGACAGACAGCTTGGAACAATGGAGTAAACAACAAACTGCACTGGGTAAATCCAGTTCTAGGTGTGCTGCTCAATCTCGTGGCAAGGAAATAATGCAAGTAAATATGTCGTTTTAAACTGCATTAAATAAGTAGAAAGGAAATTAAGTAAAAAGGACAGACAGCTTGGAACAATGGAGTAAACAACAAACTGCACTGGGTAAATCCAGTTCTAGGTGTGCTGCTCAATCTCGTGGCAAGGAAATATTACAATTAAATATGTCGTTTTAAATTGCAATAAATAAGTAGAAAGGAAATTAAGTAAAAATTGCAGACAGCGTGGAACAATGAAGTAAACAACAAATTACACTGGGTAAATCCAGTTCTATGTGTGCTGCTCAATCTCGTGGCAAGGAAATAATACAAGTAAATATGTCGTTTTAAATTGCATTAAATAAGTAGAAAGGAAATTAAGTAAAAATGGCAGACAGCTTGGAACAATGGAGTAAACAACAAACTGCACTGGGTAAATCCAGTTCTAGGTGTGCTGCTCAATCTCGTGGCAAGGAAATAATACAAGTAAATATGTCGTTTTAAATTGCAATAAATAAGTAGAAAGGAAATTAAGTAAAAATTGCAGACAGCGTGGAACAATGAAGTAAACAACAAATTACACTGGGTAAATCCAGTTCTATGTGTGCTGCTCAATCTCGTGGCAAGGAAATAATACAAGTAAATATGTCGTTTTAAATTGCATTAAATAAGTAGAAAGGAAATTAGGTAAAAAGGGCAGACAGCTTGGAACAATGGAGTAAACAACAAACTGCACTGGGTAAATCCAGTTCTAGGTGTGCTGCTCAATCTCGTGGCAAGGAAATAATACAAGTAAATATGTCGTTTTAAATTGCATTAAATAAGTAGAAAGGAAATTAAGTTAAAAATTGCAGACAGCATGGAACAATGAATTAAACAGCAAACTACACTGGGTAAATCCAGTTCTATGTGTGCTGTTCAATCTCGCGGCAAGGAAATAATACAAGTAAATATGTCGTTTTAAACTGCATTAAGTAAGTGGAAAGGAAATTAAGTAAAAATGGCAGACAGCGTGGAACAATGAATTAAACAACAAACTGCACTGGGTAAATCCAGTTCTAGGTGTGCTGCTCAATCTCGTGGCAAGGAAATAATACAAGTAAATATGTCGTTTTAAATTGCATTAAATAAGTAGAAAGGAAATTAAGTAAAAATGGCAGACAGCGTGGAACAATGAATTAAACAACGAACTACACTGGGTAAATCTTTTAGGTGTGCTGCTCAATCTCGTGGCAAGGAAATAATACAAGTAAATATGTCGTTTTAAACTGCATTAAGTATGTGGAAAGGAAATTAAGTAAAAATGGCAGACAGTGTGGAACAATGAAGTAAACAACAAACTGCACTGGGTAAATCTAGTTCTAGGTGTGCTGCTCAATCTCGTGGCAAGGAAATAATACAAGTAAATATGTTGTTTTAAATTTCAATAAATAAGTAGAAAGGAAATTAAGTAAAAATGGCAGACAGCGTGGAACAATGAATTAAACAACGAACTACACTGGGTAAATCCAGTTCTAGGTGTGCTGCTCAATCTCGTGGCAAGGAAATAATACAAGTAAATATGTCGTTTTAAACTGCAATAAGTAAGTGGAAAGGAAATTAAGTAAAAATGGCAGACAGCGTGGAACAATGAATTAAACAACAAACTGCACTGGGTAAATCCAGTTCTATGTGTGCTGCTCAATCTCGTGGCAAGGAAATAATACAAGTAAATATGTCGTTTTAAATTGCATTAAATAAGTAGAAAGGAAATTAAGTAAAAAGGGCAGACAGCTTGGAACAATGGAGTAAACAACAAACTGCACTGGGTAAATCCAGTTCTAGGTGTGCTGCTCAATCTCGTGGCAAGGAAATAATACAAGTAAATATGTCGTTTTAAATTGCATTAAATAAGTAGAAAGGAAATTAAGTAAAAATTGCAGACAGCATGGAACAATGAATTAAACAGCAAACTACACTGGGTAAATCCAGTTCTATGTGTGCTGCTCAATCTCGTGGCAAGGAAATAATACAAGTAAGTATGTCGTTTTAAACTGCATTAAGTAAGTGGAAAGGAAATTAAGTAAAAATGGCAGACAGTGTGGAACAATGAAGTAAACAACAAACTGCACTGGGTAAATCCAGTTCTAGGTGTGCTGCTCAATCTCGTGGCAAGGAAATAATACAAGTAAATATGTCGTTTTAAACTGCATTAAGTAAGTGGAAAGGAAATTAAGTAAAAATGGCAGACAGCGTGGAACAATGAATTAAACAACAAACTGCACTGGGTAAATCCAGTTCTAGGTGTGCTGCTCAATCTCGTGGCAAGGAAATAATACAAGTAAATATGTCGTTTTAAATTGCATTAAATAAGTAGAAAGGAAATTAAGTAAAAATGGCAGACAGCTTTTAACAATGAAGTAAACAAACTGCACTTGGTAAAGCCAGTTCTAGGTGTGGTGCTCAATCTCGTGGCAAGGAAACAAAACAAGTAAATATGTCGTTTAAAGATTGCATTAAATAAGTAGAAAGGAAATTAAGTAAAAATGGCAGACAGCTTGGAACAATGAAGTAAACAACAAACTGCACTTGGTAAAGCCAGTTCTAGGTGTGCTGCTCAATCTCGTGGCAAGGAAATAAAACAAGTAAATATGTCGTTTAAAGATTGCATTAAGTAAGTAGAAAGGAAACTAAGTAAAAATGGCAGACAGCTTAGAACAATGAAGTAAACAACAAACTGCACTTGGTAAAGGCAGTTCTAGGTGTGCTGCTCAATCTCGTGGCAAGGAAATAAAACAAGTAAATGTGTCGTTTAAAGATTGCATTAAGTAGAAAGGAAACTAAGTAAAAATGGCAGACAGCTTGGAACAATGGAGTAAACAACAAACTGCACTGGGTAAATCCAGTTCTAGGTGTGCTGCTCAATCTCGTGGCAAGGAAATAATACAAGTAAATATGTCGTTTTAAATTGCATTAAATAAGTAGAAAGGAAATTAAGTAAAAATGGCAGACAGCTTGGAACAATGGAGTAAACAACAAACTGCACTGGGTAAATACAGTTCTAGGTGTGCTGCTCAATCTCGTGGCAAGGAAATAATGCAAGTAAATATGTCGTTTTAAACTGCATTAAATAAGTAGAAAGGAAATTAAGTAAAAAGGACAGACAGCTTGGAACAATGGAGTAAACAACAAACTGCACTGGGTAAATTCAGTTCTAGGTGTGCTGCTAATTCTCGTGGCAAGGAAATAATACAATTAAATATGTCGTTTTAAATTGCATTAAATAAGTAGAAAGGAAATTAAGTAAAAATCGCAGACAGCGTGGAACAATGAAGTAAACAACAAATTACACTGGGTAAATACAGTTCTATGTGTGCTGCTCAATCTCGTGGCAAGGAAATAATACAAGTAAATATGTCGTTTTAAATTGCATTAAATAAGTAGAAAGGAAATTAAGTAAAAATGGCAGACAGCTTGGAACAATGGAGTAAACAACCAGCTGCACTGGGTAAATCCAGTTCTAGGTGTGCTGCTCAATCTCGTGGCAAGGAAATAATACAAGTAAATATGTCGTTTTAAATTGCATAAATAAGTAGAAAGGAAATTAAGTAAAAATTGCAGACAGCGTGGAACAATGAAGTAAACAACAAAATACACTGGGTAAATCCAATTCTATGTGTGCTGCTCAATCTCGTGGCAAGGAAATATTACAAGTAAATATGTCGTTTTAAATTGCATTAAATAAGTAGAAAGGAAATTAAGTAAAAAGGGCAGACAGCTTGGAACAATGGAGTAAACAAAAAACTGCACTGGGTAAATCCAGTTCTAGGTGTGCTGCTCAATCTCGTGGCAAGGAAATAATACAAGTAAATATGTCGTTTTAAATTGCATTAAATAAGTAGAAAGGAAATTAAGTAAAAATTGCAGACAGCATGGAACAATGAATTAAACAGCAAACTACACTGGGTAAATCCAGTTCTATGTGTGCTGCTCAATCTCGTGGCAAGGAAATAATACAAGTAAATATGTCGTTTTAAACTGCATTAAGTAAGTGGAAAGGAAATTAAGTAAAAATGGCAGACAGTGTGGAACAATGAAGTAAACAACAAACTGCACTGGGTAAATCCAGTTCTAGGTGTGCTGCTCAATCTCGTGGCAAGGAAATAATACAAGTAAATATGTCGTTTTAAACTGCATTAAGTAAGTGGAAAGGAAATTAAGTAAAAATGGCAGACAGCGTGGAACAATGAATTAAACAACAAACTGCACTGGGTAAATCCAGTTCTAGGTGTGCTGCTCAATCTCGTGGCAAGGAAATAATACAAGTAAATATGTCGTTTTAAATTGCATTAAATAAGTAGAAAGGAAATTAAGTAAAAATGGCAGACAGCATGGAACAATGAATTAAACAACGAACTACACTGGGTAAATCTTTTAGGTGTGCTGCTCAATCTCGTGGCAAGGAAATAATACAAGTAAATATGTCGTTTTAAACTGCATTAAGTATGTGGAAAGGAAATTAAGTAAAAATGGCAGACAGTGTGGAACAATGAAGTAAACAACAAACTGCACTGGGTAAATCCAGTTCTAGGTGTGCTGCTCAATCTCGTGGCAAGGAAATAATACAAGTAAATATGTTGTTTTAAATTTCAATAAATATGTAGAAAGGAAATTAAGTAAAAATGGCAGACAGCGTGGAACAATGAATTAAACAACGAACTACACCGGGTAAATCCAGTTCTAGGTGTGCTGCTCAATCTCGTGGCAAGGAAATAATACAAGTAAATATGTCGTTTTAAACTGCATTAAGTAAGTGGAAAGGAAATTAAGTAAAAATGGCAGACAGCGTGGAACAATGAATTAAACAACAAACTGCACAAGGTAAATCCAGTTCTAGGTGTGCTGCTCAATCTCGTGGAAAGGAAATAATACAAGTAAATATGTTGTTTTAAATTGCAATAAATAAGTAGAAAGGAAATTAAGTAAAAATGGCAGACAGCGTGGAACAATGGAGTAAACAACAAACTGCACTGGGTAAATCCAGTTCTAGGTGTGCTGCTCAATCTCGTGGCAAGGAAATAATACAAGTAAATATGTCGTTTTAAATTGCATTAAATAAGTAGAAAGGAAATTAAGTTAAAAATTGCAGACAGCATGGAACAATGAATTAAACAGCAAACTACACTGGGTAAATCCAGTTCTATGTGTGCTGCTCAATCTCGTGGCAAGGAAATAATACAAGTAAATATGTCGTTTTAAACTGCATTAAGTAAGTGGAAAGGAAATTAAGTAAAAATGGCAGACAGCGTGGAACAATGAATTAAACAACAAACTGCACTGGGTAAATCCAGTTCTAGGTGTGCTGCTCAATCTCGTGGCAAGGAAATAATACAAGTAAATATGTCGTTTTAAATTGCATTAAATAAGTAGAAAGGAAATTAAGTAAAAATGGCAGACAGCGTGGAACAATGAATTAAACAACGAACTGCACTGGGTAAATCTTTTAGGTGTGCTGCTCAATCTCGTGGCAAGGAAATAATACAAGTAAATATGTCGTTTTAAACTGCATTAAAAATGTGGAAAGGAAATTAAGTAAAAATGGCAGACAGTGTGGAACAATGAAGTAAACAACAAACTGCACTGGGTAAATCTAGTTCTAGGTGTGCTGCTCAATCTCGTGGCAAGGAAATAATACAAGTAAATATGTTGTTTTAAATTTCAATAAATAAGTAGAAAGGAAATTAAGTAAAAATGGCAGACATCGTGGAACAATGAATTAAACAACGAACTACACTGGGTAAATCCAGTTCTAGGTGTGCTGCTCAATCTCGTGGCAAGGAAATAATACAAGTAAATATGTCGTTTTAAACTGCATTAAGTAAGTGGAAAGGAAATTAAGTAAAAATGGCAGACAGCGTGGAACAATGAATTAAACAACAAACTGCACTGGGTAAATCCAGTTCTATGTGTGCTGCTCAATCTCGTGGCAAGGAAATAATACAAGTAAATATGTCGTTTTAAATTGCATTAAATAAGTAGAAAGGAAATTAAGTAAAAAGGGCAGACAGCTTGGAACAATGGAGTAAACAACAAACTGCACTGGGTAAATCCAGTTCTAGGTGTGCTGCTCAATCTCGTGGCAAGGAAATAATACAAGTAAGTATGTCGTTTTAAATTGCATTAAATAAGTAGAAAGGAAATTAAGTAAAAATTGCAGACAGCATGGAACAATGAATTAAACAGCAAACTACACTGGGTAAATCCAGTTCTATGTGTGCTGCTCAATCTCGTGGCAAGGAAATAATACAAGTAAGTATGTCGTTTTAAACTGCATTAAGTAAGTGGAAAGGAAATTAAGTAAAAATGGCAGACAGTGTGGAACAATGAAGTAAACAACAAACTGCACTGGGTAAATCCAGTTCTAGGTGTGCTGCTCAATCTCGTGGCAAGGAAATAATACAAGTAAATATGTCGTTTTAAACTGCATTAGGTAGGTGGAAAGGAAATTAAGTAAAAATGGCAGACAGCGTGGAACAATGAATTACACAACAAACTGCACTGGGTAAATCCAGTTCTAGGTGTGCTGCTCAATCTCGTGGCAAGGAAATAATACAAGTAAATATGTCGTTTTAAATTGCATTAAATAAGTAGAAAGGAAATTAAGTAAAAATGGCAGACAGCTTTTAACAATGAAGTAAACAAACTGCACTTGGTAAAGCCAGTTCTAGGTGTGGTGCTCAATCTCGTGGCAAGGAAATAAAACAAGTAAATATGTCGTTTAAAGATTGCAATAAATAAGTAGAAAGGAAATTAAGTAAAAATGGCAGACAGCTTGGAACAATGAAGTAAACAACAAACTGCACTTGGTAAAGCCAGTTCTAGGTGTGCTGCTCAATCTCGTGGCAAGGAAATAAAACAAGTAAATATGTCGTTTAAAGATTGCATTAAGTAAGTAGAAAGGAAACTAAGTAAAAATGGCAGACAGCTTAGAACAATGAAGTAAACAACAAACTGCACTTGGTAAAGGCAGTTCTAGGTGTGCTGCTCAATCTCGTGGCAAGGAAATAATACAAGTAAATATGTCGTTTTAAATTGCATAAATAAGTAGAAAGGAAATTAAGTAAAAATTGCAGACAGCGTGGAACAATGAAGTAAACAACAAATTACACTGGGTAAATCCAGTTCTATGTGTGCTGCTCAATCTCGTGGCAAGGAAATAATACAAGTAAATATGTCGTTTTAAATTGCATTAAATAAGTAGAAAGGAAATTAAGTAAAAAGGGCAGACAGCTTGGAACAATGGAGTAAACAACAAACTGCACTGGGTAAATCCAGTTCTAGGTGTGCTGCTCAATCTCGTGGCAAGGAAATAATACAAGTAAATATGTCGTTTTAAATTGCATTAAATAAGTAGAAAGGAAATTAAGTAAAAATTGCAGACAGCATGGAACAATGAAATAAACAGCAAACTACACTGGGTAAATCCAGTTCTATGTGTGCTGCTCAATCTCGTGGCAAGGAAATAATACAAGTAAATATGTCGTTTTAAACTGCATTAAGTAAGTGGAAAGGAAATTAAGTAAAAATGGCAGACAGTGTGGAACAATGAAGTAAACAACAAACTGCACTGGGTAAATCCAGTTCTAGGTGTGCTGCTCAATCTCGTGGCAAGGAAATAATACAAGTAAATATGTCGTTTTAAACTGCATTAAGTAAGTGGAAAGGAAATTAAGTAAAAATGGCAGACAGAGTGGAACAATGAATTAAACAACAAACTGCACTGGGTAAATCCAGTTCTAGGTGTGCTGCTCAATCTCGTGGCAAGGAAATAATACAAGTAAATATGTCGTTTTAAATTGCATTAAATAAGTAGAAAGGAACTTAAGTAAAAATGGCAGACAGCGTGGAACAATGAATTAAACAACGAACTACACTGGGTAAATCTTTTAGGTGTGCTGCTCAATCTCGTGGCAAGGAAATAATACAAGTAAATATGTCGTTTTAAACTGCATTAAGTATGTGGAAAGGAAATTAAGTAAAAATGGCAGACAGTGTGGAACAATGAAGTAAACAACAAACTGCACTGGGTAAATCCAGTTCTAGGTGTGCTGCTCAATCTCGTGGCAAGGAAATAATACAAGTAAATATGTTGTTTTAAATTTCAATAAATAAGTAGAAAGGAAATTAAGTAAAAATGGCAGACAGCGTGGAACAATGAATTAAACAACGAACTACACCGGGTAAATCCAGTTCTAGGTGTGCTGCTCAATCTCGTGGCAAGGAAATAATACAAGTAAATATGTCGTTTTAAACTGCATTAAGTAAGTGGAAAGGAAATTAAGTAAAAATGGCAGACAGCGTGGAACAATGAATTAAACAACAAACTGCACAAGGTAAATCTAGTTCTAGGTGTGCTGCTCAATCTCGTGGAAAGGAAATAATACAAGTAAATATGTTGTTTTAAATTGCAATAAATAAGTAGAAAGGAAATAAGTAAAAATGGCAGACAGCGTGGAACAATGAATTAAACAACGAACTACACTGGGTAAATCCAGTTCTAGGTGTGCTGCTCAATCTCGTGGCAAGGAAATAATACAAGTAAATATGTCGTTTTAAACTGCATTAAGTAAGTGGAAAGGAAATTAAGTAAAAATGGCAGACAGCGTGGAACAATGAATTAAACAACAAACTGCACTAGGTAAATCCAGTTCTAGGTGTGCTGCTCAATCTCGTGGAAAGGAAATAATACAAGTAAATATGTCGTTTTAAATTGCAATAAATAAGTAGAAAGGAAATTAAGTAAAAATGGCAGACAGCTTGGAACAATGGAGTAAACAACAAACTGCACAAGGTAAATCCAGTTCTAGGTGTGCTGCTCAATCTCGTGGAAAGGAAATAATACAAGTAAATATGTTGTTTTAAATTGCAATAAATAAGTAGAAAGGAAATTAAGTAAAAATGGCAGACAGCGTGGAACAATGAAGTAAACAACAAATTACACTGGGTAAATCCAGTTCTATGTGTGCTGCTCAATCTCGTGGCAAGGAAATAATACAAGTAAATATGTCGTTTTAAATTGCATTAAATAAGTAGAAAGGAAATTAGGTAAAAAGGGCAGACAGCTTGGAACAATGGAGTAAACAACAAACTGCACTGGGTAAATCCAGTTCTAGGTGTGCTGCTCAATCTCGTGGCAAGGAAATAATACAAGTAAATATGTCGTTTTAAATTGCATTAAATAAGTAGAAAGGAAATTAAGTTAAAAATTGCAGACAGCATGGAACAATGAATTAAACAGCAAACTACACTGGGTAAATCCAGTTCTATGTGTGCTGCTCAATCTCGTGGCAAGGAAATAATACAAGTAAATATGTCGTTTTAAACTGCATTAAGTAAGTGGAAAGGAAATTAAGTAAAAATGGCAGACAGCGTGGAACAATGAATTAAACAACAAACTGCACTGGGTAAATCCAGTTCTAGGTGTGCTGCTCAATCTCGTGGCAAGGAAATAATACAAGTAAATATGTCGTTTTAAATTGCATTAAATAAGTAGAAAGGAAATTAAGTAAAAATGGCAGACAGCGTGGAACAATGAATTAAACAACGAACTGCACTGGGTAAATCTTTTAGGTGTGCTGCTCAATCTCGTGGCAAGGAAATAATACAAGTAAATATGTCGTTTTAAACTGCATTAAGTATGTGGAAAGGAAATTAAGTAAAAATGGCAGACAGTGTGGAACAATGAAGTAAACAACAAACTGCACTGGGTAAATCTAGTTCTAGGTGTGCTGCTCAATCTCGTGGCAAGGAAATAATACAAGTAAATATGTTGTTTTAAATTTCAATAAATAAGTAGAAAGGAAATTAAGTAAAAATGGCAGACAGCGTGGAACAATGAATTAAACAACGAACTACACTGGGTAAATCCAGTTCTAGGTGTGCTGCTCAATCTCGTGGCAAGGAAATAATACAAGTAAATATGTCGTTTTAAACTGCATTAAGTAAGTGGAAAGGAAATTAAGTAAAAATGGCAGACAGCGTGGAACAATGAATTAAACAACAAACTGCACTGGGTAAATCCAGTTCTATGTGTGCTGCTCAATCTCGTGGCAAGGAAATAATACAAGTAAATATGTCGTTTTAAATTGCATTAAATAAGTAGAAAGGAAATTAAGTAAAAAGGGCAGACAGCTTGGAACAATAGAGTAAACAACAAACTGCACTGGGTAAATCCAGTTCTAGGTGTGCTGCTCAATCTCGTGGCAAGGAAATAATACAAGTAAATATGTCGTTTTAAATTGCATTAAATAAGTAGAAAGGAAATTAAGAAAAAATATCAGACAGCATGGAACAATGAATTAAACAGCAAACTACACTGGGTAAATCCAGTTCTATGTGTGCTGCTCAATCTCGTGGCAAGGAAATAATGCAAGTAAGTATGTCGTTTTAAACTGCATTAAGTAAGTGGAAAGGAAATTAAGTAAAAATGGCAGACAGTGTGGAACAATGAAGTAAACAACAAACTGCACTGGGTAAATCCAGTTCTAGGTGTGCTGCTCAATCTCGTGGCAAGGAAATAATACAAGTAAATATGTCGTTTTAAACTGCATTAAGTAAGTGGAAAGGAAATTAAGTAAAAATGGCAGACAGCGTGGAACAATGAATTAAACAACAAACTGCACTGGGTAAATCCAGTTCTAGGTGTGCTGCTCAATCTCGTGGCAAGGAAATAATACAAGTAAATATGTCGTTTTAAATTGCATTATATAAGTAGAAAGGAAATTAAGTAAAAATGGCAGACAGCTTTTAACAATGAAGTAAACAAACTGCACTTGGTAAAGCCAGTTCTAGGTGTGGTGCTCAATCTCGTGGCAAGGAAATAAAACAAGTAAATATGTCGTTTAAAGATTGCATTAAATAAGTAGAAAGGAAATTAAGTAAAATGGCAGACAGCTTGGAACAATGAAGTAAACAACAAACTGCACTTGGTAAAGCCAGTTCTAGGTGTGCTGCTCAATCTCGTGGCAAGGAAATAAAACAAGTAAATATGTCGTTTAAAGATTGCATTAAGTAAGTAGAAAGGAAACTAAGTAAAAATGGCAGACAGCTTAGAACAATGAAGTAAACAACAAACTGCACTTGGTAAAGGCAGTTCTAGGTGTGCTGCTCAATCTCGTGGCAAGGAAATAATACAAGTAAATATGTCGTTTTAAATTGCATAAATAAGTAGAAAGGAAATTAAGTAAAAATTGCAGACAGCGTGGAACAATGAAGTAAACAACAAATTACACTGGGTAAATCCAGTTCTATGTGTGCTGCTCAATCTCGTGGCAAGGAAATAATACAAGTAAATATGTCGTTTTAAATTGCATTAAATAAGTAGAAAGGAAATTAAGTAAAAAGGGCAGACAGCTTGGAACAATGGAGTAAACAACAAACTGCACTGGGTAAATCCAGTTCTAGGTGTGCTGCTCAATCTCGTGGCAAGGAAATAATACAAGTAAATATGTCGTTTTAAATTGCATTAAATAAGTAGAAAGGAAATTAAGTAAAAATTGCAGACAGCATGGAACAATGAAATAAACAGCAAACTACACTGGGTAAATCCAGTTCTATGTGTGCTGCTCAATCTCGTGGCAAGGAAATAATACAAGTAAATATGTCGTTTTAAACTGCATTAAGTAAGTGGAAAGGAAATTAAGTAAAAATGGCAGACAGTGTGGAACAATGAAGTAAACAACAAACTGCACTGGGTAAATCCAGTTCTAGGTGTGCTGCTCAATCTCGTGGCAAGGAAATAATACAAGTAAATATGTCGTTTTAAACTGCATTAAGTAAGTGGAAAGGAAATTAAGTAAAAATGGCAGACAGCGTGGAACAATGAATTAAACAACAAACTGCACTGGGTAAATCCAGTTCTAGGTGTGCTGCTCAATCTCGTGGCAAGGAAATAATACAAGTAAATATGTCGTTTTAAATTGCATTAAATAAGTAGAAAGGAAATTAAGTAAAAATGGCAGACAGCGTGGAACAATGAATTAAACAACGAACTACACTGGGTAAATCTTTTAGGTGTGCTGCTCAATCTCGTGGCAAGGAAATAATACAAGTAAATATGTCGTTTTAAACTGCATTAGGTATGTGGAAAGGAAATTAAGTAAAAATGGCAGACAGTGTGGAACAATGAAGTAAACAACAAACTGCACTGGGTAAATCCAGTTCTAGGTGTGCTGCTCAATCTCGTGGCAAGGAAATAATACAAGTAAATATGTTGTTTTAAATTTCAATAAATAAGTAGAAAGGAAATTAAGTAAAAATGGCAGACAGCGTGGAACAATGAATTAAACAACGAACTACACCGGGTAAATCCAGTTCTAGGTGTGCTGCTCAATCTCGTGGCAAGGAAATAATACAAGTAAATATGTCGTTTTAAACTGCATTAAGTAAGTGGAAAGGAAATTAAGTAAAAATGGCAGACAGCGTTGAACAATGAATTAAACAACAAACTGCACAAGGTAAATCCAGTTCTAGGTGTGCTGCTCAATCTCGTGGAAAGGAAATAATACAAGTAAATATGTTGTTTTAAATTGCAATAAATAAGTAAAAAGGAAATTAAGTAAAAATGGCAGACAGCGTGGAACAATGAATTAAACAACGAACTACACTGGGTAAATCCAGTTCTAGGTGTGCTGCTCAATCTCGTGGCAAGGAAATAATACAAGTAAATATGTCGTTTTAAACTGCATTAAGTAAGTGGAAAGGAAATTAAGTAAAAATGGCAGACAGCGTGGAACAATGAATTAAACAACAAACTGCACTAGGTAAATCCAGTTCTAGGTGTGCTGCTCAATCTCGTGGAAAGGAAATAATACAAGTAAATATGTCGTTTTAAATTGCAATAAATAAGTAGAAAGGAAATTAAGTAAAAATGGCAGACAGCTTGGAACAATGGAGTAAACAACAAACTGCACTGGGTAAATCCAGTTCTAGGTGTGCTGCTCAATCTCGTGGCAAGGAAATAATACAAGTAAATATGTCGTATTAAATTGCAATAAATAAGTAGAAAGGAAATAAGTAAAAATGGCAGACAGCGTGGAACAATGAATTAAACAACAAACTACACTGGGTAAATCCAGTTCTAGGTGTGCTGCTCAATCTCGTGGCAAGCAAATAATACAAGTAAATATGTCCTTTTAAACTGCATTAAGTAAGTGGAAAGGAAATTAAGTAAAAATGGCAGACAGCTTGGAACAATGAAGTAAACAACAAACTGCACTTGGTAAAGTCAGTTCTAGGTGTGCTGCTCAATCTCGTGGCAAGGAAATAAAACAAGTAAATATGTCGTTTAAAGATTGCATTAAATAAGTAGAAAGGAAATTAAGTAAAAATGGCAGACAGCTTGGAACAATGAAGTAAACAACAAACTGCACTGGGTAAATACAGTTCTAGGTGTGCTGCTCAATCTCGTGGCAAGGAAATAATGCAAGTAAATATGTCGTTTTAAACTGCATTAAATAAGTAGAAAGGAAATTAAGTAAAAAGGACAGACAGCTTGGAACAATGGAGTAAACAACAAACTGCACTGGGTAAATTCAGTTCTAGGTGTGCTGCTCAATCTCGTGGCAAGGAAATAAAACAAGTAAATGTGTCGTTTAAAGATTGCATTAAGTAGAAAGGAAACTAAGTAAAAATGGCAGACAGCTTGGAACAATGGAGTAAACAACAAACTGCACTGGGTAAATCCAGTTCTAGGTGTGCTGCTCAATCTCGTGGCAAGGAAATAATACAAGTAAATATGTCGTTTTAAATTGCATTAAATAAGTAGAAAGGAAATTAAGTAAAAATGGCAGACAGCTTGGAACAATGGAGTAAACAACAAACTGCACTGGGTAAATACAGTTCTAGGTGTGCTGCTCAATCTCGTGGCAAGGAAATAATGCAAGTAAATATGTCGTTTTAAACTGCATTAAATAAGTAGAAAGGAAATTAAGTAAAAAGGACAGACAGCTTGGAACAATGGAGTAAACAACAAACTGCACTGGGTAAATTCAGTTCTAGGTGTGCTGCTCAATCTCGTGGCAAGGAAATAATACAATTAAATATCTCGTTTTAAATTGCATTAAATAAGTAGAAAGGAAATTAAGTAAAAATTGCAGACAGCGTGGAACAATGAAGTAAACAACAAATTACACTGGGTAAATCCAGTTCTATGTGTGCTGCTCAATCTCGTGGCAAGGAAATAATACAAGTAAATATGTCGTTTTAAATTGCATTAAATAAGTAGAAAGGAAATTAAGTAAAAATGGCAGACAGCTTGGAACAATGGAGTAAACAACAAACTGCACTGGGTAAATCCAGTTCTAGGTGTGCTGCTCAATCTCGTGGCAAGGAAATAATACAAGTAAATATGTCGTTTTAAATTGCATAAATAAGTAGAAAGGAAATTAAGTAAAAATTGCAGACAGCGTGGAACAATGAAGTAAACAACAAATTACACTGGGTAAATCCAGTTCTATGTGTGCTGCTCAATCTCGTGGCAAGGAAATAATACAAGTAAATATGTCGTTTTAAATTGCATTAAATAAGTAGAAAGGAAATTAAGTAAAAAGGGCAGACAGCTTGGAACAATGAAGTAAACAACAAACTGCACTGGGTAAATCCAGTTCTAGGTGTGCTGCTCAATCTCGTGGCAAGGAAATAATACAAGTAAATATGTCGTTTTAAATTGCATTAAATAAGTAGAAAGGAAATTAAGGTAAATTGCAGACAGCATGGAACAATGAATTAAACAGCAAACTACACTGGGTAAATCCAGTTCTATGTGTGCTGCTCAATCTCGTGGCAAGGAAATAATACAAGTAAATATGTCGTTTTAAACTGCATTAAGTAAGTGGAAAGGAAATTAGGTAAAAATGGCAGACAGTGTGGAACAATGAAGTAAACAACAAACTGCACCGGGTAAATCCAGTTCTAGGTGTGCTGCTCAATCTCGTGGCAAGGAAATAATACAAGTAAATATGTCGTTTTAAACTGCATTAAGTAAGTGGAAAGGAAATTAAGTAAAAATGGCAGACAGCGTGGAACAATGAATTAAACAACAAACTGCACTGGGTAAATCCAGTTCTAGGTGTGCTGCTCAATCTCGTGGCAAGGAAATAATACAAGTAAATATGTCGTTTTAAATTGCATTAAATAAGTAGAAAGGAAATTAAGTAAAAATGGCAGACAGCGTGGAACAATGAATTAAACAACGAACTACACTGGGTAAATCTTTTAGGTGTGCTGCTCAATCTCGTGGCAAGGAAATAATAGAAGTAAATATGTCGTTTTAAACTGCATTAAGTAAGTGGAAAGGAAATTAGGTAAAAATGGCAGACAGCGTGGAACAATGAATTAAACAACAAAACTGCACTAGGTAAATCCAGTTCTAGGTGTGCTGCTCAATCTCGTGGAAAGGAAATAATACAAGTAAATATGTTGTTTTAAATTGCAATAAATAAGTAGAAAGGAAATTAAGTAAAAATGGCAGACAGCGTGGAACAATGAATTAAACAACGAACTACACTGGGTAAATCCAGTTCTAGGTGTGCTGCTCAATCTCGTGGCAAGGAAATAATACAAGTAAATATGTCGTTTTAAACTGCATTAAGTAAGTGGAAAGGAAATTAAGTAAAAATGACAGACAGCGTGGAACAATGAATTAAACAACAAACTGCACTAGGTAAATCCAGTTCTAGGTGTGCTGCTCAATCTCGTGGAAAGGAAATAATACAAGTAAATATGTCGTTTTAAATTGCATTAAATAAGTAGAAAGGAAATTAAGTAAAAATTGCAGACAGCATGGAACAATGAATTAAACAGCAAACTGCACTGGGTAAATCCAGTTCTATGTGTGCTGCTCAATCTCGTGGCAAGGAAGTAATACAAGTAAATATGTCGTTTTAAACTGCATTAAGTAAGTGGAAAGGAAATTAAGTAAAAATGGCAGACAGTGTGGAACAATGAAGTAAACAACAAACTGCACTGGGTAAATCCAGTTCTAGGTGTGCTGCTCAATCTCGTGGCAAGGAAATAATACAAGTAAATATGTCGTTTTAAACTGCATTAAGTAAGTGGAAAGGAAATTAAGTAAAAATGGCAGACAGCGTGGAACAATGAATTAAACAACAAACTGCACTGGGTAAATCCAGTTCTAGGTGTGCTGCTCAATCTCGTGGCAAGGAAATAATACAAGTAAATATGTCGTTTTAAATTGCATTAAATAAGTAGAAAGGAAATTAAGTAAAAATGGCAGACAGCGTGGAACAATGAATTAAACAACGAACTACACTGGGTAAATCTTTTAGGTGTGCTGCTCAATCTCGTGGCAAGGAAATAATACAAGTAAATATGTCGTTTTAAACTGCATTAAGTATGTGGAAAGGAAATTAAGTAAAAATGGCAGACAGTGTGGAACAATGAAATAAACAACAAACTGCACTGGGTAAATCCAGTTCTAGGTGTGCTGCTCAATCTCGTGGGAAGGAAATAATACAAGTAAATATGTCGTTTTAAATTGCAATAAATAAGTAGAAAGGAAATTAAGTAAAAATGGCAGACAGCTTGGAACAATGGAGTAAACAACAAACTGCACTGGGTAAATACAGTTCTAGGTGTGCTGCTCAATCTCGTGGCAAGGAAATAATGCAAGTAAATATGTCGTTTTAAACTGCATTAAATAAGTAGAAAGGAAATTAAGTAAAAAGGACAGACAGCTTGGAACAATGGAGTAAACAACAAACTGCACTGGGTAAATCCAGTTCTAGGTGTGCTGCTCAATCTCGTGGCAAGGAAATAATACAATTAAATATGTCGTTTTAAATTGCAATAAATAAGTAGAAAGGAAATTAAGTAAAAATTGCAGACAGCGTGGAACAATGAAATAAACAACAAATTACACTGGGTAAATCCAGTTCTATGTGTGCTGCTCAAACTCGTGGCAAGGAAATAATACAAGTAAATATGTCGTTTTAAATTGCATTAAATAAGTAGAAAGGAAATTAAGTAAAAATGGCAGACAGCTTGGAACAATGGAGTAAACAACAAACTGCACTGGGTAAATCCATTTCTAGGTGTGCTGCTCAATCTCGTGGCAAGGAAATAATACAAGTAAATATGTCGTTTTAAATTGCATTAAATAAGTAGAAAGGAAATAAGTAAAAATTGCAGACAGCGTGGAACAATGAAGTAAACAACAAATTACACTGGGTAAATCCAGTTCTATGTGTGCTGCTCAATCTCGTGGCAAGGAAATAATACAAGTAAATATGTCGTTTTAAATTGCATTAAATAAGTAGAAAGGAAATTAAGTAAAAAGGGCAGACAGCTTGGAACAATGGAGTAAACAACAAACTGCACTGGGTAAATCCAGTTCTAGGTGTGCTGCTCAATCTCGTGGCAAGGAAATAATACAAGTAAATATGTCGTTTTAAATTGCATTAAATAAGTAGAAAGGAAATTAAGTAAAAATTGCAGACAGCATGGAACAATGAATTAAACAGCAAACTGCACTGGGTAAATCCAGTTCTAGGTGTGCTGCTCAATCTCGTGGCAAGGAAATAATACAAGTAAATATGTCGTTTTAAATTGCATTAAATAAGTAGAAAGGAAATTAGGTAAAAATGGCAGACAGTGTGGAACAATGAAGTAAACAACAAACTGCACTGGGTAAATCCAGTTCTAGGTGTGCTGCTCAATCTCGTGGCAAGGAAATAATACAAGTAAATATGTCGTTTTAAACTGCATTAAGTAAGTGGAAAGGAAATTAGGTAAAAATGGCAGACAGCGTGGAACAATGAATTAAACAACAAACTGCACTGGGTAAATCCAGTTCTAGGTGTGCTGCTCAATCTCGTGGCAAGGAAATAATACAAGTAAATATGTCGTTTTAAATTGCAATAAATAAGTAGAAAGGAAATTAAGTAAAAATGGCAGACAGCGTGGAACAATGAATTAAACAACGAACTACACTGGGTAAATCTTTTAGGTGTGCTGCTCAATCTCGTGGCAAGGAAATAATAGAAGTAAATATGTCGTTTTAAACTGCATTAAGTAAGTGGAAAGGCAATTAGGTAAAAATGGCAGACAGCGTGGAACAATGAATTAAACAACAAAACTGCACTAGGTAAATCCAGTTCTAGGTGTGCTGCTCAATCTCGTGGAAAGGAAATAATACAAGTAAATATGTCGTTTTAAACTGCATTAAGTAAGTGGAAAGGAAATTAAGTAAAAATGGCAGACAGCGTGGAACAATGAATTAAACAACAAACTGCACTAGGTAAATCCAGTTCTAGGTGTGCTGCTCAATCTCGTGGAAAGGAAATAATACAAGTAAATATGTCGTTTTAAATTGCATTAAATAAGTAGAAAGGAAATTAAGTAAAAATTGCAGACAGCATGGAACAATGAATTAAACAGCAAACTGCACTGGGTAAATCCAGTTCTATGTGTGCTGCTCAATCTCGTGGCAAGGAAGTAATACAAGTAAATATGTCGTTTTAAACTGCATTAAGTAAGTGGAAAGGAAATTAAGTAAAAATGGCAGACAGTGTGGAACAATGAAGTAAACAACAAACTGCACTGGGTAAATCCAGTTCTAGGTGTGCTGCTCAATCTCGTGGCAAGGAAATAATACAAGTAAATATGTCGTTTTAAACTGCATTAAGTAAGTGGAAAGGAAATTAAGTAAAAATGGCAGACAGCGTGGAACAATGAATTAAACAACAAACTGCACTGGGTAAATCCAGTTCTAGGTGTGCTGCTCAATCTCGTGGCGAGGAAATAATACAAGTAAATATGTCGTTTTAAATTGCATTAAATAAGTAGAAAGGAAATTAAGTAAAAATGGCAGACAGCGTGGAACAATGAATTAAACAACGAACTACACTGGGTAAATCTTTTAGGTGTGCTGCTCAATCTCGTGGCAAGGAAATAATACAAGTAAATATGTCGTTTTAAACTGCATTAAGTATGTGGAAAGGAAATTAAGTAAAAATGGCAGACAGTGTGGAACAATGAAATAAACAACAAACTGCACTGGGTAAATCCAGTTCTAGGTGTGCTGCTCAATCTCGTGGCAAGGAAATAATACAAGTAAATATGTCGTTTTAAATTGCATTAAATAAGTAGAAAGGAAATTAAGTAAAAATGGCAGACAGCTTGGAACAATGGAGTAAACAACAAACTGCACTGGGTAAATACAGTTCTAGGTGTGCTGCTCAATCTCGTGGCAAGGAAATAATGCAAGTAAATATGTCGTTTTAAACTGCATTAAATAAGTAGAAAGGAAATTAAGTAAAAAGGACAGACAGCTTGGAACAATGGAGTAAACAACAAACTGCACTGGGTAAATCCAGTTCTAGGTGTGCTGCTCAATCTCGTGGCAAGGAAATAATACAATTAAATATGTCGTTTTAAATTGCATTAAATAAGTAGAAAGGAAATTAAGTAAAAATTGCAGACAGCGTGGAACAATGAAATAAACAACAAATTACACTGGGTAAATCCAGTTCTATGTGTGCTGCTCAATCTCGTGGCAAGGAAATAATACAAGTAAATATGTCGTTTTAAATTGCATTAAATAAGTAGAAAGGAAATTAAGTAAAAATGGCAGACAGCTTGGAACAATGGAGTAAACAACAAACTGCACTGGGTAAATCCAGTTCTAGGTGTGCTGCTCAATCTCGTGGCAAGGAAATAATACAAGTAAATATGTCGTTTTAAATTGCATTAAATAAGTAGAAAGGAAATAAGTAAAAATTGCAGACAGCGTGGAACAATGAAGTAAACAACAAATTACACTGGGTAAATCCAGTTCTATGTGTGCTGCTCAATCTCGTGGCAAGGAAATAATACAAGTAAATATGTCGTTTTAAATTGCATTAAATAAGTAGAAAGGAAATTAAGTAAAAAGGGCAGACAGCTTGGAACAATGGAGTAAACAACAAACTGCACTGGGTAAATCCAGTTCTAGGTGTGCTGCTCAATCTCGTGGCAAGGAAATAATACAAGTAAATATGTCGTTTTAAATTGCATTAAATAAGTAGAAAGGAAATTAAGTAAAAATTGCAGACAGCATGGAACAATGAATTAAACAGCAAACTGCACTGGGTAAATCCAGTTCTAGGTGTGCTGCTCAATCTCGTGGCAAGGAAATAATACAAGTAAATATGTC
Organism: Amblyomma americanum; assembly: GCF_052857255.1. Classification (NCBI taxonomy): domain Eukaryota; kingdom Metazoa; phylum Arthropoda; class Arachnida; order Ixodida; family Ixodidae; genus Amblyomma; species Amblyomma americanum. Next base: position 143,110,266 of record NC_135506.1, read on the forward strand.
GTTTTAAATTGCATTAAGTAAGTGGAAAGGAAATTAAGTAAAAATGGCAGACAGTGTGGAACAATGAAGTAAACAACAAACTGCACTGGGTAAATCCAGTTCTAGGTGTGCTGCTCAATCTCGTGGCAAGGAAATAATACAAGTAAATATGTCGTTTTAAATTGCATTAAATAAGAAGAAAGGAAATTAAGTAAAAATGGCAGACAGCGTGGAACAATGAATTAAACAACAAACTGCACTGGGTAAATCCAGTTCTAGGTGTGCTGCTCAATCTCGTGGCGAGGAAATAATACAAGTAAATATGTCGTTTTAAATTGCATTAAATAAGTAGAAAGGAAATTAAGTAAAAATGGCAGACAGCGTGGAACAATGAATTAAACAACGAACTACACTGGGTAAATCTTTTAGGTGTGCTGCTCAATCTCGTGGCAAGGAAATAATACAAGTAAATATGTCGTTTTAAACTGCATTAAGTATGTGGAAAGGAAATTAAGTAAAAATGGCAGACAGTGTGGAACAATGAAATAAACAACAAACTGCACTGGGTAAATCCAGTTCTAGGTGTGCTGCTCAATCTCGTGGCAAGGAAATAATACAAGTAAATATGTCGTTTTAAATTGCATTAAATAAGTAGAAAGGAAATTAAGTAAAAATGGCAGACAGCTTGGAACAATGGAGTAAACAACAAACTGCACTGGGTAAATACAGTTCTAGGTGTGCTGCTCAATCTCGTGGCAAGGAAATAATGCAAGTAAATATGTCGTTTTAAACTGCATTAAATAAGTAGAAAGGAAATTAAGTAAAAAGGACAGACAGCTTGGAACAATGGAGTAAACAACAAACTGCACTGGGTAAATCCAGTTCTAGGTGTGCTGCTCAATCTCGTGGCAAGGAAATAATACAATTAAATATGTCGTTTTAAATTGCATTAAATAAGTAGAAAGGAAATTAAGTAAAAATTGCAGACAGCGTGGAACAATGAAATAAACAACAAATTACACTGGGTAAATCCAGTTCTATGTGTGCTGCTCAATCTCGTGGCAAGGAAATAATACAAGTAAATATGTCGTTTTAAATTGCATTAAATAAGTAGAAAGGAAATTAAGTAAAAATGGCAGACAGCTTGGAACAATGGAGTAAACAACAAACTGCACTGGGTAAATCCAGTTCTAGGTGTGCTGCTCAATCTCGTGGCAAGGAAATAATACAAGTAAATATGTCGTTTTAAATTGCATTAAATAAGTAGAAAGGAAATAAGTAAAAATTGCAGACAGCGTGGAACAATGAAGTAAACAACAAATTACACTGGGTAAATCCAGTTCTATGTGTGCTGCTCAATCTCGTGGCAAGGAAATAATACAAGTAAATATGTCGTTTTAAATTGCATTAAATAAGTAGAAAGGAAATTAAGTAAAAAGGGCAGACAGCTTGGAACAATGGAGTAAACAACAAACTGCACTGGGTAAATCCAGTTCTAGGTGTGCTGCTCAATCTCGTGGCAAGGAAATAATACAAGTAAATATGTCGTTTTAAATTGCATTAAATAAGTAGAAAGGAAATTAAGTAAAAATTGCAGACAGCATGGAACAATGAATTAAACAGCAAACTGCACTGGGTAAATCCAGTTCTAGGTGTGCTGCTCAATCTCGTGGCAAGGAAATAATACAAGTAAATATGTCGTTTTAAATTGCATTAAGTAAGTGGAAAGGAAATTAAGTAAAAATGGCAGACAGTGTGGAACAATGAAGTAAACAACAAACTGCACTGGGTAAATCCAGTTCTAGGTGTGCTGCTCAATCTCGTGGCAAGGAAATAATACAAGTAAATATGTCGTTTTAAATTGCATTAAATAAGAAGAAAGGAAATTAAGTAAAAAGGGCAGACAGCTTGGAACAATAGAGTAAACAACAAACTGCACTGGGTAAATCCATTTCTAGGTGTGCTGCTCAATCTCGTGGCAAGGAAATAATACAAGTAAATATGTCGTTTTAAATTGCATTAAATAAGTAGAAAGGAAATTAAGTACAAATTGCAGACCGCATGGAACAATGAATTAAACAGCAAACTGCACTGGGTAAATCCAGTTCTAGGTGTGCTGCTCAATCTCGTGGCAAGGAAATAATACAAGTAAATATGTCGTTTTAAATTGCATTAAGTAAGTGGAAAGAAAATTAAGTAAAAATGGCAGACAGTGTGGAAAAATGAAGTAAACAACAAACTGCACTGGGTAAATCCAGTTCTAGGTGTGCTGCTCAATCTCGTGGCAAGGAAATAATACAAGTAAATATGTCGTTTTAAACTGCATTAAGTAAGTGGAAAGGAAATTAAGTAAAAATTGCAGACAGCGTGGAACAATGAAGTAAACAACAAATTACACTGGGTAAATCCAGTTCTATGTGTGCTGCTCAATCTCGTGGCAAGGAAATAATACAAGTATATATGTCGTTTTAAATTGCATTAAATAAGTAGAAAGGAAATTAAGTAAAAAGGGCAGACAGCTTGGAACAATGGAGTAAACAACAAACTGCACTGGGTAAATCCAGTTCTAGGTGTGCTGCTCAATCTCGTGGCAAGGAAATAACACAAGTAAATATGTCGTATTAAATTGCATTAAATAAGTAGAAAGGAAATTAAGTAAAAATTGCAGACAGCATGGAACAATGAATTAAACAGCAAACTGCACTGGGTAAATCCAGTTCTAGGTGTGCTGCTCAATCTCGTGGCAAGGAAATAATACAAGTGAATATGTCGTTTTAAATTGCATTAAGTAAGTGGAAAGAAAATTAAGTAAAAATGGCAGACAGTGTGGAACAATGAAGTAAACAACAAACTGCACTGGGTAAATCCAGTTCTAGGTGTGCTGCTCTATCTCGTGGCAAGGAAATAATACAAGTAAATATGTCGTTTTAAACTGCATTAAGTAAGTGGAAAGGAAATTAAGTAAAAATTGCAGACAGCATGGAACAATGAATTAAGAAGCAAACTGCACTGGGTAAATCCAGTTCTATGTGTGCTGCTCAATCTCGTGGCAAGGAAATAATACAAGTAAATATGTCGTTTTAAATTGCATTAAATAAGTAGAAAGGAAATTAAGTAAAAATGGCAGACAGCGTGGAACAATGAATTAAACAACGAACTACACTGGGTAAATCTTTTAGGTGTGCTGCTCAATCTCGTGGCAAGGAAATAATACAAGTAAATATGTCGTTTTAAACTGCATTAAGTATGTGGAAAGGAAATTAAGTAAAAATGGCAGACAGTGTGGAACAATGAAGTAAACAACAAACTGCACTGGGTAAATCCAGTTCTAGGTGTGCTGCTCAATCTCGTGGCAAGGAAATAATACAAGTAAATATGTTGTTTTAAATTTCAATAAATAAGTAGAAAGGAAATTAAGTAAAAATGGCAGACAGCGTGGAACAATGAATTAAACAACGAACTACACTGGGTAAATCCAGTTCTAGGTGTGCTGCTCAATCTCGTGGCAAGGAAATAATACAATTAAATATGTCGTTTTAAATTGCATTAAATAAGTAGAAAAGAAATTAAGTAAAAATTGCAGACAGCGTGGAACAATGAAATAAACAACAAATTACACTGGGTAAATCCAGTTTTATGTGTGCTGCTCAATCTCGTGGCAAGGAAATAATACAAGTAAATATGTCGTTTTAAATTGCATTAAATAAGTAGAAAGGAAATTAAGTAAAAATGGCAGACAGCTTGGAACAATGGAGTAAACAACAAACTGCACTGGGTAAATCCAGTTCTAGGTGTGCTGCTCAATCTCGTGGCAAGGAAATAATACAAGTAAATATGTCGTTTTAAATTGCATTAAATAAGTAGAAAGGAAATAAGTAAAAATTGCAGACAGCGTGGAACAATGAAGTAAACAACAAATTACACTGGGTAAATCCAGTTCTATGTGTGCTGCTCAATCTCGTGGCAAGGAAATAATACAAGTAAATATGTCGTTTTAAATTGCAATAAATAAGTAGAAAGGAAATTAAGTAAAAAGGGCAGACAGCTTGGAACAATGGAGTAAACAACAAACTGCACTGGGTAAATCCAGTTCTAGGTGTGCTGCTCAATCTCGTGGCAAGGAAATAATACAAGTAAATATGTCGTTTTAAATTGCATTAAATAAGTAGAAAGGAAATTAAGTAAAAATTGCAGACAGCATGGAACAATGAATTAAACAGCAAACTGCACTGGGTAAATCCAGTTCTAGGTGTGCTGCTCAATCTCGTGGCAAGGAAATAATACAAGTAAATATGTCGTTTTAAATTGCATTAAGTAAGTGGAAAGGAAATTAAGTAAAAATGGCAGACAGTGTGGAACAATGAAGTAAACAACAAACTGCACTGGGTAAATCCAGTTCTAGGTGTGCTGCTCAATCTCGTGGCAAGGAAATAATACAAGTAAATATGTCGTTTTAAACTGCATTAAGTAAGTGGAAAGGAAATTAAATAAAAATGGCAGACAGTGTGGAACAATGAAGTAAACAACAAACTGCACTGGGTAAAGCCAGTTCTAGGTGTGCTGCTCAATCCCGTGGCAAGGAAATAAAAGAAGTAAATATGTCGTTTTAAATTGCATTAAATAAGTAGAAAGGAAATTAAGTAAAAATGGCAGACAGCTTGGAACAATGGAGTAAACAACAAACTGCACTGGGTAAATACAGTTCTAGGTGTGCTGCTCAATCTCGTGGCAAGGAAATAATGCAAGTAAATATGTCGTTTTAAACTGCTATAAATAAGTAGAAAGGAAATTAAGTAAAAAGGACAGACAGCTTGGAACAATGGAGTAAACAACAAACTGCACTGGGTAAATCCAGTTCTAGGTGTGCTGCTCAATCTCGTGGCAAGGAAATAATACAATTAAATATGTCGTTTTAAATTGCATTAAATAAGTAGAAAGGAAATTAAGTAAAAATTGCAGACAGCGTGGAACAATGAAATAAACAACAAATTACACTGGGTAAATCCAGTTCTATGTGTGCTGCTCAATCTCGTGGCAAGGAAATAATACAAGTAAATATGTCGTTTTAAATTGCATTAAATAAGTAGAAAGGAAATTAAGTAAAAATGGCAGACAGCTTGGAACAATGGAGTAAACAACAAACTGCACTGGGTAAATCCAGTTCTAGGTGTGCTGCTCAATCTCGTGGCAAGGAAATAATACAAGTAAATATGTCGTTTTAAATTGCAAAATAAGTAGAAAGGAAATAAGTAAAAATTGCAGACAGCGTGGAACAATGAAGTAAACAACAAATTACACTGGGTAAATCCAGTTCTATGTGTGCTGCTCAATCTCGTGGCAAGGAAATAATACAAGTAAATATGTCGTTTTAAATTGCATTAAATAAGTAGAAAGGAAATTAAGTAAAAAGGGCAGACAGCTTGGAACAATGGAGTAAACAACAAACTGCACTGGGTAAATCCAGTTCTAGGTGTGCTGCTCAATCTCGTGGCAAGGAAATAATACAAGTAAATATGTCGTTTTAAATTGCATTAAATAAGTAGAAAGGAAATTAAGTAAAAATTGCAGACAGCATGGAACAATGAATTAAACAGCAAACTGCACTGGGTAAATCCAGTTCTAGGTGTGCTGCTCAATCTCGTGGCAAGGAAATAATACAAGTAAATATGTCGTTTTAAATTGCATTAAGTAAGTGGAAAGGAAATTAAGTAAAAATGGCAGACAGTGTGGAACAATGAAGTAAACAACAAACTGCACTGGGTAAATCCAGTTCTAGGTGTGCTGCTCAATCTCGTGGCAAGGAAATAATACAAGTAAATATGTCGTTTTAAACTGCATTAAATAAGTGGAAAGGAAATTAAGTAAAAATTGCAGACAGCATGGAACAATGAATTAAACAGCAAACTGCACTGGGTAAATCCAGTTCTATGTGTGCTGCTCAATCTCGTGGCAAGGAAATAATACAAGTAAATATGTCGTTTTAAATTGCATTAAATAAGAAGAAAGGAAATTAAGTAAAAAGGGCAGACAGCTTGGAACAATAGAGTAAACAACAAACTGCACTGGGTAAATCCAGTTCTAGGTGTGCTGCTCAATCTCGTGGCAAGGAAATAATACAAGTAAATATGTCGTTTTAAATTGCATTAAATAAGTAGAAAGGAAATTAAGTACAAATTGCAGACAGCATGGAACAATGAATTAAACAGCAAACTGCACTGGGTAAATCCAGTTCTAGGTGTGCTGCTCAATCTCGTGGCAAGGAAATAATACAAGTAAATATGTCGTTTTAAATTGCATTAAGTAAGTGGAAAGAAAATTAAGTAAAAATGGCAGACAGTGTGGAACAATGAAGTAAACAACAAACTGCACTGTGTAAATCCAGTTCTAGGTGTGCTGCTCAATCTCGTGGCAAGGAAATAATACAAGTAAATATGTCGTTTTAAACTGCATTAAGTAAGTGGAAAGGAAATTAAGTAAAAATTGCAGACAGCGTGGAACAATGAAGTAAACAACAAATTACACTGGGTAAATCCAGTTCTATGTGTGCTGCTCAATCTCGTGGCAAGGAAATAATACAAGTATATATGTCGTTTTAAATTGCATTAAATAAGTAGAAAGGAAATTAAGTAAAAAGGGCAGACAGCTTGGAACAATGGAGTAAACAACAAACTGCACTGGGTAAATCCAGTTCTAGGTGTGCTGCTCAATCTCGTGGCAAGGAAATAACACAAGTAAATATGTCGTATTAAATTGCATTAAATAAGTAGAAAGGAAATTAAGTAAAAATTGCAGACAGCATGGAACAATGAATTAAACAGCAAACTGCACTGGGTAAATCCAGTTCTAGGTGTGCTGCTCAATCTCGTGGCAAGGAAATAATACAAGTAAATATGTCGTTTTAAATTGCATTAAGTAAGTGGAAAGAAAATTAAGTAAAAATGGCAGACAGTGTGGAACAATGAAGTAAACAACAAACTGCACTGGGTAAATCCAGTTCTAGGTGTGCTGCTCTATCTCGTGGCAAGGAAATAATACAAGTAAATATGTCGTTTTAAACTGCATTAAGTAAGTGGAAAGGAAATTAAGTAAAAATTGCAGACAGCATGGAACAATGAATTAAGAAGCAAACTGCACTGGGTAAATCCAGTTCTATGTGTGCTGCTCAATCTCGTGGCAAGGAAATAATACAAGTAAATATGTCGTTTTAAATTGCATTAAATAAGTAGAAAGGAAATTAAGTAAAAATGGCAGACAGCGTGGAACAATGAATTAAACAACGAACTACACTGGGTAAATCATTTAGGTGTGCTGCTCAATCTCGTGGCAAGGAAATAATACAAGTAAATATGTCGTTTTAAACTGCATTAAGTATGTGGAAAGGAAATTAAGTAAAAATGGCAGACAGTGTGGAACAATGAAGTAAACAACAAACTGCACTGGGTAAATCCAGTTCTAGGTGTGCTGCTCAATCTCGTGGCAAGGAAATAATACAAGTAAATATGTTGTTTTAAATTTCAATAAATAAGTAGAAAGGAAATTAAGTAAAAATGGCAGACAGCGTGGAACAATGAATTAAACAACGAACTACACTGGGTAAATCCAGTTCTAGGTGTGCTGCTCAATCTCGTGGCAAGGAAATAATACAAGTAAATATGTCGTTTTAAACTGCATTAAGTAAGTGGAAAGGAAATTAAGTAAAAATGGCAGACAGCGTGGAACAATGAATTAAACAACAAACTGCACTGGGTAAATCCAGTTCTATGTGTGCTGCTCAATCTCGTGGCAAGGAAATAATACAAGTAAATATGTCGTTTTAAATTGCATTAAATAAGTAGAAAGGAAATTAAGTAAAAAGGGCAGACAGCTTGGAACAATGGAGTAAACAACAAACTGCACTGGGTAAATCCAGTTCTAGTTGTGCTGCTCTATCTCGTGGCAAGGAAATAATACAAGTAAATATGTCGTTTTAAATTGCATTAAATAAGTAGAAAGGAAATTAAGTAAAAATTGCAGACAGCATGGAACAATGAATTAAACAGCAAACTACACTGGGTAAATCCAGTTCTATGTGTGCTGCTCAATCTCGTGGCAAGGAAATAATACAAGTAAATATGTCGTTTTAAACTGCATTAAGTAAGTGGAAAGGAAATTAAGTAAAAATGGCAGACAGTGTGGAACAATGAAGTAAACAACAAACTGCACTGGGTAAATCCAGTTCTAGGTGTGCTGCTCAATCTCGTGGCAAGGAAATAATACAAGTAAATATGTCGTTTTAAACTGCATTAAGTAAGTGGAAAGGAAATTAAGTAAAAATGGCAGACAGCGTGGAACAATGAATTAAACAACAAACTGCACTGGGTAAATCCAGTTCTAGGTGTGCTGCTCAATCTCGTGGCAAGGAAATAATACAAGTAAATATGTCGTTTTAAATTGCATTAAATAAGTAGAAAGGAAATTAAGTAAAAATGGCAGACAGCTTTTAACAATGAAGTAAACAAACTGCACTTGGTAAAGCCAGTTCTAGGTGTGGTGCTCAATCTCGTGGCAAGGAAATAAAACAAGTAAATATGTCGTTTAAAGATTGCATTAAATAAGTAGAAAGGAAATTAAGTAAAAATGGCAGACAGCTTGGAACAATGAAGTAAACAACAAACTGCACTTGGTAAAGCCAGTTCTAGGTGTGCTGCTCAATCTCGTGGCAAGGAAATAAAACAAGTAAATATGTCGTTTAAAGATTGCATTAAGTAAGTAGAAAGGAAACTAAGTAAAAATGGCAGACAGCTTAGAACAATGAAGTAAACAACAAACTGCACTTGGTAAAGGCAGTTCTAGGTGTGCTGCTCAATCTCGTGGCAAGGAAATAAAACAAGTAAATGTGTCGTTTAAAGATTGCATTAAGTAGAAAGGAAACTAAGTAAAAATGGCAGACAGCTTGGAACAATGGAGTAAACAACAAACTGCACTGGGTAAATCCAGTTCTAGGTGTGCTGCTCAATCTCGTGGCAAGGAAATAATACAAATAAATATGTCGTTTTAAATTGCATTAAATAAGTAGAAAGGAAATAAGTAAAAATGGCAGACAGCTTGGAACAATGGAGTAAACAACAAACTGCACTGGGTAAATACAGTTCTAGGTGTGCTGCTCAATCTCGTGGCAAGGAAATAATGCAAGTAAATATGTCGTTTTAAACTGCATTAAATAAGTAGAAAGGAAATTAAGTAAAAAGGACAGACAGCTTGGAACAATAGAGTAAACAACAAACTGCATGGGTAAATCCAGTTCTAGGTGTGCTGCTCAATCTCGTGGCAAGGAAATAACACAATTAAATATGTCGTTTTAAATTGCATTAAATAAGTAGAAAGGAAATTAAGTAAAAATTGCAGACAGCGTGGAACAATGAAGTAAACAACAAATTACACTGGGTAAATCCAGTTCTATGTGTGCTGCTCAATCTCGTGGCAAGGAAATAATACAAGTAAATATGTCGTTTTAAATTGCATTAAATAAGTAGAAAGGAAATTAAGTAAAAATGGCAGACAGCTTGGAACAATGGAGTAAACAACAAACTGCACTGGGTAAATCCAGTTCTAGGTGTGCTGCTCAATCTCGTGGCAAGGAAATAATACAAGTAAATATGTCGTTTTAAATTGCATTAAATAAGTAGAAAAGAAATTAAGTAAAAATTGCAGACAGCGTGGAACAATGAAGTAAACAACAAATTACACTGGGTAAATCCAGTTCTATGTGTGCTGCTCAATCTCGTGGCAAGGAAATAATACAAGTAAATATGTCGTTTTAAATTGCATTAAATAAGTAGAAAGGAAATTAAGCAAAAAGGGCAGACAGCTTGGAACAATGGAGTAAACAACAAACTGCACTGGGTAAATCCAGTTCTATGTGTGCTGCTCAATCTCGTGGCAAGGAAATAATACAAGTAAATATGTCGTTTTAAACTGCATTAAGTAAGTGGAAAGGAAATTAAGTAAAAATGGCAGACAGTATGGAACAATGAAGTAAACAACAAACTGCACTGGGTAAATCCAGTTCTAGGTGTGCTGCTCAATCTCGTGGCAAGGAAATAATACAAGTAAATATGTCGTTTTAAACTGCATTAAGTAAGTGGAAAGGAAATTAAGTAAAAATGGCAGACAGCGTGGAACAATGAATTAAACAACAAACTGCACTGGGTAAATCCAGTTCTAGGTGTGCTGCTCAATCTCGTGGCAAGGAAATAATACAAGTAAATATGTCGTTTTAAATTGCATTAAATAAGTAGAAAGGAAATTAAGTAAAAATGGCATACAGCGTGGAACAATGAATTAAACAACGAACTACACTGGGTAAATCTTTTAGGTGTGCTGCTCAATCTCGTGGCAAGGAAATAATACAAGTAAATATGTCGTTTTAAACTGCATTAAGTATGTGGAAAGGAAATTAAGTAAAAATGGCAGACAGTGTGGAACAATGAAGTAAACAACAAACTGCACTGGGTAAATCCAGTTCTAGGTGTGCTGCTCAATCTCGTGGCAAGGAAATAATACAAGTAAATATGTTGTTTTAAATTTCAATAAATAAGTAGAAAGGAAATTAAGTAAAAATGGCAGACAGCGTGGAACAATGAATTAAACAACGAACTACACTGGGTAAATCCAGTTCTAGGTGTGCTGCTCAATCTCGTGGCAAGGAAATAATACAAGTAAATATGTCGTTTTAAACTGCATTAAGTAAGTGGAAAGGAAATTAAGTAAAAATGGCAGACAGCGTGGAACAATGAATTAAACAACAAACTGCACTAGGTAAATCCAGTTCTAGGTGTGCTGCTCAATCTCGTGGAAAGGAAATAATACAAGTAAATATGTTGTTTTAAATTGCAATAAATAGGTAGAAAGGAAATTAGGTAAAAATGGCAGACAGCGTGGAACAATGAATTAAACAACGAACTACACTGGGTAAATCCAGTTCTAGGTGTGCTGCTCAATCTCGTGGCAAGGAAATAATACAAGTAAATATGTCGTTTTAAACTGCATTAAGTAAGTGGAAAGGAAATTAAGTAAAAATGGCAGACAGCGTGGAACAATGAATAAACAACAAACTGCACTAGGTAAATCCAGTTCTAGGTGTGCTGCTCAATCTCGTGGAAAGGTAATAATACAAGTAAATATGTCGTTTTAAATTGCAATACATAAGTAGAAAGGAAATTAAGTAAAAATGGCAGACAGCTTGGAACAATGGATTAAACAACAAACTGCACTGGGTAAATCCGGTTCTAGGTGTGCTGCTCAATCTCGTGGCAAGGAAATAATACAAGTAAATATGTCGTTTTAAATTGCATTAAATAAGTAGAAAGGAAATTAAGTAAAAATGGCAGACAGCTTGGAACAATGGAGTAAACAACAAACTGCACTGGGTAAATCCAGTTCTAGGTGTGCTGCTCAATCTCGTGGCAAGGAAATAATACAAGTAAATATGTCGTTTTAAATTGCATTAAATAAGTAGAAAAGAAATTAAGTAAAAATTGCAGACAGCGTGGAACAATGAAGTAAACAACAAATTACACTGGGTAAATCCAGTTCTATGTGTGCTGCTCAATCTCGTGGCAAGGAAATAATACAAGTAAATATGTCGTTTTAAATTGCATTAAATAAGTAGAAAGGAAATTAAGTAAAAAGGGCAGACAGCTTGGAACAATGGAGTAAACAACAAACTGCACTGGGTAAATCCAGTTCTAGGTGTGCTGCTCAATCTCGTGGCAAGGAAATAATACAAGTAAATATGTCGTTTTAAATTGCATTAAATAAGTAGAAAGGAAATTAAGTAAAAATTGCAGACAGCATGGAACAATGAATTAAACAGCAAACTACACTGGGTAAATCCAGTTCTATGTGTGCTGCTCAATCTCGTGGCAAGGAAATAATACAAGTAAATATGTCGTTTTAAACTGCATTAAGTAAGTGGAAAGGAAATTAAGTAAAAATGGCAGACAGTATGGAACAATGAAGTAAACAACAAACTGCACTGGGTAAATCCAGTTCTAGGTGTGCTGCTCAATCTCGTGGCAAGGAAATAATACAAGTAAATATGTCGTTTTAAACTGCATTAAGTAAGTGGAAAGGAAATTAAGTAAAAATGGCTACAGCGTGGAACAATGAATTAAACAACAAACTGCACTGGGTAAATCCAGTTCTAGGTGTGCTGCTCAATCTCGTGGCAAGGAAATAATACAAGTAAATATGTCGTTTTAAATTGCTTTAAATAAGTAGAAAGGAAATTAAGTAAAAATGGCATACAGCGTGGAACAATGAATTAAACAACGAACTACACTGGGTAAATCTTTTAGGTGTGCTGCTCAATCTCGTGGCAAGGAAATAATACAAGTAAATATGTCGTTTTAAACTGCATTAAGTATGTGGAAAGGAAATTAAGTAAAAATGGCAGACAGTGTGGAACAATGAAGTAAACAACAAACTGCACTGGGTAAATCCAGTTCTAGGTGTGCTGCTCAATCTCGTGGCAAGGAAATAATACAAGTAAATATGTCGTTTTAAACTGCATTAAGTAAGTGGAAAGGAAATTAAGTAAAAATGGCAGACAGCGTGGAACAATGAATTAAACAACAAACTGCACTAGGTAAATCCAGTTCTAGGTGTGCTGCTCAATCTCGTGGAAAGGTAATAATACAAGTAAATATGTCGTTTTAAATTGCAATAAATAAGTAGAAAGGAAATTAAGTAAAAATGGCAGACAGCTTGGAACAATGGAGTAAACAACAAACTGCACTGGGTAAATCCGGTTCTAGGTGTGCTGCTCAATCTCGTGGCAAGGAAATAATACAAGTAAATATGTCGTTTTAAACTGCATTAAGTAAGTGGAAAGGAAATTAAGTAAAAATGGCAGACAGTGTGGAACAATGAAGTAAACAACAAACTGCACTGGGTAAATCCAGTTCTAGGTGTGCTGCTCAATCTCGTGGCAAGGAAATATTACAAGTAAATATGTCGTTTTAAACTGCATTAAGTAAGTGGAAAAGAAATTAAGTAAAAATGGCAGACAGCGTGGAACAATGAATTAAACAACAAACTGCACTGGGTAAATCCAGTTCCAGGTGTGCTGCTCAATCTCGTGGCAAGGAAATAATACAAGTAAATATGTCGTTTTAAATTGCATTAAATAAGTAGAAAGGAAATTAAGCAAAAATGGCAGACAGCGTGGAACAATGAATTAAACAACAAACTACACTGGGTAAATCCAGTTCTAGGTGTGCTGCTCAATCTCGTGGCAAGCAAATAATACAAGTAAATATGTCCTTTTAAACTGCATTAAGTAAGTGGAAAGGAAATTAAGTAAAAATGGCAGACAGCTTGGAACAATGAAGTAAACAACAAACTGCACTTGGTAAAGTCAGTTCTAGGTGTGCTGCTCAATCTCGTGGCAAGGAAATAAAACAAGTAAATATGTCGTTTAAAGATTGCATTAAATAAGTAGAAAGGAAATTAGGTAAAAATGGCAGACAGCTTGGAACAATGAAGTAAACAACAAACTGCACTTGGTAAAGTCAGTTCTAGGTGTGCTGCTCAATCTCGTGGCAAAGAAATAAAACAAGTAAATATGTCGTTTAAAGATTGCATTAAATAAGTAGAAAGGAAATTAAGTAAAAATGGCAGACAGCTTGGAACAATGAAGTAAACAACAAACTGCACTTGGTAAAGTCAGTTCTAGGTGTGCTGCTCAATCTCGTGGCAAGGAAATAAAACAAGTAAATATGTCGTTTAAAGATTGCATTAAGTAAGTAGAAAGGAAACTAAGTAAAAATGGCAGACAGCTTAGAACAATGAAGTAAACAACAAACTGCACTTGGTAAAGGCAGTTCTAGGTGTGCTGCTCAATCTCGTGGCAAGGAAATAAAACAAGTAAATGTGTCGTTTAAAGATTGCATTAAGTAGAAAGGAAACTAAGTAAAAATGGCAGACAGCTTGGAACAATGGAGTAAACAACAAACTGGACTGGGTAAATCCAGTTCTAGGTGTGCTGCTCAATCTCGTGGCAAGGAAATAATACAAGTAAATATGTCGTTTTAAATTGCATTAAATAAGTAGAAAGGAAATTAAGTAAAAATGGCAGACAGCTTGGAACAATGGAGTAAACAACAAACCGCACTGGGTAAATACAGTTCTAGGTGTGCTGCTCAATCTCGTGGCATGGAAATAATACAATTAAATATGTCGTTTTAAATTGCATTAAATAAGTAGAAAGGAAATTAAGTAAAAATTGCAGACAGCGTGGAACAATGAAGTAAACAACAAATTACACTGGGTAAATCCAGTTCTATGTGTGCTGCTCAATCTCGTGGCAAGGAAATAATACAAGTAAATATGTCGTTTTAAATTGCATTAAATAAGTAGAAAGGAAATTAAGTAAAAATGGCAGACAGCTTGGAACAATGGAGTAAACAACAAACTGCACTTGGTAAATCCAGTTCTAGGTGTGCTGCTCAATCTCGTGGCAAGGAAATAGTACAAGTAAATATGTCGTTTTAAATTGCATTAAATAAGTAGAAAAGAAATTAAGTAAAAATTGCAGACAGCGTGGAACAATGAAGTAAACAACAAATTACACTGGGTAAATCCAGTTCTATGTGTGCTGCTCAATCTCGTGGCAAGGAAATAATACAAGTAAATATGTCGTTTTAAATTGCATTAAAAAAGTAGAAAGGAAATTAAGTAAAAAGGGCAGACAGCTTGGAACAATGGAGTAAACAACAAACTGCACTGGGTAAATCCAGTTCTAGGTGTGCTGCTCAATCTCGTGGCAAGGAAATAATACAAGTAAATATGTCGTTTTAAATTGCATTAAATAAGTAGAAAGGAAATTAAGTAAAAATTGCAGACAGCATGGAACAATGAATTAAACAGCAAACTACACTGGGTAAATCCAGTTCTATGTGTGCTGCTCAATCTCGTGGCAAGGAAATAATACAAGTAAATATGTCGTTTTAACTGCATTAAGTAAGTGGAAAGGAAATTAAGTAAAAATGGCAGACAGTATGGAACAATGAAGTAAACAACAAACTGCACTGGGTAAATCCAGTTCTAGGTGTGCTGCTCAATCTCGTGGCAAGGAAATAATACAAGTAAATATGTCGTTTTAAACTGCATTAAGTAAGTGGAAAGGAAATTAAGTAAAAATGGCAGACAGCGTGGAACAATGAATTAAACAACAAACTGCACTGGGTAAATCCAGTTCTAGGTGTGCTGCTCAATCTCGTGGCAAGGAAATAATACAAGTAAATATGTCGTTTTAAATTGCATTAAATAAGTAGAAAGGAAATTAAGTAAAAATGGCAGACAGCGTGGAACAATGAATTAAACAACGAACTACACTTGGTAAATCTTTTAGGTGTGCTGCTCAATCTCGTGGCAAGGAAATAATACAAGTAAATATGTCGTTTTAAACTGCGTTAAGTATGTGGAAAGGAAATTAAGTAAAAATGGCAGACAGTGTGGAACAATGAAGTAAACAACAAACTGCACTGGGTAAATCCAGTTCTAGGTGTGCTGCTCAATCTCGTGGCAAGGAAATAATACAAGTAAATATGTTGTTTTAAATTTCAATAAATAAGTAGAAAGGAAATTAAGTAAAAATGGCAGACAGCGTGGAACAATGAATTAAACAACGAACTACACTGGGTAAATCCAGTTCTAGGTGTGCTGCTCAATCTCGTGGCAAAGAAATAATACAAGTAAATATGTCGTTTTAAACTGCATTAAGTAAGTGGAAAGGAAATTAAGTAAAAATGGCAGACAGCGTGGAACAATGAATTAAACAACAAACTGCACTAGGTAAATCCATTTCTAGGTGTGCTGCTCAATCTCGTGGAAAGGAAATAATACAAGTAAATATGTTGTTTTAAATTGCAAGTAATAAGTAGAAAGGAAATTAAGTAAAAATGGCAGACAGCGTGGAACAATGAATTAAACAACGAACTACACTGGGTAAATCCAGTTCTAGGTGTGCTGCTCAATCTCGTGGCAAGGAAATAATACAAGTAAATATGTCGTTTTAAACTGCATTAAGTAAGTGGAAAGGAAATTAAGTAAAAATGGCAGACAGCGTGGAACAATGAATTAAACAACAAACTGCACTAGGTAAATCCAGTTCTAGGTGTGCTGCTCAATCTCGTGGAAAGGTAATAATACAAGTAAATATGTCGTTTTAAATTGCAATAAATAAGTAGAAAGGAAATTAAGTAAAAATGGCAGACAGCTTGGAACAATGGAGTAAACAACAAACTGCACTGGGTAAATCCGGTTCTAGGTGTGCTGCTCAATCTCGTGGCAAGGAAATGATACAAGTAAATATGTCGTTTTAAACTGCATTAAGTAAGTGGAAAGGAAATTAAGTAAAAATGGCAGACAGTGTGGAACAATGAAGTAAACAACAAACTGCACTGGGTAAATCCAGTTCTAGGTGTGCTGCTCAATCTCGTGGCAAGGAAATATTACAAGTAAATATGTCGTTTTAAACTGCATTAAGTAAGTGGAAAAGAAATTAAGTAAAAATGGCAGACAGCGTGGAACAATGAATTAAACAACAAACTGCACTGGGTAAATCCAGTTCCAGGTGTGCTGCTCAATCTCGTGGCAAGGAAATAATACAAGTAAATATGTCGTTTTAAATTGCATTAAATAAGTAGAAAGGAAATTAAGTAAAAATGGCAGACAGCGTGGAACAATGAATTAAACAACAAACTACACTGGGTAAATCCAGTTCTAGGTGTGCTGCTCAATCTCGTGGCAAGCAAATAATACAAGTAAATATGTCCTTTTAAACTGCATTAAGTAAGTGGAAAGGAAATTAAGTAAAAATGGCTGACAGCTTGGAACAATGAAGTAAACAACAAACTGCACTTGGTAAAGTCAGTTCTAGGTGTGCTGCTCAATCTCGTGGCAAGGAAATAAAACAAGTAAATATGTCGTTTAAAGATTGCATTAAATAAGTAGAAAGGAAATTAAGTAAAAATGGCAGACAGCTTGGAACAATGAAGTAAACAACAAACTGCACTTGGTAAAGTCAGTTCTAGGTGTGCTGCTCAATCTCGTGGCAAGGAAATAAAACAAGTAAATATGTCGTTTAAAGATTGCATTAAATAAGTAGAAAGGAAATTAAGTAAAAATGGCAGACAGCTTGGAACAATGAAGTAAACAACAAACTGCACTTGGTAAAGTCAGTTCTAGGTGTGCTGCTCAATCTCGTGGCAAGGAAATAAAACAAGTAAATATGTCGTTTAAAGATTGCATTAAATAAGTAGAAAAGAAATTAAGTAAAAATTGCAGACAGCGTGGAACAATGAAGTAAACAACAAATTACACTGGGTAAATCCAGTTCTATGTGTGCTGCTCAATCTCGTGGCAAGGAAATAATACAAGTAAATATGTCGTTTTAAATTGCATTAAATAAGTAGAAAGGAAATTAAGTAAAAAGGGCAGTCAGCTTGGAACAATGGAGTAAACAACAAACTGCACTGGGTAAATCCAGTTCTATGTGTGCTGCTCAATCTCGTGGCAAGGAAATAATACAAGTAAATATGTCGTTTTAAATTGCATTAAATAAGTAGAAAGGAAATTAAGTAAAAATTGCAGACAGCATGGAACAATGAATTAAACAGCAAACTACACTGGGTAAATCCAGTTCTATGTGTGCTGCTCAATCTCGTGGCAAGGAAATAATACAAGTAAATATGTCGTTTTAAACTGCATTAAGTAAGTCGAAAGGAAATTAAGTAAAAATGGCAGACAGTATGGAACAATGAAGTAAACAACAAACTGCACTGGGTAAATCCAGCTCTAGGTGTGCTGCTCAATCTCGTGGCAAGGAAATAATACAAGTAAATATGTCGTTTTAAACTGCATTAAGTAAGTGGAAAGGAAATTAAGTAAAAATGGCAGACAGCGTGGAACAATGAATTAAACAACAAACTGCACTGGGTAAATCCAGTTCTAGGTGTGCTGCTCAATCTCGTGGCAAGGAAATAATACAAGTAAATATGTCGTTTTAAATTGCATTAAATAAGTAGAAAGGAAATTAAGTAAAAATGGCAGACAGCGTGGAACAATGAATTAAACAACGAACTACACTGGGTAAATCTTTTAGGTGTGCTGCTCAATCTCGTGGCAAGGAAATAATACAAGTAAATATGTCGTTTTAAACTGCATTAAGTATGTGGAAAGGAAATTAAGTAAAAATGGCAGACAGTGTGGAACAATGAAGTAAACAACAAACTGCACTGGGTAAATCCAGTTCTAGGTGTGCTGCTCAATCTCGTGGCAAGGAAATAATACAAGTAAATATGTTGTTTTAAATTTCAATAAATAAGTAGAAAGGAAATTAAGTAAAAATGGCAGACAGCGTGGAACAATGAATTAAACAACGAACTACACTGGGTAAATCCAGTTCTAGGTGTGCTGCTCAATCTCGTGGCAAAGAAATAATACAAGTAAATATGTCGTTTTAAACTGCATTAAGTAAGTGGAAAGGAAATTAAGTAAAAATGGCAGACAGCGTGGAACAATGAATTAAACAACAAACTGCACTAGGTAAATCCATTTCTAGGTGTGCTGCTCAATCTCGTGGAAAGGAAATAATACAAGTAAATATGTTGTTTTAAATTGCAAGTAATAAGTAGAAAGGAAATTAAGTAAAAATGGCAGACAGCGTGGAACAATGAATTAAACAACGAACTACACTGGGTAAATCCAGTTCTAGGTGTGCTGCTCAATCTCGTGGCAAGGAAATAATACAAGTAAATATGTCGTTTTAAACTGCATTAAGTAAGTGGAAAGGAAATTAAGTAAAAATGGCAGACAGCGTGGAACAATGAATTAAACAACAAACTGCACTAGGTAAATCCAGTTCTAGGTGTGCTGCTCAATCTCGTGGAAAGGTAATAATACAAGTAAATATGTCGTTTTAAATTGCAATAAATAAGTAGAAAGGAAATTAAGTAAAAATGGCAGACAGCTTGGAACAATGGAGTAAACAACAAACTGCACTGGGTAAATCCGGTTCTAGGTGTGCTGCTCAATCTCGTGGCAAGGAAATGATACAAGTAAATATGTCGTTTTAAACTGCATTAAGTAAGTGGAAAGGAAATTAAGTAAAAATGGCAGACAGTGTGGAACAATGAAGTAAACAACAAACTGCACTGGGTAAATCCAGTTCTAGGTGTGCTGCTCAATCTCGTGGCAAGGAAATATTACAAGTAAATATGTCGTTTTAAACTGCATTAAGTAAGTGGAAAAGAAATTAAGTAAAAATGGCAGACAGCGTGGAACAATGAATTAAACAACAAACTGCACTGGGTAAATCCAGTTCCAGGTGTGCTGCTCAATCTCGTGGCAAGGAAATAATACAAGTAAATATGTCGTTTTAAATTGCATTAAATAAGTAGAAAGGAAATTAGGTAAAAATGGCAGACAGCGTGGAACAATGAATTAAACAACAAACTACACTGGGTAAATTCAGTTCTAGGTGTGCTGCTCAATCTCGTGGCAAGCAAATAATACAAGTAAATATGTCCTTTTAAACTGCATTAAGTAAGTGGAAAGGAAATTAAGTAAAAATGGCTGACAGCTTGGAACAATGAAGTAAACAACAAACTGCACTTGGTAAAGTCAGTTCTAGGTGTGCTGCTCAATCTCGTGGCAAGGAAATAAAACAAGTAAATATGTCGTTTAAAGATTGCATTAAATAAGTAGAAAGGAAATTAAGTAAAAATGGCAGACAGCTTGGAACAATGAAGTAAACAACAAACTGCACTTGGTAAAGTCAGTTCTAGGTGTGCTGCTCAATCTCGTGGCAAGGAAATAAAACAAGTAAATATGTCGTTTAAAGATTGCATTAAATAAGTAGAAAGGAAATTAAGTAAAAATGGCAGACAGCTTGGAACAATGAAGTAAACAACAAACTGCACTTGGTAAAGTCAGTTCTAGGTGTGCTGCTCAATCTCGTGGCAAGGAAATAAAACAAGTAAATATGTCGTTTAAAGATTGCATTAAATAAGTAGAAAAGAAATTAAGTAAAAATTGCAGACAGCGTGTAACAATGAAGTAAACAACAAATTACACTGGGTAAATCCAGTTCTATGTGTGCTGCTCAATCTCGTGGCAAGGAAATAATACAAGTAAATATGTCGTTTTAAATTGCATTAAATAAGTAGAAAGGAAATTAAGTAAAAAGGGCAGTCAGCTTGGAACAATGGAGTAAACAACAAACTGCACTGGGTAAATCCAGTTCTATGTGTGCTGCTCAATCTCGTGGCAAGGAAATAATACAAGTAAATATGTCGTTTTAAATTGCATTAAATAAGTAGAAAGGAAATTAAGTAAAAATTGCAGACAGCATGGAACAATGAATTAAACAGCAAACTACACTGGGTAAATCCAGTTCTATGTGTGCTGCTCAATCTCGTGGCAAGGAAATAATACAAGTAAATATGTCGTTTTAAACTGCATTAAGTAAGTCGAAAGGAAATTAAGTAAAAATGGCAGACAGTATGGAACAATGAAGTAAACAACAAACTGCACTGGGTAAATCCAGTTCTAGGTGTGCTGCTCAATCTCGTGGCAAGGAAATAATACAAGTAAATATGTCGTTTTAAACTGCATTAGGTAAGTGGAAAGGAAATTAAGTAAAAATGGCAGACAGCGTGGAACAATGAATTAAACAACAAACTGCACTGGGTAAATCCAGTTCTAGGTGTGCTGCTCAATCTCGTGGCAAGGAAATAATACAAGTAAATATGTCGTTTTAAATTGCATTAAATAAGTAGAAAGGAAATTAAGTAAAAATGGCAGACAGCGTGGAACAATGAATTAAACAACGAACTACACTGGGTAAATCTTTTAGGTGTGCTGCTCAATCTCGTGGCAAGGAAATAATACAAGTAAATATGTCGTTTTAAACTGCATTAAGTATGTGGAAAGGAAATTAAGTAAAAATGGCAGACAGTGTGGAACAATGAAGTAAACAACAAACTGCACTGGGTAAATCCAGTTCTAGATGTGCTGCTCAATCTCGTGGCAAGGAAATAATACAAGTAAATATGTTGTTTTAAATTTCAATAAATAAGTAGAAAGGAAATTAAGTAAAAATGGCAGACAGCGTGGAACAATGAATTAAACAACGAACTACACTGGGTAAATCCAGTTCTAGGTGTGCTGCTCAATCTCGTGGCAAAGAAATAATACAAGTAAATATGTCGTTTTAAACTGCATTAAGTAAGTGGAAAGGAAATTAAGTAAAAATGGCAGACAGCGTGGAACAATGAATTAAACAACAAACTGCACTAGGTAAATCCATTTCTAGGTGTGCTGCTCAATCTCGTGGAAAGGAAATAATACAAGTAAATATGTTGTTTTAAATTGCAAGTAATAAGTAGAAAGGAAATTAAGTAAAAATGGCAGACAGCGTGGAACAATGAATTAAACAACGAACTACACTGGGTAAATCCAGTTCTAGGTGTGCTGCTCAATCTCGTGGCAAGGAAATAATACAAGTAAATATGTCGTTTTAAACTGCATTAAGTAAGTGGAAAGGAAATTAAGTAAAAATGGCAGACAGCGTGGAACAATGAATTAAACAACAAACTGCACTAGGTAAATCCAGTTCTAGGTGTGCTGCTCAATCTCGTGGAAAGGTAATAATACAAGTAAATATGTCGTTTTAAATTGCAATAAATAAGTAGAAAGGAAATTAAGTAAAAATGGCAGACAGCTTGGAACAATGGAGTAAACAACAAACTGCACTGGGTAAATCCGGTTCTAGGTGTGCTGCTCAATCTCGTGGCAAGGAAATGATACAAGTAAATATGTCGTTTTAAACTGCATTAAGTAAGTGGAAAGGAAATTAAGTAAAAATGGCAGACAGTGTGGAACAATGAAGTAAACAACAAACTGCACTGGGTAAATCCAGTTCTAGGTGTGCTGCTCAATCTCGTGGCAAGGAAATATTACAAGTAAATATGTCGTTTTAAACTGCATTAAGTAAGTGGAAAAGAAATTAAGTAAAAATGGCAGACAGCGTGGAACAATGAATTAAACAACAAACTGCACTGGGTAAATCCAGTTCCAGGTGTGCTGCTCAATCTCGTGGCAAGGAAATAATACAAGTAAATATGTCGTTTTAAATTGCATTAAATAAGTAGAAAGGAAATTAAGTAAAAATGGCAGACAGCGTGGAACAATGAATTAAACAACAAACTACACTGGGTAAATCCAGTTCTAGGTGTGCTGCTCAATCTCGTGGCAAGCAAATAATACAAGTAAATATGTCCTTTTAAACTGCATTAAGTAAGTGGAAAGGAAATTAAGTAAAAATGGCTGACAGCTTGGAACAATGAAGTAAACAACAAACTGCACTTGGTAAAGTCAGTTCTAGGTGTGCTGCTCAATCTCGTGGCAAGGAAATAAAACAAGTAAATATGTCGTTTAAAGATTGCATTAAATAAGTAGAAAGGAAATTAAGTAAAAATGGCAGACAGCTTGGAACAATGAAGTAAACAACAAACTGCACTTGGTAAAGTCAGTTCTAGGTGTGCTGCTCAATCTCGTGGCAAGGAAATAAAACAAGTAAATATGTCGTTTAAAGATTGCATTAAATAAGTAGAAAGGAAATTAAGTAAAAATGGCAGACAGCTTGGAACAATGAAGTAAACAACAAACTGCACTTGGTAAAGTCAGTTCTAGGTGTGCTGCTCAATCTCGTGGCAAGGAAATAAAACAAGTAAATATGTCGTTTAAAGATTGCATTAAATAAGTAGAAAGGAAATTAAGTAAAAATGGCAGACAGCTTGGAACAATGAAGTAAACAACAAACTGCACTTGATAAAGCCAGTTCTAGGTGTGGTGCTCAATCTCGTGGCAAGGAAATAAAAGAAGCAAATATGTCGTTAAAGGATTGCATTAAATAAGTAGAAAGGAAATTAAGTAAAAATGGCAGACAGCTTGGAACAATGAAGTAAACAACAAACTGCACTTGGTAAAGCCAGTTCTAGGTGTGCTGCTCAATCTCATGGCAAGGAAATAAAACAAGTAAATATGTCGTTTAAAGATTGCATTAAGTAAGTAGAAAGGAAATTAAGTAAAAATGGCAGACAGCTTAGAACAATGAAGTAAACAACAAACTGCACTTGGTAAAGCCAGTTCTAGGTGTGGTGCTCAATCTCGAGGCAAGGAAATAAAACAAGTAAATATTTATTTAAAAAAAGCATTAAATAAGTAGAAAGGAAATTAAGTAAAAATGGCAGACAGCTTTTAACAATGAAGTAAACAAACTGCACTTGGTAAAGCCAGTTCTAGGTGTGGTGCTCAATCTAGTGGCAAGGAAATAAAACAAGTAAATATGTCGTTTAAAGATTGCATTAAATAGGTAGAAAGGAAATTAAGTAAAAATGGCAGACAGCTTGGAACAATGAAGTAAACAACAAACTGCACTTGGTAAAGCCAGTTCTAGGTGTGCTGCTCAATCTCGTGGCAAGGAAATAAAACAAGTAAATATGTCGTTTAAAGATTGCATTAAGTAAGTAGAAAGGAAACTAAGTAAAAATGGCAGACAGCTTAGAACAATGAAGTAAACAACAAACTGCACTTGGTAAAGGCAGTTCTAGGTGTGCTGCTCAATCTCGTGGCAAGGAAAGAAAACAAGTAAATGTGTCGTTTAAAGATTGCATTAAGTAGAAAGGAAACTAAGTAAAAATGGCAGACAGCTTGGAACAATGGAGTAAACAACAAACTGCACTGGGTAAATCCAGTTCTAGGTGTGCTGCTCAATCTCGTGGCAAGGAAATAATACAAGTAAATATGTCGTTTTAAATTGCAATAAATAAGTAGAAAGGAAATTAAGTAAAAATGGCAGACAGCTTGGAACAATGGAGTAAACAACAAACTGCACTGGGTAAATACAGTTCTAGGTGTGCTGCTCAATCTCGTGGCAAGTAAATAATGCAAGTAAGTATGTCGTTTTAAACTGCATTAAATAAGTAGAAAGGAAATTAAGTAAAAAGGACAGACAGCTTGGAACAATGGAGTAAACAACAAACTGCACTGGGTAAATCCAGTTCTAGGTGTGCTGCTCAATCTCGTGGCAAGGAAATAATACAAGTAAATATGTCGTTTTAAATTGCATTAAATAAGTAGAAAGGAAATTAAGTAAAAATTGCAGACAGCGTGGAACAATGAAGTAAACAACAAATTACACTGGGTAAATCCAGTTCTATGTGTGCTGCTCAATCTCGTGGCAAGGAAATAATACAAGTAAATATGTCGTTTTAAATTGCATTAAATACGTAGAAAGGAAATTAAGGAAAAAGGGCAGACAGCTTGGAACAATGGAGTAAACAACAAACTGCACTGGGTAAATCCAGTTCTAGGTGTGCTGCTCAATCTCGTGGCAAGGAAATAATTCAAGTAAATATGTCGTTTTAAATTGCAATAAATAAGTAGAAAGGAAATTAAGTAAAAATTGCAGACACCATGGAACAATGAATTAAACAACAAACTACACTGGGTAAATTCAGTTCTATGTGTGCTGCTCAATCTCGTGGCAAGGAAATAATACAAGTAAATATGTCGTTTTAAATTGCAATAAATAAGTAGAAAGGAAATTAGGTAAAAATGGCAGACAGCTTGGAACAATGGAGTAAACAACAAACTGCACTGGGTAAATCTTTTAGGTGTGCTGCTCAATCTCGTGGCAAGGAAATAATACAAGTAAATATGTCGTTTTAAACTGCATTAAGTAAGTGGAAAGGAAATTAAGTAAAAATGGCAGACAGTGTGGAACAATGAAGTAAACAACAAACTGCACTGGGTAAATCCAGTTCTAGGTGTGCTGCTCAATCTCGTGGCAAGGAAATAATACAAGTAAATATGTCGTTTTAAATTGCATTAAATAAGTAGAAAGGAAATTAAGTAAAAATTGCAGACAGCATGGAACAATGAATTAAACAACAAACTGCACTGGGTAAATCCAGTTCTAGGTGTGCTGCTCAATCTCGTGGCAAGGAAATAATACAAGTAAATATGTCGTTTTAAATTGCATTAAATAAGTAGAAAGGAAATTAAGTAAAAATGGCAGACAGCGTGGAACAATGAATTAAACAACGAACTACACTGGGTAAATCTTTTAGGTGTGCTGCTCAATCTCGTGGCAAGGAAATAATACAAGTAAATATGTCGTTTTAAACTGCAATAAGTAAGTGGAAAAGAAATTAAGTAAAAATGGCAGACAGTGTGGAACAATGAAGTAAACAACAAACTGCACTGGGTAAATCCAGTTCTAGGTGTGCTGCTCAATCTCGTGGCAAGGAAATAATACAAGTAAATATGTCGTTTTAAACTGCATTAAGTAAGTGGAAAGGAAATTAAGTAAAAATGGCAGACAGCGTGGAACAATGAATTAAACAACAAACTGCACTGGGTAAATCCAGTTCTAGGTGTGCTGCTCAATCTCGTGGCAAGGAAATAATAGAAGTAAATATGTCGTTTTAAATTGCATTAAATAAGTAGAAAGGAAATTAAGTAAAAATGGCAGACAGCGTGGAACAATGAATTAAACAACAAACTACAATGGGTAAATCTTTTAGGTGTGCTGCTCAATCTCGTGGCAAGGAAATAATACAAGTAAATATGTCGTTTTAAACTGCATTAAGTATGTGGAAAGGAAATTAAGTAAAAATGGCAGACAGTGTGGAACAATGAAGTAAACAACAAACTGCACTGGGTAAATCCAGTTCTAGGTGTGCTGCTCAATCTCGTGGCAAGGAAATAATACAAGTAAATATGTTGTTTTAAATTTCAATAAATAAGTAGAAAGGAAATTAAGTAAAAATGGCAGACAGCGTGGAACAATGAATTAAACAACGAACTACACTGGGTAAATCCAGTTCTAGGTGTGCTGCTCAATCTCGTGGCAAGGAAATAATACAAGTAAATATGTCGTTTTAAACTGCATTAAGTAAGTGGAAAGGAAATTAAGTAAAAATGGCAGACAGTGTGGAACAATGAAGTAAACAACAAACTGCACTGGGTAAATCCAGTTCTAGGTGTGCTGCTCAATCTCGTGGCAAGGAAATAATACAAGTAAATATGTTGTTTTAAATTTCAATAAATAAGTAGAAAGGAAATTAGGTAAAAATGGCAGACAGCGTGGAACAATGAATTAAACAACGAACTACACTGGGTAAATCCAGTTCTAGGTGTGCTGCTCAATCTCGTGGCAAAGAAATAATACAAGTAAATATGTCGTTTTAAACTGCATTAAGTAAGTGGAAAGGAAATTAAGTAAAAATGGCAGACAGCGTGGAACAATGAATTAAACAACAAACTGCACTAGGTAAATCCAGTTCTAGGTGTGCTGCTCAATCTCGTGGAAAGGAAATAATACAAGTAAATATGTTGTTTGAAATTGCAATAAATAAGTAGAAAGGCAATTAAGTAAAAATGCAGACAGCGTGGAACAATGAATTAAACAACGAACTACACTGGGTAAATCCAGTTCTAGGTGTGCTGCTCAATCTCGTGGCAAGGAAATAATACAAGTAAATATGTCGTTTTAAACTGCATTAAGTAAGTGGAAAGGAAATTAAGTAAAAATGGCAGACAGCGTGGAACAATGAATTAAACAACAAACTGCACTAGGTAAATCCAGTTCTAGGTGTGCTGCTCAATCTCGTGGAAAGGTAATAATACAAGTAAATATGTCGTTTTAAATTGCAATAAATAAGTAGAAAGGAAATTAAGTAAAAATGGCAGACAGCTTGGAACAATGGAGTAAACAACAAACTGCACTGGGTAAATCCGGTTCTAGGTGTGCTGCTCAATCTCGTGGCAAGGAAATATTACAAGTAAATATGTCGTTTTAAACTGCATTAAGTAAGTGGAAAGGAAATTAAGTAAAAATGGCAGACAGTGTGGAACAATGAAGTAAACAACAAACTGCACTGGGTAAATCCAGTTCTAGGTGTGCTGCTCAATCTCGTGGCAAGGAAATATTACAAGTAAATATGTCGTTTTAAACTGCATTAAGTAAGTGGAAAAGAAATTAAGTAAAAATGGCAGACAGCGTGGAACAATGAATTAAACAACAAACTGCACTGGGTAAATCCAGTTCCAGGTGTTCTGCTCAATCTCGTGGCAAGAAAATAATACAAGTAAATATGTCGTTTTAAATTGCATTAAATAAGTAGAAAGGAAATTAAGTAAAAATGGCAGACAGCGTGGAACAATGAATTAAACAACAAACTACACTGGGTAAATAGAGTTCTAGGTGTGCGGCTCAATCTCATAGCAAGCAAATAATACAAGTAAATATGTCCTTTTAAACTGCATTAAGTAAGTGGAAAGGAAATTAAGTAAAAATGGCTGACAGCTTGGAACAATGAAGTAAACAACAAACTGCACTTGGTAAAGTCAGTTCTAGGTGTGCTGCTCAATCTCGTGGCAAGGAAATAAAACAAGTAAATATGTCGTTTAAAGATTGCATTAAATAAGTAGAAAGGAAATTAAGTAAAAATGGCAGACAGCTTGGAACAATGAAGTAAACAACAAACTGCACTTGGTAAAGTCAGTTCTAGGTGTGCTGCTCAATCTCGTGGCAAGGAAATAAAACAAGTAAATATGTCGTTTAAAGATTGCATTAAATAAGTAGAAAGGAAATTAAGTAAAAATGGCAGACAGCTTGGAACAATGAAGTAAACAACAAACTGCACTTGATAAAGCCAGTTCTAGGTGTGGTGCTCAATCTCGTGGCAAGGAAATAAAAGAAGCAAATATGTCGTTAAAGGATTGCATTAAATAAGTAGAAAGGAAATTAAGTAAAAATGGCAGACAGCTTGGAACAATGAAGTAAACAACAAACTGCACTTGGTAAAGCCAGTTCTAGGTGTGCTGCACAATCTCATGGCAAGGAAATAAAACAAGTAAATATGTCGTTTAAAGATTGCATTAAGTAAGTAGAAAGGAAATTAAGTAAAAATGGCAGACAGCTTAGAACAATGAAGTAAACAACAAACTGCACTTGGTAAAGCCAGTTCTAGGTGTGGTGCTCAATCTCGAGGCAAGGAAATAAAACAAGTAAATATTTAATTTAAAAAAAGCATTAAATAAGTAGAAAGGAAATTAAGTAAAAATGGCAGACAGCT
The DNA here is from genome assembly GCF_052857255.1 of Amblyomma americanum. Classification (NCBI taxonomy): domain Eukaryota; kingdom Metazoa; phylum Arthropoda; class Arachnida; order Ixodida; family Ixodidae; genus Amblyomma; species Amblyomma americanum. The sequence continues at coordinate 143,138,438 of NC_135506.1, forward strand.
TTTAACAATGAAGTGAACAAACTGCACTTGGTAAAGCCAGTTCTAGGTGTGGTGCTCAATCTCGTGGCAAGGAAATAAAACAAGTAAATATGTCGTTTAAAGATTGCATTAAATAGGTAGAAAGGAAATTAAGTAAAAATGGCAGACAGCTTGGAACAATGAAGTAAACAACAAACTGCACTTGGTAAAGCCAGTTCTAGGTGTGCTGCTCAATCTCGTGGCAAGGAAATAAAACAAGTAAATATGTCGTTTAAAGATTGCATTAAGTAAGTAGAAAGGAAACTAAGTAAAAATGGCAGACAGCTTAGAACAATGAAGTAAACAACAAACTGCACTTGGTAAAGGCAGTTCTAGGTGTGCTGCTCAATCTCGTGGCAAGGAAAGAAAACAAGTAAATGTGTCGTTTAAAGATTGCATTAAGTAGAAAGGAAACTAAGTAAAAATGGCAGACAGCTTGGAACAATGGAGTAAACAACAAACTGCACTGGGTAAATCCAGTTCTAGGTGTGCTGCTCAATCTCGTGGCAAGGAAATAATACAAGTAAATATGTCGTTTTAAATTGCAATAAATAAGTAGAAAGGAAATTAAGTAAAAATGGCAGACAGCTTGGAACAATGGAGTAAACAACAAACTGCACTGGGTAAATACAGTTCTAGGTTTGCTGCTCAATCTCGTGGCAAGTAAATAATGCAAGTAAGTAAGTCGTTTTAAACTGCAATAAATAAGTAGAAAGGAAATTAAGTAAAAAGGACAGACAGCTTGGAACAATGGAGTAAACAACAAACTGCACTGGGTAAATCCAGCTCTAGGTGTGCTGCTCAATCTCGTGGCAAGGAAATAATACAAGTAAATATGTCGTTTTAAATTGCATTAAATAAGTAGAAAGGAAATTAAGTAAAAATTGCAGACAGCGTGGAACAATGAAGTAAACAACAAATTACACTGGGTAAATCCAGTTCTATGTGTGCTGCTCAATCTCGTGGCAAGGAAATAATACAAGTAAATATGTCGTTTTAAATTGCATTAAATAAGTAGAAAGGAAATTAAGGAAAAAGGGCAGACAGCTTGGAACAATGGAGTAAACAACAAACTGCACTGGGTAAATCCAGTTCTAGGTGTGCTGCTCAATCTCGTGGCAAGGAAATAATTCAAGTAAATATGTCGTTTTAAATTGCAATAAATAAGTAGAAAGGAAATTAAGTAAAAATTGCAGACAGCATGGAACAATGAATTAAACAACAAACTACACTGGGTAAATCCAGTTCTATGTGTGCTGCTCAATCTCATGGCAAGGAAATAATACAAGTAAATATGTCGTTTTAAATTTCAATAAATAAGTAGAAAGGAAATTAGGTAAAAATGGCAGACAGCTTGGAACAATGGAGTAAACAACAAACTGCACTGGGTAAATCTTTTAGGTGTGCTGCTCAATCTCGTGGCAAGGAAATAATACAAGTAAATATGTCGTTTTAAACTGCATTAAGTAAGTGGAAAGGAAATTAAGTAAAAATGGCAGACAGTGTGGAACAATGAAGTAAACAACAAACTGCACTGGGTAAATCCAGTTCTAGGTGTGCTGCTCAATCTCGTGGCAAGGAAATAATACAAGTTAATATGTCGTTTTAAATTGCATTAAATAAGTAGAAAGGAAATTAAGTAAAAATTGCAGACAGCATGGAACAATGAATAAACAACAAACTGCACTGGGTAAATCCAGTTCTAGGTGTGCTGCTCAATCTCGTGGCAAGGAAATAATACAAGTAAATATGTCGTTTTAAATTGCATTAAATAAGTAGAAAGGAAATTAAGTAAAAATGGCAGACAGCGTGGAACAATGAATTAAACAACGAACTACACTGGGTAAATCTTTTAGGTGCGCTGCTCAATCTCGTGGCAAGGAAATAATACAAGTAAATATGTCGTTTTAAACTGCATTAAGTAAGTGGAAAGGAAATTAAGTAAAAATGGCAGACAGTGTGGAACAATGAAGTAAACAACAAACTGCACTGGGTAAATCCAGTTCTAGGTGTGCTGCTCAATCTCGTGGCAAGGAAATAATACAAGTAAATATGTCGTTTTAAACTGCATTAAGTAAGTGGAAAGGAAATTATGTAAAAATGGCAGACAGCGTGGAACAATGAATTAAACAACAAACTGCACTGGGTAAATCCAGTTCTAGGTGTGCTGCTCAATCTCGTGGCAAGGAAATAATACAAGTAAATATGTCGTTTTAAATTGCATTAAATAAGTAGAAAGGAAATTAGGTAAAAATGGCAGACAGCATGGAACAATGAATAAACAACAAACTGCACTGGGTAAATCCAGTTCTAGGTGTGCTGCTCAATCTCGTGGCAAGGAAATAATACAAGTAAATATGTCGTTTTAAATTGCATTAAATAAGTAGAAAGGAAATTAAGTAAAAATGGCAGACAGCGTGGAACAATGAATTAAACAACGAACTACACTGGGTAAATCTTTTAGGTGTGCTGCTCAATCTCGTGGCAAGGAAATAATACAAGTAAATATGTCGTTTTAAACTGCATTAAGTAAGTGGAAAGGAAATTAAGTAAAAATGGCAGACAGTGTGGAACAATGAAGTAAACAACAAACTGCACTGGGTAAATCCAGTTCTAGGTGTGCTGCTCAATCTCGTGGCAAGGAAATAATACAAGTAAATATGTCGTTTTAAACTGCATTAAGTAAGTGGAAAGGAAATTAAGTAAAAATGGCAGACAGTGTGGAACAATGAAGTAAACAACAAACTGCACTGGGTAAATCCAGTTCTAGGTGTGCTGCTCAATCTCGTGGCAAGGAAATATTACAAGTAAATATGTCGTTTTAAACTGCATTAAGTAAGTGGAAAAGAAATTAAGTAAAAATGGCAGACAGCGTGGAACAATGAATTAAACAACAAACTGCACTGGGTAAATCCAGTTCCAGGTGTGCTGCTCAATCTCGTGGCAAGGAAATAATACAAGTAAATATGTCGTTTTAAATTGCATTAAATAAGTAGAAAGGAAATTAAGTAAAAATGGCAGACAGCGTGGAACAATGAATTAAACAACAAACTACACTGGGTAAATCCAGTTCTAGGTGTGCTGCTCAATATCATGGCAAGCAAATAATACAAGTAAATATGTCCTTTTAAACTGCATTAAGTAAGTGGAAAGGAAATTAAGTAAAAATGGCTGACAGCTTGGAACAATGAAGTAAACAACAAACTGCACTTGGTAAAGTCAGTTCTAGGTGTGCTGCTCAATCTCGTGGCAAGGAAATAAAACAAGTAAATGTGTCGTTTAAAGATTGCATTAAATAAGTAGAAAGGAAATTAAGTAAAAATGGCAGACAGCTTGGAACAATGAAGTAAACAACAAACTGCACTTGGTAAAGTCAGTTCTAGGTGTGCTGCTCAATCTCGTGGCAAGGAAATAAAACAAGTAAATATGTCGTTTAAAGATTGCATTAAATAAGTAGAAAGGAAATTAAGTAAAAATGGCAGACAGCTTGGAACAATGAAGTAAACAACAAACTGCACTTGATAAAGCCAGTTCTAGGTGTGGTGCTCAATCTCGTGGCAAGGAAATAAAAGAAGCAAATATGTCGTTAAAGGATTGCATTAAATAAGTAGAAAGGAAATTAAGTAAAAATGGCAGACAGCTTGGAACAATGAAGTAAACAACAAACTGCACTTGGTAAAGCCAGTTCTAGGTGTGCTGCTCAATCTCATGGCAAATAAATAAAACAAGTAAATATGTCGTTTAAAGATTGCATTAAGTAAGTAGAAAGGAAATTAAGTAAAAATGGCAGACAGCTTAGAACAATGAAGTAAACAACAAACTGCACTTGGTAAAGCCAGTTCTAGGTGTGGTGCTCAATCTCGAGGCAAGGAAATAAAACAAGTAAATATTTAATTTAAAAAAAGCATTAAATAAGTAGAAAGGAAATTAAGTAAAAATGGCAGACAGCTTTTAACAATGAAGTAAACAAACTGCACTTGGTAAAGCCAGTTCTAGGTGTGGTGCTCAATCTCGTGGCAAGGAAATAAAACAAGTAAATATGTCGTTTAAAGATTGCATTAAATAGGTAGAAAGGAAATTAAGTAAAAATGGCAGACAGCTTGGAACAATGAAGTAAACAACAAACTGCACTTGGTAAAGCCAGTTCTAGGTGTGCTGCTCAATCTCGTGGCAAGGAAATAAAACAAGTAAATATGTCGTTTAAAGATTGCATTAAGTAAGTAGAAAGGAAACTAAGTAAAAATGGCAGACAGCTTAGAACAATGAAGTAAACAACAAACTGCACTTGGTAAAGGCAGTTCTAGGTGTGCTGCTCAATCTCGTGGCAAGGAAAGAAAACAAGTAAATGTGTCGTTTAAAGATTGCATTAAGTAGAAAGGAAACTAAGTAAAAATGGCAGACAGCTTGGAAATATGGAGTAAACAACAAATTGCACTGGGTAAATCCAGTTCTAGGTGTGCTGCTCAATCTCGTGGCAAGGAAATAATACAAGTAAATATGTCGTTTTAAATTGCAATAAATAAGTAGAAAGGAAATTAAGTAAAAATGGCAGACAGCTTGGAACAATGGAGTAAACAACAAACTGCACTGGGTAAATACAGTTCTAGGTGTGCTGCTCAATCTCGTGGTAAGTAAATAATGCAAGTAAGTATGTCGTTTTAAACTGCATTAAATAAGTAGAAAGGAAATTAAGTAAAAAGGACAGACAGCTTGGAACAATGGAGTAAACAACAAACTGCACTGGGTAAATCCAGTTCTAGGTGTGCTGCTCAATCTCGTGGCAAGGAAATAATACAAGTAAATATGTCGTTTTAAATTGCATTAAATAAGTAGAAAGGAAATTAAGTAAAAATTGCAGACAGCGTGGAACAATGAAGTAAACAACAAATTACACTGGGTAAATCCAGTTCTATGTGTGCTGCTCAATCTCGTGGCAAGGAAATAATACAAGTAAATATGTCGTTTTAAATTGCATTAAATACGTAGAAAGGAAATTAAGGAAAAAGGGCAGACAGCTTGGAACAATGGAGTAAACAACAAACTGCACTGGGTAAATCCAGTTCTAGGTGTGCTGCTCAATCTCGTGGCAAGGAAATAATTCAAGTAAATATGTCGTTTTAAATTGCAATAAATAAGTAGAAAGGAAATTAAGTAAAAATTGCAGACAGCAAAGAACAATGAATTAAACAACAAACTACACTGGGTAAATCCAGTTCTATGTGTGCTGCTCAATCTCGTGGCAAGGAAATAATACAAGTAAATATGTCGTTTTAAATTGCAATAAATAAGTAGAAAGGAAATTAGGTAAAAATGGCAGACAGCTTGGAACAATGGAGTAAACAACAAACTGCACTGGGTAAATCATTTAGGTGTGCTGCTCAATCTCGTGGCAAGGAAATAATACAAGTAAATATGTCGTTTTAAACTGCATTAAGGAAGTGGAAAGGAAATTAAGTAAAAATGGCAGACAGTGTGGAACAATGAAGTAAACAACAAACTGCACTGGGTAAATCCAGTTCTAGGTGTGCTGCTCAATCTCGTGGCAAGGAAATAATACAAGTAAATATGTCGTTTTAAATTGCATTAAATAAGTAGAAAGGAAATTAAGTAAAAATTGCAGACAGCATGGAACAATGAATTAAACAACAAACTGCACTGGGTAAATCCAGTTCTAGGTGTGCTGCTCAATCTCGTGGCAAGGAAATAATACAAGTAAATATGTCGGTTTAAATTGCATTAAATAAGTAGAAAGGAAATTAAGTAAAAATGGCAGACAGCGTGGAACAATGAATTAAACAACGAACTACACTGGGTAAATCTTTTAGGTGTGCTGCTCAATCTCGTGGCAAGGAAATAATACAAGTAAATATGTCGTTTTAAACTGCAATAAGTAAGTGGAAAGGAAATTAGGTAAAAATGGCAGACAGTGTGGAACAATGAAGTAAACAACAAACTGCACTGGGTAAATCCAGTTCTAGGTGTGCTGCTCAATCTCGTGGCAAGGAAATAATACAAGTAAATATGTCGTTTTAAACTGCATTAAGTAAGTGGAAAGGAAATTAAGTAAAAATGGCAGACAGCGTGGAACAATGAATTAAACAACAAACTGCACTGGGTAAATCCAGTTCTAGGTGTGCTGCTCAATCTCGTGGCAAGGAAATAATACAAGTAAATATGTCGTTTTAAATTGCATTTAATAAGTAGAAAGGAAATTAAGTAAAAATGGCAGACAGCGTGGAACAATGAATTAAACAACGAACTACAATGGGTAAATCTTTTAGGTGTGCTGCTCAATCTCGTGGCAAGGAAATAATACAAGTAAATATGTCGTTTTAAACTGCATTAAGTATGTGGAAAGGAAATTAAGTAAAAATGGCAGACAGTGTGGAACAATGAAGTAAACAACAAACTGCACTGGGTAAATCCAGTTCTAGGTGTGCTGCTCAATCTCGTGGCAAGGAAATAATACAAGTAAATATGTTGTTTTAAATTTCAATAAATAAGTAGAAAGGAAATTAAGTAAAAATGGCAGACAGCGTGGAACAATGAATTAAACAACGAACTACACTGGGTAAATCCAGTTCTAGGTGTGCTGCTCAATCTCGTGGCAAGGAAATAATACAAGTAAATATGTCGTTTTAAACTGCATTAAGTAAGTGGAAAGGAAATTAAGTAAAAATGGCAGACAGTGTGGAACAATGAAGTAAACAACAAACTGCACTGGGTAAATCCAGTTCTAGGTGTGCTGCTCAATCTCGTGGCAAGGAAATAATACAAGTAAATATGTTCTTTTAAATTTCAATAAATAAGTAGAAAGGAAATTAAGTAAAAATGGCAGACAGCGTGGAACAATGAATTAAACAACGAACTACACTGGGTAAATCCAGTTCTAGGTGTGCTGCTCAATCTCGTGGCAAAGAAATAATACAAGTAAATATGTCGTTTTAAACTGCATTAAGTAAGTGGAAAGGAAATTAAGTAAAAATGGCAGACAGCGTGGAACAATGAATTAAACAACAAACTGCACTAGGTAAATCCAGTTCTAGGTGTGCTGCTCAATCTCGTGGAAAGGAAATAATACAAGTAAATATGTTGTTTGAAATTGCAATAAATAAGTAGAAAGGAAATTAAGTAAAAATGGCAGACAGCGTGGAACAATGAATTAAACAACGAACTACACTAGGTAAATCCAGTTCTAGGTGTGCTGCTCAATCTCGTGGAAAGGTAATAATACAAGTAAATATGTCGTTTTAAATTGCAATAAATAAGTAGAAAGGAAATTAAGTAAAAATGGCAGACAGCTTGGAACAATGGAGTAAACAACAAACTGCACTGGGTAAATCCGGTTCTAGGTGTGCTGCTCAATCTCGTGGCAAGGAAATAATACAAGTAAATATGTCGTTTTAAACTGCATTAAGTAAGTGGAAAGGAAATTAAGTAAAAATGGCAGACAGTGTGGAACAATGAAGTAAACAACAAACTGCACTGGGTAAATCCAGTTCTAGGTGTGCTGCTCAATCTCGTGGCAAGGAAATATTACAAGTAAATATGTCGTTTTAAACTGCATTAAGTAAGTGGAAAAGAAATTAAGTAAAAATGGCAGACAGCGTGGAACAATGAATTAAACAACAAACTGCACTGGGTAAATCCAGTTCCAGGTGTGCTGCTCAATCTCGTGGCAAGGAAATAATACAAGTAAATATGTCGTTTTAAATTGCATTAAATAAGTAGAAAGGAAATTAAGTAAAAATGGCAGACAGCGTGGAACAATGAATTCAACAACAAACTACACTGGGTAAATCCAGTTCTAGGTGTGCTGCTCAATCTCATGGCAAGCAAATAATACAAGTAAATATGTCCTTTTAAACTGCATTAAGTAAGTGCAAAGGAAATTAAGTAAAAATGGCTGACAGCTTGGAACAATGAAGTAAACAACAAACTGCACTTGGTAAAGTCAGTTCTAGGTGTGCTGCTCAATCTCGTGGCAAGGAAATAAAACAAGTAAATATGTCGTTTAAAGATTGCATTAAATAAGTAGAAAGGAAATTAAGTAAAAATGGCAGACAGCTTGGAACAATGAAGTAAACAACAAACTGCACTTGGTAAAGTCAGTTCTAGGTGTGCTGCTCAATCTCGTGGCAAGGAAATAAAACAAGTAAATATGTCGTTTAAAGATTGCATTAAATAAGTAGAAAGGAAATTAAGTAAAAATGGCAGACAGCTTGGAACAATGAAGTAAACAACAAACTGCACTTGATAAAGCCAGTTCTAGGTGTGGTGCTCAATCTCGTGGCAAGGAAATAAAAGAAGCAAATATGTCGTTAAAGGATTGCATTAAATAAGTAGAAAGGAAATTAAGTAAAAATGGCAGACAGCTTGGAACAATGAAGTAAACAACAAACTGCACTTGGTAAAGCCAGTTCTAGGTGTGCTGCTCAATCTCATGGCAAGGAAATAAAACAAGTAAATATGTCGTTTAAAGATTGCATTAAGTAAGTAGAAAGGAAATTAAGTAAAAATGGCAGACAGCTTAGAACTATGAAGTAAACAACAAACTGCACTTGGTAAAGCCAGTTCTAGGTGTGGTGCTCAATCTCGAGGCAAGGAAATAAAACAAGTAAATATTTAATTTAAAAAAAGCATTAAATAAGTAGAAAGGAAATTAAGTAAAAATGGCAGACAGCTTTTAACAATGAAGTAAACAAACTGCACTTGGTAAAGCCAGTTCTAGGTGTGGTGCTCAATCTCGTGGCAAGGAAATAAAACAAGTAAATATGTCGTTTAAAGATTGCATTAAATAGGTAGAAAGGAAATTAAGTAAAAATGGCAGACAGCTTGGAACAATGAAGTAAACAACAAACTGCACTTGGTAAAGCCAGTTCTAGGTGTGCTGCTCAATCTCGTGGCAAGGAAATAAAACAAGTAAATATGTCGTTTAAAGATTGCATTAAGTAAGTAGAAAGGAAACTAAGTAAAAATGGCAGACAGCTTAGAACAATGAAGTAAACAACAAACTGCACTTGGTAAAGGCAGTTCTAGGTGTGCTGCTCAATCTCGTGGCAAGGAAAGAAAACAAGTAAATGTGTCGTTTAAAGATTGCATTAAGTAGAAAGGAAACTAAGTAAAAATGGCAGACAGCTTGGAACAATGGAGTAAACAACAAACTGCACTGGGTAAATCCAGTTCTAGGTGTGCTGCTCAATCTCGTGGCAAGGAAATAATACAAGTAAATATGTCGTTTTAAATTGCAATAAATAAGTAGAAAGGAAATTAGGTAAAAATGGCAGACAGCTTGGAACAATGGAGTAAACAACAAACTGCACTGGGTAAATACAGTTCTAGGTTTGCTGCTCAATCTCGTGGCAAGTAAATAATGCAAGTAAGTGAGTCGTTTTAAACTGCATTAAATAAGTAGAAAGGAAATTAAGTAAAAAGGACAGACAGCTTGGAACAATGGAGTAAACAACAAACTGCACTGGGTAAATCCAGTTCTAGGTGTGCTGCTCAATCTCGTGGCAAGGAAATAATACAAGTAAATATGTCGTTTTAAATTGCATTAAATAAGTAGAAAGGAAATTAAGTAAAAATTGCAGACAGCGTGGAACAATGAAGTAAACAACAAATTACACTGGGTAAATCCAGTTCTATGTGTGCTGCTCAATCTCGTGGCAAGGAAATAATACAAGTAAATATGTCGTTTTAAATTGCATTAAATAAGTAGAAAGGAAATTAAGGAAAAAGGGCAGACAGCTTGGAACAATGGAGTAAACAACAAACTGCACTGGGTAAATCCAGTTCTAGGTGTGCTGCTCAATCTCGTGGCAAGGAAATAATTCAAGTAAATATGTCGTTTTAAATTGCAATAAATAAGTAGAAAGGAAATTAAGTAAAAATTGCAGACAGCATGGAACAATGAATTAAACAACAAACTACACTGGGTAAATCCAGTTCTATGTGTGCTGCTCAATCTCGTGGCAAGGAAATAATACAAGTAAATATGTCGTTTTAAATTTCAATAAATAAGTAGAAAGGAAATTAGGTAAAAATGGCAGACAGCTTGGAACAATGGAGTAAACAACAAACTGCACTGGGTAAATCTTTTAGGTGCGCTGCTCAATCTCGTGGCAAGGAAATAATACAAGTAAATATGTCGTTTTAAACTGCATTAAGTAAGTGGAAAGGAAATTAAGTAAAAATGGCAGACAGTGTGGAACAATGAAGTAAACAACAAACTGCACTGGGTAAATCCAGTTCTAGGTGTGCTGCTCAATCTCGTGGCAAGGAAATAATACAAGTAAATATGTCGTTTTAAACTGCATTAAGTAAGTGGAAAGGAAATTATGTAAAAATGGCAGACAGCGTGGAACAATGAATTAAACAACAAACTGCACTGGGTAAATCCAGTTCTAGGTGTGCTGCTCAATCTCGTGGCAAGGAAATAATACAAGTAAATATGTCGTTTTAAATTGCATTAAATAAGTAGAAAGGAAATTAGGTAAAAATGGCAGACAGCATGGAACAATGAATAAACAACAAACTGCACTGGGTAAATCCAGTTCTAGGTGTGCTGCTCAATCTCGTGGCAAGGAAATAATACAAGTAAATATGTCGTTTTAAATTGCATTAAATAAGTAGAAAGGAAATTAAGTAAAAATGGCAGACAGCGTGGAACAATGAATTAAACAACGAACTACACTGGGTAAATCTTTTAGGTGTGCTGCTCAATCTCGTGGCAAGGAAATAATACAAGTAAATATGTCGTTTTAAACTGCATTAAGTAAGTGGAAAGGAAATTAAGTAAAAATGGCAGACAGTGTGGAACAATGAAGTAAACAACAAACTGCACTGGGTAAATCCAGTTCTAGGTGTGCTGCTCAATCTCGTGGCAAGGAAATAATACAAGTAAATATGTCGTTTTAAACTGCATTAAGTAAGTGGAAAGGAAATTAAGTAAAAATGGCAGACAGTGTGGAACAATGAAGTAAACAACAAACTGCACTGGGTAAATCCAGTTCTAGGTGTGCTGCTCAATCTCGTGGCAAGGAAATATTACAAGTAAATATGTCGTTTTAAACTGCATTAAGTAAGTGGAAAAGAAATTAAGTAAAAATGGCAGACAGCGTGGAACAATGAATTAAACAACAAACTGCACTGGGTAAATCCAGTTCCAGGTGTGCTGCTCAATCTCGTGGCAAGGAAATAATACAAGTAAATATGTCGTTTTAAATTGCATTAAATAAGTAGAAAGGAAATTAAGTAAAAATGGCAGACAGCGTGGAACAATGAATTAAACAACAAACTACACTGGGTAAATCCAGTTCTAGGTGTGCTGCTCAATCTCATGGCAAGCAAATAATACAAGTAAATATGTCCTTTTAAACTGCATTAAGTAAGTGGAAAGGAAATTAAGTAAAAATGGCTGACAGCTTGGAACAATGAAGTAAACAACAAACTGCACTTGGTAAAGTCAGTTCTAGGTGTGCTGCTCAATCTCGTGGCAAGGAAATAAAACAAGTAAATGTGTCGTTTAAAGATTGCATTAAATAAGTAGAAAGGAAATTAAGTAAAAATGGCAGACAGCTTGGAACAATGAAGTAAACAACAAACTGCACTTGGTAAAGTCAGTTCTAGGTGTGCTGCTCAATCTCGTGGCAAGGAAATAAAACAAGTAAATATGTCGTTTAAAGATTGCATTAAATAAGTAGAAAGGAAATTAAGTAAAAATGGCAGACAGCTTAGAACAATGAAGTAAACAACAAACTGCACTTGGTAAAGCCAGTTCTAGGTGTGGTGCTCAATCTCGAGGCAAGGAAATAAAACAAGTAAATATTTATTTTAAAAAAAGCATTAAATAAGTAGAAAGGAAATTAAGTAAAAATGGCAGACAGCTTTTAACAATGAAGTAAACAAACTGCACTTGGTAAAGCCAGTTCTAGGTGTGGTGCTCAATCTCGTGGCAAGGAAATAAAACAAGTAAATATGTCGTTTAAAGATTGCATTAAATAGGTAGAAAGGAAATTAAGTAAAAATGGCAGACAGCTTGGAACAATGAAGTAAACAACAAACTGCACTTGGTAAAGCCAGTTCTAGGTGTGCTGCTCAATCTCGTGGCAAGGAAATAAAACAAGTAAATATGTCGTTTAAAGATTGCATTAAGTAAGTAGAAAGGAAACTAAGTAAAAATGGCAGACAGCTTAGAACAATGAAGTAAACAACAAACTGCACTTGGTAAAGGCAGTTCTAGGTGTGCTGCTCAATCTCGTGGCAAGGAAAGAAAACAAGTAAATGTGTCGTTTAAAGATTGCATTAAGTAGAAAGGAAACTAAGTAAAAATGGCAGACAGCTTGGAACAATGGAGTAAACAACAAACTGCACTGGGTAAATCCAGTTCTAGGTGTGCTGCTCAATCTCGTGGCAAGGAAATAATACAAGTAAATATGTCGTTTTAAATTGCAATAAATAAGTAGAAAGGAAATTAAGTAAAAATGGCAGACAGCTTGGAACAATGGAGTAATCAACAAACTGCACTGGGTAAATACAGTTCTAGGTGTGCTGGTCAATCTCGTGGCAAGTAAATAATGCAAGTAAGTATGTCGTTTTAAACTGCATTAAATAAGTAGAAAGGAAATTAAGTAAAAAGGACAGACAGCTTGGAACAATGGAGTAAACAACAAACTGCACTGGGTAAATCCAGTTCTAGGTGTGCTGCTCAATCTCGTGGCAAGGAAATAATACAAGTAAATATGTCGTTTTAAATTGCATTAAATAAGTAGAAAGGAAATTAAGTAAAAATTGCAGACAGCGTGGAACAATGAAGTAAACAACAAATTACACTGGGTAAATCCAGTTCTATGTGTGCTGCTCAATCTCGTGGCAAGGAAATAATACAAGTAAATATGTCGTTTTAAATTGCATTAAATAAGTAGAAAGGAAATTAAGGAAAAAGGGCAGACAGCTTGGAACAATGGAGTAAACAACAAACTGCACTGGGTAAATCCAGTTCTAGGTGTGCTGCTCAATCTCGTGGCAAGGAAATAATTAAAGTAAATATGTCGTTTTAAATTGCAATAAATAAGTAGAAAGGAAATTAAGTAAAAATTGCAGACAGCATGGAACAATGAATTAAACAACAAACTACACTGGGTAAATCCAGTTCTATGTGTGCTGCTCAATCTCGTGGCAAGGAAATAATACAAGTAAATATGTCGTTTTAAATTGCAATAAATAAGTAGAAAGGAAATTAGGTAAAAATGGCAGACAGCTTGGAACAATGGAGTAAACAACAAACTGCACTGGGTAAATCTTTTAGGTGTGCTGCTCAATCTCGTGGCAAGGAAATAATACAAGTAAATATGTCGTTTTAAACTGCATTAAGTAAGTGGAAAGGAAATTAAGTAAAAATGGCAGACAGTGTGGAACAATGAAGTAAACAACAAACTGCACTGGGTAAATCCAGTTCTAGGTGTGCTGCTCAATCTCGTGGCAAGGAAATAATACAAGTAAATATGTCGTTTTAAATTGCATTAAATAAGTAGAAAGGAAATTAAGTAAAAATTGCAGACAGCATGGAACAATGAATAAACAACAAACTGCACTGGGTAAATCCAGTTCTAGGTGTGCTGCTCAATCTCGTGGCAAGGAAATAATACAAGTAAATATGTCGTTTTAAATTGCATTAAATAAGTAGAAAGGAAATTAATTAAAAATGGCAGACAGCGTGGAACAATGAATTAAACAACGAATTACACTGGGTAAATCTTTTAGGTGTGGTGCTCAATCTCGTGGCAAGGAAATAATACAAGTAAATATGTCGTTTTAAACTGCATTAAGTAAGTGGAAAGGAAATTAAGTAAAAATGGCAGACAGTGTGGAACAATGAAGTAAACAACAAACTGCACTGGGTAAATCCAGTTCTAGGTGTGCTGCTCAATCTCGTGGCAAGGAAATAATACAAGTAAATATGTCGTTTTAAACTGCATTAAGTAAGTGGAAAGGAAATTATGTAAAAATGGCAGACAGCGTGGAACAATGAATTAAACAACAAACTGCACTGGGTAAATCCAGTTCTAGGTGTGCTGCTCAATCTCGTGGCAAGGAAATAATACAAGTAAATATGTCGTTTTAAATTGCATTAAATAAGTAGAAAGGAAATTAAGTAAAAATGGCAGACAGCGTGGAACAATGAATTAAACAACGAACTACAATGGGTAAATCTTTTAGGTGTGCTGCTCAATCTCGTGGCAAGGAAATAATACAAGTAAATATGTCGTTTTAAACTGCATTAAGTATGTGGAAAGGAAATTAAGTAAAAATGGCAGACAGTGTGGAACAATGAAGTAAACAACAAACTGCACTGGGTAAATCCAGTTCTAGGTGTGCTGCTCAATCTCGTGGCAAGGAAATAATACAAGTAAATATGTTGTTTTAAATTTCAATAAATAAGTAGAAAGGAAATTAAGTAAAAATGGCAGACAGCGTGGAACAATGAATTAAACAACGAACTACACTGGGTAAATCGAGTTCTAGGTGTGCTGCTCAATATCGTGGCAAGCAAATAATACAAGTAAATATGTCGTTTTAAACTGCATTAAGTAAGTGGAAAGGAAATTAAGTAAAAATGGCAGACAGCGTGGAACAATGAATTAAACAACAAACTGCACTAGGTAAATCCAGTTCTAGGTGTGCTGCTCAATCTCGTGGAAAGGAAATAATACAAGTAAATATGTTGTTTTAAATTGCAATAAATAAGTAGAAAGGAAATTAAGTAAAAATGGCAGACAGCGTGGAACAATGAATTAAACAACGAACTACACTGGGTAAATCCAGTTCTAGGTGTGCTGCTCAATCTCGTGGCAAGGAAATAATACAAGTAAATATGTCGTTTTAAACTGCATTAAGTAAGTGGAAAGGAAATTAAGTAAAAATGGCAGACAGCGTGGAACAATGAATTAAACAACAAACTGCACTAGGTAAATCCAGTTCTAGGTGTGCTGCTCAATCTCGTGGAAAGGTAATAATACAAGTAAATATGTCGTTTTAAATTGCAATAAATAAGTAGAAAGGAAATTAGGTAAAAATGGCAGACAGCTTGGAACAATGGAGTAAACAACAAACTGCACTGGGTAAATCCGGTTCTAGGTGTGCTGCTCAATCTCGTGGCAAGGAAATAATACAAGTAAATATGTCGTTTTAAACTGCATTAAGTAAGTGGAAAGGAAATTAAGTAAAAATGGCAGACAGTGTGGAACAATGAAGTAAACAACAAACTGCACTGGGTAAATCCAGTTCTAGGTGTGCTGCTCAATCTCGTGGCAAGGAAATATTACAAGTAAATATGTCGTTTTAAACTGCATTAAGTAAGTGGAAAAGAAATTAAGTAAAAATGGCAGACAGCGTGGAACAATGAATTAAACAACAAACTGCACTGGGTAAATCCAGTTCCAGGTGTGCTGCTCAATCTCGTGGCAAGGAAATAATACAAGTAAATATGTCCTTTTAAACTGCATTAAGT
Source organism: Amblyomma americanum (assembly GCF_052857255.1). NCBI lineage: Eukaryota > Metazoa > Arthropoda > Arachnida > Ixodida > Ixodidae > Amblyomma > Amblyomma americanum. The sequence continues at coordinate 143,153,967 of NC_135506.1, forward strand.
AAGTGGAAAGGAAATTAAGTAAAAATGGCAGACAGCTTGGAACAATGAAGTAAACAACAAACTGCACTTGGTAAAGTCAGTTCTAGGTGTGCTGCTCAATCTCGTGGCAAGGAAATAAAACAAGTAAATGTGTCGTTTAAAGATTGCATTAAATAAGTAGAAAGGAAATTAAGTAAAAATGGCAGACAGCTTGGAACAATGAAGTAAACAACAAACTGCACTTGGTAAAGTCAGTTCTAGGTGTGCTGCTCAATCTCTTGGCAAGGAAATAAAACAAGTAAATATGTCGTTTAAAGATTGCATTAAAAAGGTAGAAAGGAAATTAAGTAAAAATGGCAGACAGCTTGGAACAATGAAGTAAACAACAAACTGCACTTGGTAAAGTCAGTTCTAGGTGTGCTGCTCAATCTCGTGGCAAGGAAATAAAACAAGTAAATATGTCGTTTAAAGATTGCATTAAATAAGTAGAAAGGAAATTAAGTAAAAATGGCAGACAGCTTGGAACAATGAAGTAAACAACAAACTGCACTTGATAAAGCCAGTTCTAGGTGTGGTGCTCAATCTCGTGGCAAGGAAATAAAAGAAGCAAATATGTCGTTTTAAACTGCATTAAGTAAGTGGAAAGGAAATTAAGTAAAAATGGCAGACAGCGTGGAACAATGAATTAAACAACAAACTGCACTGGGTAAATCCAGTTCTAGGTGTGCTGCTCAATCTCGTGGCAAGGAAATAATACAAGTAAATATGTCGTTTTAAATTGCATTAAATAAGTAGAAAGGAAATTAAGTAAAAATGGCAGACAGCGTGGAACAATGAATTAAACAACGAACTACACTGGGTAAATCCAGTTCTAGGTGTGCTGCTCAATCTCGTGGCAAGGAAATAATACAAGTAAATATGTCGTTTTAAACTGCATTAAGTAAGTGGAAAGGAAATTAAGTAAAAATGGCAGACAGCGTGGAACAATGAATTAAACAACAAACTGCACTAGGTAAATCCAGTTCTAGGTGTGCTGCTCAATCTCGTGGAAAGGAAATAATACAAGTAAATATGTTGTTTTAAATTGCAATAAATAGGTAGAAAGGAAATTAAGTAAAAATGGCAGACAGCGTGGAACAATGAATTAAACAACGAACTACACTGGGTAAATCCAGTTCTAGGTGTGCTGCTCAATCTCGTGGCAAGGAAATAATACAAGTAAATATGTTGTTTTAAATTGCAATAAATAAGTAGAAAGGAAATTAAGTAAAAATGGCAGACAGCTTGGAACAATGGAGTAAACAACAAACTGCACTGGGTAAATCCGGTTCTAGGTGTGCTGCTCAATCTCGTGGCAAGGAAATAATACAAGTAAATATGTCGTTTTAAACTGCATTAAGTAAGTGGAAAGGAAATTAAGTAAAAATGGCAGACAGTGTGGAACAATGAAGTAAACAACAAACTGCACTGGGTAAATCCAGTTCTAGGTGTGCTGCTCAATCTCGTGGCAAGAAAATATTACAAGTAAATATGTCGTTTTAAACTGCATTAAGTAAGTGGAAAAGAAATTAAGTAAAAATGGCAGACAGCGTGGAACAATGAATTAAACAACAAACTGCACTGGGTAAATCCAGTTCCAGGTGTGCTGCTCAATCTCGTGGCAAGGAAATAATACAAGTAAATATGTCCTTTTAAACTGCATTAAGTAAGTGGAAAGGAAATTAAGTAAAAATGGCAGACAGCTTGGAACAATGAAGTAAACAACAAACTGCACTTGGTAAAGTCAGTTCTAGGTGTGCTGCTCAATCTCGTGGCAAGGAAATAAAACAAGTAAATGTATCGTTTAAAGATCGCATTAAATAAGTAGAAAGGAAATTAAGTAAAAATGGCAGACAGCTTGGAACAATGAAGTAAACAACAAACTGCACTTGGTAAAGTCAGTTCTAGGTGTGCTGCTCAATCTCGTGGCAAGGAAATAAAACAAGTAAATATGTCGTTTAAAGATTGCATTAAATAAGTAGAAAGGAAATTAAGTAAAAATGGCAGACAGCTTGGAACAATGAAGTAAACAACAAACTGCACTTGATAAAGCCAGTTCTAGGTGTGGTGCTCAATCTCGTGGCAAGGAAATAAAAGAAGCAAATATGTCGTTAAAGGATTGCATTAAATAAGTAGAAAGGAAATTAAGTAAAAATGGCAGACAGCTTGGAACAATGAAGTAAACAACAAACTGCACTTGGTAAAGCCAGTTCTAGGTGTGCTGCTCAATCTCATGGCAAGGAAATAAAACAAGTAAATATGTCGTTTAAAGATTGCATTAAGTAAGTAGAAAGGAAATTAAGTAAAAATGGCAGACAGCTTAGAACAATGAAGTAAACAACAAACTGCACTTGGTAAAGCCAGTTCTAGGTGTGGTGCTCAATCTCGAGGCAAGGAAATAAAACAAGTAAATATTTAATTTAAAAAAAGCATTAAATAAGTAGAAAGGAAATTAAGTAAAAATGGCAGACAGCTTTTAACAATGAAGTAAACAAACTGCACTTGGTAAAGCCAGTTCTAGGTGTGGTGCTCAATCTCGTGGCAAGGAAATAAAACAAGTAAATATGTCGTTTAAAGATTGCATTAAATAGGTAGAAAGGAAATTATGCAAAAATGGCAGACAGCTTGGAACAATGAAGTAAACAACAAACTGCACTTGGTAAAGCCAGTTCTAGGTGTGCTGCTCAATCTCGTGGCAAGGAAATAAAACAAGTAAATATGTCGTTTAAAGATTGCATTAAGTAAGTAGAAAGGAAACTAAGTAAAAATGGCAGACAGCTTAGAACAATGAAGTAAACAACAAACTGCACTTGGTAAAGGCAGTTCTAGGTGTGCTGCTCAATCTCGTGGCAAGGAAAGAAAACAAGTAAATGTGTCGTTTAAAGATTGCATTAAGTAGAAAGGAAACTAAGTAAAAATGGCAGACAGCTTGGAACAATGGAGTAAACAACAAACTGCACTGGGTAAATCCAGTTCTAGGTGTGCTGCTCAATCTCGTGGCAAGGAAATAATACAAGTAAATATGTCGTTTTAAATTGCAATAAATAAGTAGAAAAAAAATTTAGTAAAAATGGCAGACAGCTTGGAACAATGGAGTAAACAACAAACTGCACTGGGTAAATACAGTTCTAGGTGTGCTGCTCAATCTCGTGGCAAGTAAATAATGCAAGTAAGTATGTCGTTTTAAACTGCATTAAATAAGTAGAAAGGAAATTAAGTAAAAAGGACAGACAGCTTGGAACAATGGAGTAAACAACAAACTGCACTGGGTAAATCCAGTTCTAGGTGTGCTGCTCAATCTCGTGGCAAGGAAATAATACAAGTAAATATGTCGTTTTAAATTGCATTAAATAAGTAGAAAGGAAATTAAGTAAAAATTGCAGACAGCGTGGAACAATGAAGTAAACAACAAATTACACTGGGTATATCCAGTTCTATGTGTGCTGCTCAATCTCGTGGCAAGGAAATAATACAAGTAAATATGTCGTTTTAAATTGCAATAAATAAGTAGAAAGGAAATTAGGTAAAAATGGCAGACAGCTTGGAACAATGGAGTAAACAACAAACTGCACTGGGTAATTCTTTTAGGTGTGCTGCTCAATCTCGTGGCAAGGAAATAATACAAGTAAATATGTCGTTTTAAACTGCATTAAGTAAGTGGAAAGGAAATTAAGTAAAAATGGCAGACAGTGTGGAACAATGAAGTAAACAACAAACTGCACTGGGTAAATCCAGTTCTAGGTGTGCTGCTCAATCTCGTGGCAAGGAAATAATACAAGTAAATATGTCGTTTTAAATTGCATTAAATAAGTAGAAAGGAAATTAAGTAAAAATTGCAGACAGCATGGAACAATGAATTAAACAACAAACTGCACTGGGTAAATCCAGTTCTAGGTGTGCTGCTCAATCTCGTGGCAAGGAAATAATACAAGTAAATATGTCGTTTTAAATTGCATTAAATAAGTAGAAAGGAAATTAAGTAAAAATGGCAGACAGCGTGGAACAATGAATTAAACAACGAACTACACTGGGTAAATCTTTTAGGTGTGCTGCTCAATCTCGTGGCAAGGAAATAATACAAGTAAATATGTCGTTTTAAACTGCATTAAGTAAGTGGAAAGGAAATTAAGTAAAAATGGCAGACAGTGTGGAACAATGAAGTAAACAACAAACTGCACTGGGTAAATCCAGTTCTAGGTGTGCTGCTCAATCTCGTGGCAAGGAAATAATACAAGTAAATATGTTGTTTTAAATTGCAATAAATAAGTAGAAAGGAAATTAAGTAAAAATGGCAGACAGCGTGGAACAATGAATTAAACAACGAACTACACTGGGTAAATCCAGTTCAAGGTGTGCTGCTCAATCTCGTGGCAAGGAAATAATACAAGTAAATATGTCGTTTTAAACTGCATTAAGTAAGTGGAAAGGAAATTAAGTAAAAATGGCAGACAGCGTGGAACAATGAATTAAACAACGAACTACACTGGGTAAATCCAGTTCTAGGTGTGCTGCTCAATCTCGTGGCAAGGAAATAATACAAGTAAATATGTCGTTTTAAACTGCATTAAGTAAGTGGAAAGGAAATTAAGTAAAAATGGCAGACAGCGTGGAACAATGAATTAAACAACAAACTGCACTGGGTAAATCCAGTTCTAGGTGTGCTGCTCAATCTCGTGGCAAGGAAATAAAACAAGTAAATATGTCGTTTAAAGATTGCATTAAATAAGTAGAAAGGAAATTAAGTAAAAATGGCAGACAGCTTGGAACAATGAAGTAAACAACAAACTGCACTTGGTAAAGTCAGTTCTAGGTGTGCTGCTCAATCTCGTGGCAAGGAAATAAAACAAGTAAATATGTCGTTTAAAGATTGCATTAAATAAGTAGAAAGGAAATTAAGTAAAAATGGCAGACAGCTTGGAACAATGAAGTAAACAACAAACTGCACTTGGTAAAGTCAGTTCTAGGTGTGCTGCTCAATCTCGTGGCAAGGAAATAAAACAAGTAAATATGTCGTTTAAAGATTGCATTAAATAAGTAGAAAGGAAATTAAGTAAAAATGGCAGACAGCTTGGAACAATGAAGTAAACAACAAACTGCACTTGATAAAGCCAGTTCTAGGTGTGGTGCTCAATCTCGTGGCAAGAAAATAAAAGAAGCAAATATGTCGTTAAAGGATTGCATTAAATAAGTAGAAAGGAAATTCAGTAAAAATGGCAGACAGCTTGGAACAATGAAGTAAACAACAAACTGCACTTGGTAAAGCCAGTTCTAGGTGTGCTGCTCAATCTCATGGCAAGGAAATAAAACAAGTAAATATGTCGTTTAAAGATTGCATTAAGTAAGTAGAAAGGAAATTAAGTAAAAATGGCAGACAGCTTAGAACAATGAAGTAAACAACAAACTGCACTTGGTAAAGCCAGTTCTAGGTGTGGTGCTCAATCTCGAGGCAAGGAAATAAAACAAGTAAATATTTAATTTAAAAAAAGCATTAAATAAGTAGAAAGGAAATTAAGTAAAAATGGCAGACAGCTTTTAACAATGAAGTAAACAAACTGCACTTGGTAAAGCCAGTTCTAGGTGTGGTGCTCAATCTCGTGGCAAGGAAATAAAACAAGTAAATATGTCGTTTAAAGATTGCATTAAATAAGTAGAAAGGAAATTAAGTAAAAATGGCAGACAGCTTGGAACAATGAAGTAAACAACAAACTGCACTTGGTAAAGCCAGTTCTAGGTGTGCTGCTCAATCTCGTGGCAAGGAAATAAAACAAGTAAATATGTCGTTTAAAGATTGCATTAAGTAAGTAGAAAGGAAACTAAGTAAAAATGGCAGACAGCTTGGAACAATGGAGTAAACAACAAACTGCACTGGGTAAATCCAGTTCTAGGTGTGCTGCTCAATCTCGTGGCAAGGAAATAATACAAGTAAATATGTCGTTTTAAATTGCAATAAAAAGTAGAAAGGAAATTAAGTAAAAATGGCAGACAGCTTGGAACAATGGAGTAAACAACAAACTGCACTGGGTAAATACAGTTCTAGGTGTGCTGCTCAATCTCGTGGCAAGTAAATAATGCAAGTAAGTATGTCGTTTTAAACTGCATTAAATAAGTAGAAAGGAAATTAAGTAAAAAGGACAGACAGCTTGGAACAATGGAGTAAACAACAAACTGCACTGGGTAAATTCAGTTCTAGGTGTGCTGCTCAATCTCGTGGCAAGGAAATAATACAAGTAAATATGTCGTTTTAAATTGCATTAAATAAGTAGAAAGGAAATTAAGTAAAAATTGCAGACAGCGTGGAACAATGAAGTAAACAACAAATTACACTGGGTAAATCCAGTTCTATGTGTGCTGCTCAATCTCGTGGCAAGGAAATAATACAAGTAAATATGTCGTTTTAAACTGCATTAAGTAAGTGGAAAGGAAATTAAGTAAAAATGGCAGACAGTGTGGAACAATGAAGTAAACAACAAACTGCACTGGGTAAATCCAGTTCTAGGTGTGCTGCTCAATCTCGTGGCAAGGAAATAATACAAGTAAATATGTTGTTTTAAATTGCAATAAATAAGTAGAAAGGAAATTAAGTAAAAATGGCAGACAGCGTGGAACAATGAATTAAACAACGAACTACACTGGGTAAATCCAGTTCAAGGTGTGCTGCTCAATCTCGTGGCAAGGAAATAATACAAGTAAATATGTCGTTTTAAACTGCATTAAGTAAGTGGAAAGGAAATTAAGTAAAAATGGCAGACAGCGTGGAACAATGAATTAAACAACGAACTACACTGGGTAAATCCAGTTCTAGGTGTGCTGCTCAATCTCGTGGCAAGGAAATAATACAAGTAAATATGTCGTTTTAAACTGCATTAAGTAAGTGGAAAGGAAATTAAGTAAAAATGGCAGACAGCGTGGAACAATGAATTAAACAACAAACTGCACTGGGTAAATCCAGTTCTAGGTGTGCTGCTCAATCTCGTGGCAAGGAAATAAAACAAGTAAATATGTCGTTTAAAGATTGCATTAAATAAGTAGAAAGGAAATTAAGTAAAAATGGCAGACAGCTTGGAACAATGAAGTAAACAACAAACTGCACTTGGTAAAGTCAGTTCTAGGTGTGCTGCTCAATCTCGTGGCAAGGAAATAAAACAAGTAAATATGTCGTTTAAAGATTGCATTAAATAAGTAGAAAGGAAATTAAGTAAAAATGGCAGACAACTTGGAACAATGAAGTAAACAACAAACTGCACTTGGTAAAGTCAGTTCTAGGTGTGCTGCTCAATCTCGTGGCAAGGAAATAAAACAAGTAAATATGTCGTTTAAAGATTGCATTAAATAAGTAGAAAGGAAATTAAGTAAAAATGGCAGACAGCTTGGAACAATGAAGTAAACAACAAACTGCACTTGATAAAGCCAGTTCTAGGTGTGGTGCTCAATCTCGTGGCAAGAAAATAAAAGAAGCAAATATGTCGTTAAAGGATTGCATTAAATAAGTAGAAAGGAAATTAAGTAAAAATGGCAGACAGCTTGGAACAATGAAGTAAACAACAAACTGCACTTGGTAAAGCCAGTTCTAGGTGTGCTGCTCAATCTCATGGCAAGGAAATAAAACAAGTAAATATGTCGTTTAAAGATTGCATTAAGTAAGTAGAAAGGAAATTAAGTAAAAATGGCAGACAGCTTAGAGCAATGAAGTAAACAACAAACTGCACTTGGTAAAGCCAGTTCTAGGTGTGGTGCTCAATCTCGAGGCAAGGAAATAAAACAAGTAAATATTTAATTTAAAAAAAGCATTAAATAAGTAGAAAGGAAATTAAGTAAAAATGGCAGACAGCTTTTAACAATGAAGTAAACAAACTGCACTTGGTAAAGCCAGTTCTAGGTGTGGTGCTCAATCTCGTGGCAAGGAAATAAAACAAGTAAATATGTCGTTTAAAGATTGCATTAAATAAGTAGAAAGGAAATTAAGTAAAAATGGCAGACAGCTTGGAACAATGAAGTAAACAACAAACTGCACTTGGTAAAGCCAGTTCTAGGTGTGCTGCTCAATCTCGTGGCAAGGAAATAAAACAAGTAAATATGTCGTTTAAAGATTGCATTAAGTAAGTAGAAAGAAAACTAAGTAAAAATGGCAGACAGCTTGGAACAATGGAGTAAACAACAAACTGCACTGGGTAAATCCAGTTCTAGGTGTGCTGCTCAATCTCGTGGCAAGGAAATAATACAAGTAAATATGTCGTTTTAAATTGCAATAAAAAGTAGAAAGGAAATTAAGTAAAAATGGCAGACAGCTTGGAACAATGGAGTAAACAACAAACTGCACTGGGTAAATACAGTTCTAGGTGTGCTGCTCAATCTCGTGGCAAGTAAATAATGCAAGTAAGTATGTCGTTTTAAACTGCATTAAATAAGTAGAAAGGAAATTAAGTAAAAAGGACAGACAGCTTGGAACAATGGAGTAAACAACAAACTGCACTGGGTAAATTCAGTTCTAGGTGTGCTGCTCAATCTCGTGGCAAGGAAATAATACAAGTAAATATGTCGTTTTAAATTGCATTAAATAAGTAGAAAGGAAATTAAGTAAAAATTGCAGACAGCGTGGAACAATGAAGTAAACAACAAATTACACTGGGTAAATCCAGTTCTATGTGTGCTGCTCAATCTCGTGGCAAGGAAATAATACAAGTAAATATGTCGTTTTAAACTGCATTAAGTAAGTGGAAAGGAAATTAAGTAAAAATGGCAGACAGTGTGGAACAATGAAGTAAACAACAAACTGCACTGGGTAAATCCAGTTCTAGGTGTGCTGCTCAATCTCGTGGCAAGGAAATAATACAAGTAAATATGTTGTTTTAAATTGCAATAAATAAGTAGAAAGGAAATTAAGTAAAAATGGCAGACAGCGTGGAACAATGAATTAAACAACGAACTACACTGGGTAAATCCAGTTCAAGGTGTGCTGCTCAATCTCGTGGCAAGGAAATAATACAAGTAAATATGTCGTTTTAAACTGCATTAAGTAAGTGGAAAGGAAATTAAGTAAAAATGGCAGACAGCGTGGAACAATGAATTAAACAACGAACTACACTGGGTAAATCCAGTTCTAGGTGTGCTGCTCAATCTCGTGGCAAGGAAATAATACAAGTAAATATGTCGTTTTAAACTGCATTAAGTAAGTGGAAAGGAAATTAAGTAAAAATGGCAGACAGCGTGGAACAATGAATTAAACAACAAACTGCACTGGGTAAATCCAGTTCTAGGTGTGCTGCTCAATCTCGTGGCAAGGAAATAAAACAAGTAAATATGTCGTTTAAAGATTGCATTAAATAAGTAGAAAGGAAATTAAGTAAAAATGGCAGACAGCTTGGAACAATGAAGTAAACAACAAACTGCACTTGGTAAAGTCAGTTCTAGGTGTGCTGCTCAATCTCGTGGCAAGGAAATAAAACAAGTAAATATGTCGTTTAAAGATTGCATTAAATAAGTAGAAAGGAAATTAAGTAAAAATGGCAGACAGCTTGGAACAATGAAGTAAACAACAAACTGCACTTGGTAAAGTCAGTTCTAGGTGTGCTGCTCAATCTCGTGGCAAGGAAATAAAACAAGTAAATATGTCGTTTAAAGATTGCATTAAATAAGTAGAAAGGAAATTAAGTAAAAATGGCAGACAGCTTGGAACAATGAAGTAAACAACAAACTGCACTTGATAAAGCCAGTTCTAGGTGTGGTGCTCAATCTCGTGGCAAGAAAATAAAAGAAGCAAATATGTCGTTAAAGGATTGCATTAAATAAGTAGAAAGGAAATTAAGTAAAAATGGCAGACAGCTTGGAACAATGAAGTAAACAACAAACTGCACTTGGTAAAGCCAGTTCTAGGTGTGCTGCTCAATCTCATGGCAAGGAAATAAAAACAAGTAAATATGTCGTTTAAAGATTGCATTAAGTAAGTAGAAAGGAAATTAAGTAAAAATGGCAGACAGCTTAGAACAATGAAGTAAACAACAAACTGCACTTGGTAAAGCCAGTTCTAGGTGTGGTGCTCAATCTCGAGGCAAGGAAATAAAACAAGTAAATATTTAATTTAAAAAAAGCATTAAATAAGTAGAAAGGAAATTAAGTAAAAATGGCAGACAGCTTTTAACAATGAAGTAAACAAACTGCACTTGGTAAAGCCAGTTCTAGGTGTGGTGCTCAATCTCGTGGCAAGGAAATAAAACAAGTAAATATGTCGTTTAAAGATTGCATTAAATAAGTAGAAAGGAAATTAAGTAAAAATGGCAGACAGCTTGGAACAATGAAGTAAACAACAAACTGCACTTGGTAAAGCCAGTTCTAGGTGTGCTGCTCAATCTCGTGGCAAGGAAATAAAACAAGTAAATATGTCGTTTAAAGATTGCATTAAGTAAGTAGAAAGGAAACTAAGTAAAAATGGCAGACAGCTTGGAACAATGGAGTAAACAACAAACTGCACTGGGTAAATCCAGTTCTAGGTGTGCTGCTCAATCTCGTGGCAAGGAAATAATACAAGTAAATATGTCGTTTTAAATTGCAATAAAAAGTAGAAAGGAAATAAGTAAAAATGGCAGACAGCTTGAAACAATGGAGTAAACAACAAACTGCACTGGGTAAATACAGTTCTAGGTGTGCTGCTCAATCTCGTGGCAAGTAAATAATGCAAGTAAGTATGTCGTTTTAAACTGCATTAAATAAGTAGAAAGGAAATTAAGTAAAAAGGACAGACAGCTTGGAACAATGGAGTAAACAACAAACTGCACTGGGTAAATTCAGTTCTAGGTGTGCTGCTCAATCTCGTGGCAAGGAAATAATACAAGTAAATATGCCGTTTTAAATTGCATTAAATAAGTAGAAAGGAAATTAAGTAAAAATTGCAGACAGCGTGGAACAATGAAGTAAACAACAAATTACACTGGGTAAATCCAGTTCTATGTGTGCTGCTCAATCTCGTGGCAAGGAAATAATACAAGTAAATATGTCGTTTTAAACTGCATTAAGTAAGTGGAAAGGAAATTAAGTAAAAATGGCAGACAGTGTGGAACAATGAAGTAAACAACAAACTGCACTGGGTAAATCCAGTTCTAGGTGTGCTGCTCAATCTCGTGGCAAGGAAATAATACAAGTAAATATGTTGTTTTAAATTGCAATAAATAAGTAGAAAGGAAATTAAGTAAAAATGGCAGACAGCGTGGAACAATGAATAAACAACGAACTACACTGGGTAAATCCAGTTCAAGGTGTGCTGCTCAATCTCGTGGCAAGGAAATAATACAAGTAAATATGTCGTTTTAAACTGCATTAAGTAAGTGGAAAGGAAATTAAGTAAAAATGGCAGACAGCGTGGAACAATGAATTAAACAACGAACTACACTGGGTAAATCCAGTTCTAGGTGTGCTGCTCAATCTCGTGGCAAGGAAATAATACAAGTAAATATGTCGTTTTAAACTGCATTAAGTAAGTGGAAAGGAAATTAAGTAAAAATGGCAGACAGCGTGGAACAATGAATTAAACAACAAACTGCACTGGGTAAATCCAGTTCTAGGTGTGCTGCTCAATCTCGTGGCAAGGAAATAAAACAAGTAAATATGTCGTTTAAAGATTGCATTAAATAAGTAGAAAGGAAATTAAGTAAAAATGGCAGACAGCTTGGAACAATGAAGTAAACAACAAACTGCACTTGGTAAAGTCAGTTCTAGGTGTGCTGCTCAATCTCGTGGCAAGGAAATAAAACAAGTAAATATGTCGTTTAAAGATTGCATTAAATAAGTAGAAAGGAAATTAAGTAAAAATGGCAGACAGCTTGGAACAATGAAGTAAACAACAAACTGCACTTGGTAAAGTCAGTTCTAGGTGTGCTGCTCAATCTCGTGGCAAGGAAATAAAACAAGTAAATATGTCGTTTAAAGATTGCATTAAATAAGTAGAAAGGAAATTAAGTAAAAATGGCAGACAGCTTGGAACAATGAAGTAAACAACAAACTGCACTTGATAAAGCCAGTTCTAGGTGTGGTGCTCAATCTCGTGGCAAGAAAATAAAAGAAGCAAATATGTCGTTAAAGGATTGCATTAAATAAGTAGAAAGGAAATTAAGTAAAAATGGCAGACAGCTTGGAACAATGAAGTAAACAACAAACTGCACTTGGTAAAGCCAGTTCTAGGTGTGCTGCTCAATCTCATGGCAAGGAAATAAAACAAGTAAATATGTCGTTTAAAGATTGCATTAAGTAAGTAGAAAGGAAATTAAGTAAAAATGGCAGACAGCTTAGAACAATGAAGTAAACAACAAACTGCACTTGGTAAAGCCAGTTCTAGGTGTGGTGCTCAATCTCGAGGCAAGGAAATAAAACAAGTAAATATTTAATTTAAAAAAAGCATTAAATAAGTAGAAAGGAAATTAAGTAAAAATGGCAGACAGCTTTTAACAATGAAGTAAACAAACTGCACTTGGTAAAGCCAGTTCTAGGTGTGGTGCTCAATCTCGTGGCAAGGAAATAAAACAAGTAAATATGTCGTTTAAAGATTGCATTAAATAAGTAGAAAGGAAATTAAGTAAAAATGGCAGACAGCTTGGAACAATGAAGTAAACAACAAACTGCACTTGGTAAAGCCAGTTCTAGGTGTGCTGCTCAATCTCGTGGCAAGGAAATAAAACAAGTAAATATGTCGTTTAAAGATTGCATTAAGTAAGTAGAAAGGAAACTAAGTAAAAATGGCAGACAGCTTGGAACAATGGAGTAAACAACAAACTGCACTGGGTAAATCCAGTTCTAGGTGTGCTGCTCAATCTCGTGGCAAGGAAATAATACAAGTAAATATGTCGTTTTAAATTGCAATAAAAAGTAGAAAGGAAATAAGTAAAAATGGCAGACAGCTTGAAACAATGGAGTAAACAACAAACTGCACTGGGTAAATACAGTTCTAGGTGTGCTGCTCAATCTCGTGGCAAGTAAATAATGCAAGTAAGTATGTCGTTTTAAACTGCATTAAATAAGTAGAAAGGAAATTAAGTAAAAAGGACAGACAGCTTGGAACAATGGAGTAAACAACAAACTGCACTGGGTAAATTCAGTTCTAGGTGTGCTGCTCAATCTCGTGGCAAGGAAATAATACAAGTAAATATGTCGTTTTAAATTGCAATAAATAAGTAGAAAGGAAATTAAGTAAAAATTGCAGACAGCGTGGAACAATGAAGTAAACAACAAATTACACTGGGTAAATCCAGTTCTATGTGTGCTGCTCAATCTCGTGGCAAGGAAATAATACAAGTAAATATGTCGTTTTAAATTGCATTAAATAAGTAGAAAGGAAATTAAGGAAAAAGGGCAGACAGCTTGGAACAATGGAGTAAACAACAAACTGCACTGGGTAAATCCAGTTCTAGGTGTGCTGCTCAATCTCGTGGCAAGGAAATAATTCAAGTAAATATGTCGTTTTAAATTGCATTAAATAAGTAGAAAGGAAATTAAGTAAAAATTGCAGACAGCATGGAACAATGAATTAAACAACAAACTACACTGGGTAAATCCAGTTCTATGTGTGCTGCTCAATCTCGTGGCAAGGAAATAATACAAGTAAATATGTCGTTTTAAATTGCAATAAATAAGTAGAAAGGAAATTAGGTAAAAATGGCAGACAGCTTGGAACAATGGAGTAAACAACAAACTGCACTGGGTAAATCTTTTAGGTGTGCTGCTCAATCTCGTGGCAAGGAAATAATACAAGTAAATATGTCGTTTTAAACTGCATTAAGTAAGTGGAAAGGAAATTAAGTAAATATGGCAGACAGTGTGGAACAATGAAGTAAACAACAAACTGCACTGGGTAAATCCAGTTCTAGGTGTGCTGCTCAATCTCGTGGCAAGGAAATAATACAAGTAAATATGTCGTTTTAAATTGCATCAAATAAGTAGAAAGGAAATTAAGTAAAAATTGCAGACAGCATGGAACAATGAATTAAACAACAAACTGCACTGGGTAAATCCAGTTCTAGGTGTGCTGCTCAATCTCGTGGCAAGGAAATAATACAAGTAAATATGTCGTTTTAAATTGCATTAAATAAGTAGAAAGGAAATTAAGTAAAAATGGCAGACAGCGTGGAACAATGAATTAAACAACGAACTACACTGGGTAAATCTTTTAGGTGTGCTGCTCAATCTCGTGGCAAGGAAATAATACAAGTAAATATGTCGTTTTAAACTGCATTAAGTAAGTGGAAAGGAAATTAAGTAAAAATGGCAGACAGTGTGGAACAATGAAGTGAACAACAAACTGCACTGGGTAAATCCAGTTCTAGGTGTGCTGCTCAATCTCGTGGCAAGGAAATAATACAAGTAAATATGTTGTTTTAAATTGCAATAAATAAGTAGAAAGGAAAATAAGTAAAAATGGCAGACAGCGTGGAACAATGAATTAAACAACGAACTACACTGGGTAAATCCAGTTCAAGGTGTGCTGCTCAATCTCGTGGCAAGGAAATAATACAAGTAAATATGTCGTTTTAAACTGCATTAAGTAAGTGGAAAGGAAATTAAGTAAAAATGGCAGACAGCGTGGAAAAATGAATTAAACAACGAACTACACTGGGTAAATCCAGTTCTAGGTGTGCTGCTCAATCTCGTGGCAAGGAAATAATACAAGTAAATATGTCGTTTTAAACTGCATTAAGTAAGTGGAAAGGAAATTAAGTAAAAATGGCAGACAGCGTGGAACAATGAATTAAACAACAAACTGCACTGGGTAAATCCAGTTCTAGGTGTGCTGCTCAATCTCGTGGCAAGGAAGTAATACAAGTAAATATGTCGTTTTAAATTGCAATAAATAAGTAGAAAGGAATTTAAGTAAAAATGGCAGACAGCGTGGAACAATGAATTAAACAACGAACTACACTGGGTAAATCCAGTTCTAGGTGTGCTGCTCAATCTCGTGGCAAGGAAATAATACAAGTAAATATGTCGTTTTAAATTGCATTAAATAAGTAGAAAGGAAATTAAGGAAAAAGGGCAGACAGCTTGGAACAATGGAGTAAACAACAAACTGCACTGGGTAAATCCAGTTCTAGGTGTGCTGCTCAATCTCGTGGCAAGGAAATAATTCAAGTAAATATGTCGTTTTAAATTGCATTAAATAAGTAGAAAGGAAATTAAGTAAAAATTGCAGACAGCATGGAACAATGAATTAAACAACAAATTACACTGGGTAAATCCAGTTCTATGTGTGCTGCTCAATCTCGTGGCAAGGAAATAATACAAGTAAATATGTCGTTTTAAATTGCAATAAATAAGTAGAAAGGAAATTAGGTAAAAATGGCAGACAGCTTGGAACAATGGAGTAAACAACAAACTGCACTGGGTAAATCTTTTAGGTGTGCTGCTCAATCTCGTGGCAAGGAAATAATACAAGTAAATATGTCGTTTTAAACTGCATTAAGTAAGTGGAAAGGAAATTAAGTAAAAATGGCAGACAGTGTGGAACAATGAAGTAAACAACAAACTGCACTGGGTAAATCCAGTTCTAGGTGTGCTGCTCAATCTCGTGGCAAGGAAATAATACAAGTAAATATGTCGTTTTAAATTGCATTAAATAAGTAGAAAGGAAATTAAGTAAAAATTGCAGACAGCATGGAACAATGAATTAAACAACAAACTGCACTGGGTAAATCCAGTTCTAGGTGTGCTGCTCAATCTCGTGGCAAGGAAATAATACAAGTAAATATGTCGTTTTAAATTGCATTAAATAAGTAGAAAGGAAATTAAGTAAAAATGGCAGACAGCGTGGAACAATGAATTAAACAACGAACTACACTGGGTAAATCTTTTAGGTGTGCTGCTCAATCTCGTGGCAAGGAAATAATACAAGTAAATATGTCGTTTTAAACTGCATTAAGTAAGTGGAAAGGAAATTAAGTAAAAATGGCAGACAGTGTGGAACAATGAAGTAAACAACAAACTGCACTGGGTAAATCCAGTTCTAGGTGTGCTGCTCAATCTCGTGGCAAGGAAATAATACAAGTAAATATGTTGTTTTAAATTGCAATAAATAAGTAGAAAGGAAATTAAGTAAAAATGGCAGACAGCGTGGAACAATGAATTAAACAACGAACTACACTGGGTAAATCCAGTTCAAGGTGTGCTGCTCAATCTCGTGGCAAGGAAATATTACAAGTAAATATGTCGTTTTAAACTGCATTAAGTAAGTGGAAAGGAAATTAAGTAAAAATGGCAGACAGCGTGGAACAATGAATTAAACAACTAACTACACTGGGTAAATCCAGTTCTAGGTGTGCTGCTCAATCTCGTGGCAAGGAAATAATACAAGTAAATATGTCGTTTTAAACTGCATTAAGTAAGTGGAAAGGAAATTAAGTAAAAATGGCAGACAGCGTGGAACAATGAATTAAACAACAAACTGCACTGGGTAAATCCAGTTCTAGGTGTGCTGCTCAATCTCGTGGCAAGGAAATAATACAAGTAAATATGTCGTTTTAAATTGCAATAAATAAGTAGAAAGGAATTTAAGTAAAAATGGCAGACAGCGTGGAACAATGAATTAAACAACGAACTACACTGGGTAAATCCAGTTCTAGGTGTGCTGCTCAATCTCGTGGCAAGGAAATAAAACAAGTAAATATGTCTTTAAAGATTGCATAAGTAAGTAGAAAGGAAATTAAGTAAAAATGGCAGACAGCTTAGAACAATGAAGTAAACAACAAACCGCATTTGGTAAAGCCAGTTCTAGGTGTGGTGCTCAATCTCGTGGCAAGAAAATAAAACAAGTAAATATGTAATTTAAAAATTGCATTAAATAAGTAGAAAGGAAATTAAGTAAAAATGGCAGACAGCTTGGAACAATGAAGTAAACAACAAACTGCACTTAGTAAAGCCAGTTCTAGGTGTGGTGCTCAATCTCGTGGCAAGGAAATAAAACAAGTAAATATGTCGTTTAAAGATTGCATTAAATAAGTGGAAAAGGAAATTAAGTAAAAATGGCAGACAGCTTAGAACAATGAAGTAAACAACAAACTGCACTTGGTAAATCCAGTTCTAGGTGTGCTGCTCAATCTCGTGGCAAGGAAATAAAACAAGTAAATATGTCGTTTAAAGATTGCATTAAATAAGTAGAAAGGAAATTAAGTAAAAATGGCAGACAGCTTGGAACAATGAAGTAAACAACAAACTGCACTTGGTAAAGTCAGTTCTAGGTGTGCTGCTCAATCTCATGGCAAGGAAATAAAACAAGTAAATATGTCGTTTAAAGATTGCATTAAGTAAGTAGAAAGGAAATTAAGTAAAAATGGCAGACAGCTTAGAACAATGAAGTAAACAACAAACTGCACTTGGTAAAGCCAGTTCTAGGTGTGGTGCTCAATCTCGAGGCAAGGAAATAAAACAAATAAATATGTAATTTAAAAAGCATTAAATAAGTAGAAAGGAAATTAAGTAAAAATGGCAGACAGCTTTTAACAATGAAGTAAACAAACTGCACTTGGTAAAGCCAGTTCTAGGTGTGGTGCTCAATCTCGTGGCAAGGAAATAAAACAAGTAAATATGTCGTTTAATGATTGCATTAAATAAGTAGAAAGGAAATTAAGTAAAAATGGCAGACAGCTTGGAACAATGAAGTAAACAACAAACTGCACTTGGTAAAGCCAGTTCTAGGTGTGCTGCTCAATCTCGTGGCAAGGAAATAAAACAAGTAAATATGTCGTTTAAAGATTGCATTAAGTAAGTAGAAAGGAAACTAAGTAAAAATGGCAGACAGCTTAGAACAATGAAGTAAACAACAAACTGCACTTGGTAAAGGCAGTTCTAGGTGTGCTGCTCAATCTCGTGGCAAGGAAAGAAAACAAGTAAATGTGTCGTTTAAAGATTGCAATAAGTAGAAAGGAAACTAAGTAAAAATGGCAGACAGCTTGGAACAATGGAGTAAACAACAAACTGCACTGGGTAAATCCAGTTCTAGGTGTGCTGCTCAATCTCGTGGCAAGGAAATAATACAATTAAATATGTCGTTTTAAATTGCAATAAATAAGTAGAAAGGAAATTAAGTAAAAATGGCAGACACCTTGGAACAATGGAGTAAACAACAAACTGCACTGGGTAAATACAGTTCTAGGTGTGCTGCTCAATCTCGTGGCAAGTAAATAATGCAAGTAAGTATGTCGTTTTAAACTGCATTAAATAAGTAGAAAGGAAATTAAGTAAAAAGGACAGACAGCTTGGAACAATGGAGTAAACAACAAACTGCACTGGGTAAATCCAGTTCTAGGTGTGCTGCTCAATCTCGTGGCAAGGAAATAATACAAGTAAATATGTCGTTTTAAATTGCATTAAATAAGTAGAAAGGAAATTAGGTAAAAATTGCAGACAGCGTGGAACAATGAAGTAAACAACAAATTACACTGGGTAAATCCAGTTCTATGTGTGCTGCTCAATCTCGTGGCAAGGAAATAATGCAAGTAAATATGTCGTTTTAAATTGCATTAAATAAGTAGAAAGGAAATTAAGTAAAAATGGCAGCGTGGAACAATGAATTAAACAACAAACTACACTGGGTAAATCCAGTTCTAGGTGTGCTGCTCAATCTCGTGGCAAGGAAATAATTCAAGTAAATATGTCGTTTTAAATTGCATTAAATAAGTAGAAAGGAAATTAAGTAAAAATTGCAGACAGCATGGAACAATGAATTAAACAACAAACTACACTGGGTAAATCCAGTTCTATGTGTGCTGCTCAATCTCGTGGCAAGGAAATAATACAAGTAAATATGTCGTTTTAAATTGCAATAAATAAGTAGAAAGGAAATTAGGTAAAAATGGCAGACAGCTTGGAACAATGGAGTAAACAACAAACTGAACTGGGTAAATCTTTTAGGTGTGCTGCTCAATCTCGTGGCAAGGAAATAATACAAGTAAATATGTCGTTTTAAACTGCATTAAGTAAGTGGAAAGGAAATTAAGTAAAAATGGCAGACAGTGTGGAACAATGAAGTAAACAACAAACTGCACTGGGTAAATCCAGTTCTAGGTGTGCTGCTCAATCTCGTGGCAAGGAAATAATACAAGTAAATATGTCGTTTTAAATTGCATTAAATAAGTAGAAAGGAAATTAAGTAAAAATTGCAGACAGCATGGAACAATGAATTAAACAACAAACTGCACTGGGTAAATCCAGTTCTAGGTGTGCTGCTCAATCTCGTGGCAAGGAAATAATACAAGTAAATATGTCGTTTTAAATTGCATTAAATAAGTAGAAAGGAAATTAAGTAAAAATGGCAGACAGCGTGGAACAATGAATTAAACAACGAACTACACTGGGTAAATCTTTTAGGTGTGCTGCTCAATCTCGTGGCAAGGAAATAATACAAGTAAATATGTCGTTTTAAACTGCATTAAGTAAGTGGAAAGGAAATAAGTAAAAATGGCAGACAGTGTGGAACAATGAAGTAAACAACAAACTGCACTGGGTAAATCCAGCTCTAGGTGTGCTGCTCAATCTCGTGGCAAGGAAATAATACAAGTAAATATGTTGTTTTAAATTGCAATAAATAAGTAGAAAGGAAATTAAGTAAAAATGGCAACAGCGTGGAACAATGAATTAAACAACGAACTACACTGGGTAAATCCAGTTCAAGGTGTGCTGCTCAATCTCGTGGCAAGGAAATAATACAAGTAAATATGTCGTTTTAAACTGCATTAAGTAAGTGGAAAGGAAATTAAGTAAAAATGGCAGACAGCGTGGAACAATGAATTAAACAACGAACTACACTGGGTAAATCCAGTTCTAGGTGTGCTGCTCAATCTCGTGGCAAGGAAATAATACAAGTAAATATGTCGTTTTAAACTGCATTAAGTAAGTGGAAAGGAAATTAAGTAAAAATGGCAGACAGCGTGGAACAATGAATTAAACAACAAACTGCACTGGGTAAATCCAGTTCTAGGTGTGCTGCTCAATCTCGTGGCAAGGAAATATTACAAGTAAATATGTCGTTTTAAATTGCAATAAATAAGTAGAAAGGAATTTAAGTAAAAATGGCAGACAGCGTGGAACAATGAATTAAACAACGAACTACACTGGGTAAATCCAGTTCTAGGTGTGCTGCTCAATCTCGTGGCAAGGAAATAAAACAAGTAAATATGTCTTTAAAGATTGCATAAGTAAGTAGAAAGGAAATTAAGTAAAAATGGCAGACAGCTTAGAACAATGAAGTAAACAACAAACCGCATTTGGTAAAGCCAGTTTTAGGTGTGGTGCTCAATCTCGTGGCAAGAAAATAAAACAAGTAAATATGTAATTTAAAAATTGCATTAAATAAGTAGAAAGGAAATTAAGTAAAAATGGCAGACAGCTTGGAACAATGAAGTAAACAACAAACTGCACTTGGTAAAGCCAGTTCTAGGTGTGCTGCTCAATCTCATGGCAAGGAAATAAAACAAGTAAATATGTCGTTTAAAGATTGCATTAAGTAAGTAGAAAGGAAATTAAGTAAAAATGGCAGACAGCTTAGAACAATGAAGTAAACAACAAACTGCACTTGGTAAAGCCAGTTCTAGGTGTGGTGCTCAATCTCGAGGCAAGGAAATAAAACAAATAAATATGTAATTTAAAAAAAGCATTTTATTTAAATAAGTAGAAAGGAAATTAAGTAAAAATGGCAGACAGCTTTTAACAATGAAGTAAACAAACTGCACTTGGTAAAGCCAGTTCTAGGTGTGGTGCTCAATCTCGTGGCAAGGAAATAAAACAAGTAAATATGTCGTTTAATGATTGCATTAAATAAGTAGAAAGGAAATTAAGTAAAAATGGCAGACAGCTTGCAACAATGAAGTAAACAACAAACTGCACTTGGTAAAGCCAGTTCTGGGTGTGCTGCTCAATCTCGTGGCAAGGAAATAAAACAAGTAAATATGTCGTTTAAAGATTGCATTAAGTAAGTAGAAAGGAAACTAAGTAAAAATGGCAGACAGCTTAGAACAATCAAGTAAACAACAAACTGCACTTGGTAAAGGCAGTTCTAGGTGTGCTGCTCAATCTCGTGGCAAGGAAAGAAAACAAGTAAATGTGTCGTTTAAAGATTGCAATAAGTAGAAAGGAAACTAAGTAAAAATGGCAGACAGCTTGGAACAATGGAGTAAACAACAAACTGCACTGGGTAAATCCAGTTCTAGGTGTGCTGCTCAATCTCGTGGCAAGGAAATAATACAAGTAAATATGTCGTTTTAAATTGCAATAAATAAGTAGAAAGGAAATTAAGTAAAAATGGCAGACACCTTGGAACAATGGAGTAAACAACAAACTGCACTGGGTAAATACAGTTCTAGGTGTGCTGCTCAATCTCGTGGCAAGTAAATAATGCAAGTAAGTATGTCGTTTTAAACTGCATTAAATAAGTAGAAAGGAAATTAAGTAAAAATGGCAGACAGCGTGGAACAATGAATTAAACAACGAACTACACTGGGTAAATCCAGTTCTAGGTGTGCTGCTCAATCTCGTGGCAAGGAAATAATACAAGTAAATATGTCGTTTTAAACTGCATTAAGTAAGTGGAAAGGAAATTAAGTAAAAATGGCAGACAGCGTGGAACAATGAATTAAACAACAAACTGCACTGGGTAAATCCAGTTCTAGGTGTGCTGCTCAATCTCGTGGCAAGGAAATAAAACAAGTAAATATGTCGTTTAAAGATTGCATTAAATAAGTAGAAAGGAAATTAAGTAAAAATGGCAGACAGCTTGGAACAATGAAGTAAACAACAAACTGCACTTGGTAAAGTCAGTTCTAGGTGTGCTGCTCAATCTCGTGGCAAGGAAATAAAACAAGTAAATATGTCGTTTAAAGATTGCATTAAATAAGTAGAAAGGAAATTAAGTAAAAATGGCAGACAGCTTGGAACAATGAAGTAAACAACAAACTGCACTTGGTAAAGTCAGTTCTAGGTGTGCTGCTCAATCTCGTGGCAAGGAAATAAAACAAGTAAATATGTCGTTTAAAGATTGCATTAAATAAGTAGAAAGGAAATTAAGTAAAAATGGCAGACAGCTTGGAACAATGAAGTAAACAACAAACTGCACTTGATAAAGCCAGTTCTAGGTGTGGTGCTCAATCTCGTGGCAAGAAAATAAAAGAAGCAAATATGTCGTTAAAGGATTGCATTAAATAAGTAGAAAGGAAATTAAGTAAAAATGGCAGACAGCTTGGAACAATGAAGTAAACAACAAACTGCACTTGGTAAAGCCAGTTCTAGGTGTGCTGCTCAATCTCATGGCAAGGAAATAAAACAAGTAAATATGTCGTTTAAAGATTGCATTAAGTAAGTAGAAAGGAAATTAAGTAAAAATGGCAGACAGCTTAGAGCAATGAAGTAAACAACAAACTGCACTTGGTAAAGCCAGTTCTAGGTGTGGTGCTCAATCTCGAGGCAAGGAAATAAAACAAGTAAATATTTAATTTAAAAAAAGCATTAAATAAGTAGAAAGGAAATTAAGTAAAAATGGCAGACAGCTTTTAACAATGAAGTAAACAAACTGCACTTGGTAAAGCCAGTTCTAGGTGTGGTGCTCAATCTCGTGGCAAGGAAATAAAACAAGTAAATATGTCGTTTAAAGATTGCATTAAATAAGTAGAAAGGAAATTAAGTAAAAATGGCAGACAGCTTGGAACAATGAAGTAAACAACAAACTGCACTTGGTAAAGCCAGTTCTAGGTGTGCTGCTCAATCTCGTGGCAAGGAAATAAAACAAGTAAATATGTCGTTTAAAGATTGCATTAAGTAAGTAGAAAGAAAACTAAGTAAAAATGGCAGACAGCTTGGAACAATGGAGTAAACAACAAACTGCACTGGGTAAATCCAGTTCTAGGTGTGCTGCTCAATCTCGTGGCAAGGAAATAATACAAGTAAATATGTCGTTTTAAATTGCAATAAAAAGTAGAAAGGAAATTAAGTAAAAATGGCAGACAGCTTGGAACAATGGAGTAAACAACAAACTGCACTGGGTAAATACAGTTCTAGGTGTGCTGCTCAATCTCGTGGCAAGTAAATAATGCAAGTAAGTATGTCGTTTTAAACTGCATTAAATAAGTAGAAAGGAAATAAGTAAAAAGGACAGACAGCTTGGAACAATGGAGTAAACAACAAACTGCACTGGGTAAATTCAGTTCTAGGTGTGCTGCTCAATCTCGTGGCAAGGAAATAATACAAGTAAATATGTCGTTTTAAATTGCATTAAATAAGTAGAAAGGAAATTAAGTAAAAATTGCAGACAGCGTGGAACAATGAAGTAAACAACAAATTACACTGGGTAAATCCAGTTCTATGTGTGCTGCTCAATCTCGTGGCAAGGAAATAATACAAGTAAATATGTCGTTTTAAACTGCATTAAGTAAGTGGAAAGGAAATTAAGTAAAAATGGCAGACAGTGTGGAACAATGAAGTAAACAACAAACTGCACTGGGTAAATCCAGTTCTAGGTGTGCTGCTCAATCTCGTGGCAAGGAAATAATACAAGTAAATATGTTGTTTTAAATTGCAATAAATAAGTAGAAAGGAAATTAAGTAAAAATGGCAGACAGCGTGGAACAATGAATTAAACAACGAACTACACTGGGTAAATCCAGTTCAAGGTGTGCTGCTCAATCTCGTGGCAAGGAAATAATACAAGTAAATATGTCGTTTTAAACTGCATTAAGTAAGTGGAAAGGAAATTAAGTAAAAATGGCAGACAGCGTGGAACAATGAATTAAACAACGAACTACACTGGGTAAATCCAGTTCTAGGTGTGCTGCTCAATCTCGTGGCAAGGAAATAATACAAGTAAATATGTCGTTTTAAACTGCATTAAGTAAGTGGAAAGGAAATTAAGTAAAAATGGCAGACAGCGTGGAACAATGAATTAAACAACAAACTGCACTGGGTAAATCCAGTTCTAGGTGTGCTGCTCAATCTCGTGGCAAGGAAATAAAACAAGTAAATATGTCGTTTAAAGATTGCATTAAATAAGTAGAAAGGAAATTAAGTAAAAATGGCAGACAGCTTGGAACAATGAAGTAAACAACAAACTGCACTTGGTAAAGTCAGTTCTAGGTGTGCTGCTCAATCTCGTGGCAAGGAAATAAAACAAGTAAATATGTCGTTTAAAGATTGCATTAAATAAGTAGAAAGGAAATTAAGTAAAAATGGCAGACAGCTTGGAACAATGAA
This sequence comes from Amblyomma americanum, assembly GCF_052857255.1. Classification (NCBI taxonomy): domain Eukaryota; kingdom Metazoa; phylum Arthropoda; class Arachnida; order Ixodida; family Ixodidae; genus Amblyomma; species Amblyomma americanum. The sequence continues at coordinate 143,178,186 of NC_135506.1, forward strand.
GTAAACAACAAACTGCACTTGGTAAAGTCAGTTCTAGGTGTGCTGCTCAATCTCGTGGCAAGGAAATAAAACAAGTAAATATGTCGTTTAAAGATTGCATTAAATAAGTAGAAAGGAAATTAAGTAAAAACGGCAGACAGCTTGGAACAATGAAGTAAACAACAAACTGCACTTGATAAAGCCAGTTCTAGGTGTGGTGCTCAATCTCGTGGCAAGAAAATAAAAGAAGCAAATATGTCGTTAAAGGATTGCATTAAATAAGTAGAAAGGAAATTAAGTAAAAATGGCAGACAGCTTGGAACAATGAAGTAAACAACAAACTGCACTTGGTAAAGCCAGTTCTAGGTGTGCTGCTCAATCTCATGGCAAGGAAATAAAACAAGTAAATATGTCGTTTAAAGATTGCATTAAGTAAGTAGAAAGGAAATTAAGTAAAAATGGCAGACAGCTTAGAACAATGAAGTAAACAACAAACTGCACTTGGTAAAGCCAGTTCTAGGTGTGGTGCTCAATCTCGAGGCAAGGAAATAAAACAAGTAAATATTTAATTTAAAAAAAGCATTAAATAAGTAGAAAGGAAATTAAGTAAAAATGGCAGACAGCTTTTAACAATGAAGTAAACAAACTGCACTTGGTAAAGCCAGTTCTAGGTGTGGTGCTCAATCTCGTGGCAAGGAAATAAAACAAGTAAATATGTCGTTTAAAGATTGCATTAAATAAGTAGAAAGGAAATTAAGTAAAAATGGCAGACAGCTTGGAACAATGAAGTAAACAACAAACTGCACTTGGTAAAGCCAGTTCTAGGTGTGCTGCTCAATCTCGTGGCAAGGAAATAAAACAAGTAAATATGTCGTTTAAAGATTGCATTAAGTAAGTAGAAAGGAAACTAAGTAAAAATGGCAGACAGCTTGGAACAATGGAGTAAACAACAAACTGCACTGGGTAAATCCAGTTCTAGGTGTGCTGCTCAATCTCGTGGCAAGGAAATAATACAAGTAAATATGTCGTTTTAAATTGCAATAAAAAGTAGAAAGGAAATAAGTAAAAATGGCAGACAGCTTGAAACAATGGAGTAAACAACAAACTGCACTGGGTAAATACAGTTCTAGGTGTGCTGCTCAATCTCGTGGCAAGTAAATAATGCAAGTAAGTATGTCGTTTTAAACTGCATTAAATAAGTAGAAAGGAAATTAAGTAAAAAGGACAGACAGCTTGGAACAATGGAGTAAACAACAAACTGCACTGGGTAAATTCAGTTCTAGGTGTGCTGCTCAATCTCGTGGCAAGGAAATAATACAAGTAAATATGCCGTTTTAAATTGCATTAAATAAGTAGAAAGGAAATTAAGTAAAAATTGCAGACAGCGTGGAACAATGAAGTAAACAACAAATTACACTGGGTAAATCCAGTTCTATGTGTGCTGCTCAATCTCGTGGCAAGGAAATAATACAAGTAAATATGTCGTTTTAAACTGCATTAAGTAAGTGGAAAGGAAATTAAGTAAAAATGGCAGACAGTGTGGAACAATGAAGTAAACAACAAACTGCACTGGGTAAATCCAGTTCTAGGTGTGCTGCTCAATCTCGTGGCAAGGAAATAATACAAGTAAATATGTTGTTTTAAATTGCAATAAATAAGTAGAAAGGAAATTAAGTAAAAATGGCAGACAGCGTGGAACAATGAATTAAACAACGAACTACACTGGGTAAATCCAGTTCAAGGTGTGCTGCTCAATCTCGTGGCAAGGAAATAATACAAGTAAATATGTCGTTTTAAACTGCATTAAGTAAGTGGAAAGGAAATTAAGTAAAAATGGCAGACAGCGTGGAACAATGAATTAAACAACAAACTGCACTGGGTAAATCCAGTTCTAGGTGTGCTGCTCAATCTCGTGGCAAGGAAATAAAACAAGTAAATATGTCGTTTAAAGATTGCATTAAATAAGTAGAAAGGAAATTAAGTAAAAATGGCAGACAGCTTGGAACAATGAAGTAAACAACAAACTGCACTTGGTAAAGTCAGTTCTAGGTGTGCTGCTCAATCTCGTGGCAAGGAAATAAAACAAGTAAATATGTCGTTTAAAGATTGCATTAAATAAGTAGAAAGGAAATTAAGTAAAAATGGCAGACAGCTTGGAACAATGAAGTAAACAACAAACTGCACTTGGTAAAGTCAGTTCTAGGTGTGCTGCTCAATCTCGTGGCAAGGAAATAAAACAAGTAAATATGTCGTTTAAAGATTGCATTAAATAAGTAGAAAGGAAATTAAGTAAAAATGGCAGACAGCTTGGAACAATGAAGTAAACAACAAACTGCACTTGATAAAGCCAGTTCTAGGTGTGGTGCTCAATCTCGTGGCAAGAAAATAAAAGAAGCAAATATGTCGTTAAAGGATTGCATTAAATAAGTAGAAAGGAAATTAAGTAAAAATGGCAGACAGCTTGGAACAATGAAGTAAACAACAAACTGCACTTGGTAAAGCCAGTTCTAGGTGTGCTGCTCAATCTCATGGCAAGGAAATAAAACAAGTAAATATGTCGTTTAAAGATTGCATTAAGTAAGTAGAAAGGAAATTAAGTAAAAATGGCAGACAGCTTAGAACAATGAAGTAAACAACAAACTGCACTTGGTAAAGCCAGTTCTAGGTGTGGTGCTCAATCTCGAGGCAAGGAAATAAAACAAGTAAATATTTAATTTAAAAAAAGCATTAAATAAGTAGAAAGGAAATTAAGTAAAAATGGCAGACAGCTTTTAACAATGAAGTAAACAAACTGCACTTGGTAAAGCCAGTTCTAGGTGTGGTGCTCAATCTCGTGGCAAGGAAATAAAACAAGTAAATATGTCGTTTAAAGATTGCATTAAATAAGTAGAAAGGAAATTAAGTAAAAATGGCAGACAGCTTGGAACAATGAAGTAAACAACAAACTGCACTTGGTAAAGCCAGTTCTAGGTGTGCTGCTCAATCTCGTGGCAAGGAAATAAAACAAGTAAATATGTCGTTTAAAGATTGCATTAAGTAAGTAGAAAGGAAACTAAGTAAAAATGGCAGACAGCTTGGAACAATGGAGTAAACAACAAACTGCACTGGGTAAATCCAGTTCTAGGTGTGCTGCTCAATCTCGTGGCAAGGAAATAATACAAGTAAATATGTCGTTTTAAATTGCAATAAAAAGTAGAAAGGAAATAAGTAAAAATGGCAGACAGCTTGAAACAATGGAGTAAACAACAAACTGCACTGGGTAAATACAGTTCTAGGTGTGCTGCTCAATCTCGTGGCAAGTAAATAATGCAAGTAAGTATGTCGTTTTAAACTGCATTAAATAAGTAGAAAGGAAATTAAGTAAAAAGGACAGACAGCTTGGAACAATGGAGTAAACAACAAACTGCACTGGGTAAATTCAGTTCTAGGTGTGCTGCTCAATCTCGTGGCAAGGAAATAATACAAGTAAATATGTCGTTTTAAATTGCAATAAATAAGTAGAAAGGAAATTAAGTAAAAATTGCAGACAGCGTGGAACAATGAAGTAAACAACAAATTACACTGGGTAAATCCAGTTCTATGTGTGCTGCTCAATCTCGTGGCAAGGAAATAATACAAGTAAATATGTCGTTTTAAATTGCATTAAATAAGTAGAAAGGAAATTAAGGAAAAAGGGCAGACAGCTTGGAAAATGGAGTAAACAACAAACTGCACTGGGTAAATCCAGTTCTAGGTGTGCTGCTCAATCTCGTGGCAAGGAAATAATTCAAGTAAATATGTCGTTTTAAATTGCAATAAATAAGTAGAAAGGAAATTAAGTAAAAATTGCAGACAGCATGGAACAATGAATTAAACAACAAACTACACTGGGTAAATCCAGTTCTATGTGTGCTGCTCAATCTCGTGGCAAGGAAATAATACAAGTAAATATGTCGTTTTAAATTGCAATAAATAAGTAGAAAGGAAATTAGGTAAAAATGGCAGACAGCTTGGAACAATGGAGTAAACAACAAACTGCACTGGGTAAATCTTTTAGGTGTGCTGCTCAATCTCGTGGCAAGGAAATAATACAAGTAAATATGTCGTTTTAAACTGCATTAAGTAAGTGGAAAGGAAATTAAGTAAATATGGCAGACAGTGTGGAACAATGAAGTAAACAACAAACTGCACTGGGTAAATCCAGTTCTAGGTGTGCTGCTCAATCTCGTGGCAAGGAAATAATACAAGTAAATATGTCGTTTTAAATTGCATCAAATAAGTAGAAAGGAAATTAAGTAAAAATTGCAGACAGCATGGAACAATGAATTAAACAACAAACTGCACTGGGTAAATCCAGTTCTAGGTGTGCTGCTCAATCTCGTGGCAAGGAAATAATACAAGTAAATATGTCGTTTTAAATTGCATTAAATAAGTAGAAAGGAAATTAAGTAAAAATGGCAGACAGCGTGGAACAATGAATTAAACAACGAACTACACTGGGTAAATCTTTTAGGTGTGCTGCTCAATCTCGTGGCAAGGAAATAATACAAGTAAATATGTCGTTTTAAACTGCATTAAGTAAGTGGAAAGGAAATTAAGTAAAAATGGCAGACAGTGTGGAACAATGAAGTGAACAACAAACTGCACTGGGTAAATCCAGTTCTAGGTGTGCTGCTCAATCTCGTGGCAAGGAAATAATACAAGTAAATATTGTAAGCACTGTGAGTGACCTTCATCTTCATCTCAGCGTAATCATCATCGGTCATCGGGTCGTGCGAAGAAGACGAAGTGTTGCTAAGCTGTGACTAGTCGGTAGCTGCTGCTTCGGCCTACCTGAAGTAAAAAGGTGAATTTGCTGGTGCGTTCTTCTGCCTCACAAGTGGTGGAGGTGACTCCTGATCCCAGCGTCCTCAACGCGGCACCCCCTGGAGCTCCGTTCCGGTCGTGTTCTTGGCGGCACGTCAACCGCCATGGCGCAGTCACATCCCCCTGCTCTCACCGTTCCGGCGCCTGTAGGTACCGATGGGCATCCCACGGCTGCCCATGCCACCTCTGCACCACTGACGTCCCAAGGTGCACTTGCTCAGCACCATTTGACCCACCCAACTTGGTCAGTTACCTCACGTCAGCGCGACCCTCCGGTTTTCGCCGGTCTCCGCGGTGACGACGTCGAAGACTGGCTACAGCAGTACGATCGGGTGAGCGCTTTTAACGGTTGGGACGCTTCTATGAAGCTACTCAACGTCTCATTCTACCTGAGTGACGTGGCTAAGACGTGGTTCCTCAACCATGAGGACGCCATTCCTGACTGGCCTCAATTCACGACACAGATCCGCCAGATATTTGGAACTGTTGGTGCTGGTCCGACCTCTTTTCAAAAGAAGCTAGAGACCCGTGTGCAGCTTCCAGGAGAGACATACACATCATACATTGAGGACGTACTCGCCCTTTGCCGGCGAGTTAACAATGGCATGGTCGAGGCTGAACGTGTCGGACATATTTTAAAAGGAATTGGCTCTTTTGCCTACGCAGCTCTAGCTGCCCAAAATCCCGTCACGGTGGCAGACATTCGTGCCACTTGCCAGCGACTTGACTATCTACAGTCGCGCCGCCTCAACAACACCTGGGACCCGAGCCAAATTCCCGAAACTGATCTGCGCACCATCATACGATCTATAATACGGGAAGAGCTCCACAATGATATTTCGTCGGTTCCTGCCTTCTCACGCCCACCTGCTCAATCTACTGGGTTGCGTGGCATTATCAAGGAGGAGCTTACTTCACTCAATCGTCCCATGGCTACAGAACCACCAGCCCCTCCCTACGTTCCGACGTATGCTGAAGTCACTGCGGCTCCTCCTCCTTGTCCTCCTGTCCATCACGCGCCCGTCCCACCCAGCCTCGCCGCCCTGTCCCCGCGACCACCGGTGTATGGTAATTGGCGGCCTCTCCCACCTCGTCCAGTATGTTTCTACTGCGGAATCCGCGGCCATGTAACACGCGTTTGTCGCCGACGACTGCGAGATGAGCGTGCGAGCTATGGGTACGTTCGACGTGACGACGCCTACCAGCTTCCTCCTCGCCAGTACTACACCGATAATGACCTCCGTCCCTCTTCCTCCCCGTCGACTTCTCCTGACCGGTCTAGGACAGCACGGCCATCGCGTCGTCGCTCCCCGTCACCCTTTCGCCGGACTTCGTCGCCCCTTCGCCCTCCATCTTCAGCTTCTGCCCGCCAAACGGAAAACTAACCTGTGCAGTTTCCGGAGGTAAAACTGCACCGCCTGTCGTCGCTCCAATTCCTCCTCTGCTCCCATCAAACATGTTGACTGTATTCCTTGAGGGACATGAACTGGAAGCTTTAATTGATACCGGCGCCGCTATTTCTATTATGAAACTTGACTTGTGTTTAAAACTGCGAAAAGTGCGCACACCTTATACCGGTCCTCCTTTACGTGCTGCAAATGGACAGAATATTAACCCTTGTGGAGCGTGTACAGCCCGAGTCACCATTGATGGCATCTTGCACTTCATTGAGTTTGCTGTCCTATCCTCCTGTGTCCATCAACTCATCTTCGGCTGGGATTTCCTCCAAAACGCCTCAGCAGTCATTACGTGTTCCCCTCCCACTATTGAAGTCACTGAATGCAACATTCTTGCCGATAGAGAACCACTTTCTTCCCGTGTAGTTATGCTTGCCGATCACGTCCTCTATCCGGGCAACGAAGATATTCTATCTGTGACTTCTGACGCCGTCACCGATGGCGACGTCCTGATTACACCCAGCCCTCGTCTCCTGTCAAGAGGTATTATCATCATCGTGTCCCTTCTTCGCTTCTCCAGCGGTTCTTCTCTTCTCGCCGCATTCAACACCACATCAGAGCCCATTCTTCTGCGACGCGACTCTACTGTTGCATCAATTGCTTCCGCCCAGCCTGTCACACTTCTTCCCATTTCCACCTCCGATCGCTCTGATTCATCCCCTGCCTCGCTCAGTGCAGCACTTCGCCACACGATCAGCACCGACCTGACAACAGACCAGACAGACGCATTGCTCGCTGTATTGAACAGGCACGCAGACTCGTTCGACGTCAATTCCGGCACACTGGGTCAAACCGCTGCAGCAACGCATCGCATACTCACCGACGGATCAAGCATAGTTAGACGCCGGCCTTATCGTGTTTCTCCAACCGAGCGCAAAGTTATTCAGGAAAATGTTGCTGACATGCTTGCACGCAACATCATACGCCCATCGTCTAGTTCCTGGTCATCGCCTGTTGTGCTAGTGCAAAAAAAAGACGGTTCGGTTCGTTTTTGTGTAGATTACCGTGCTCTAAACAGAATAACTCGTAAGGATGTGTATCCCCTCCCTCGAATTGACGACGCCCTCGATTGTTTGCAAGGTGCCCAATTTTTCTCCAGCCTTGACTTAAGATCAGGCTACTGGCAGATCCCCATGAATGAAGATGATAAAGAGAAGACCGCCTTTGCAACACCGGACGGTTTATACGAATTCAATGTAATGCCTTTTGGACTCTGCAACGCTCCTGCTACATTCGAGCGTATGATTGACACAGTTCTCCGCGGCCTCAAGTGGAAAACATGTCTCTGTTACTTAGATGACATCGTCATTTTTTCTTCGTCATTTCCTGATCACCTTACTCGTCTCGATGAAGTTTTGACAGCACTTTCCAGCGCTGGCCTACAGCTAAACACGAAGAAATGCCGTTTTGCATCAAAATCCATTAAAGTTCTTGGCCATCTCGTAAGCAGCGAAGGAATTAAGCCTGACCCTGAAAAAATCGCTGCTGCGCTGCACTTTCCCCGTCCAACTCGGGTCAAAGATCTCCGCAGTTTCCTCGGCTTGGCATCATACTTCCGCAGATTCATCCGCAATTTCGCCTCTATTGCCTCACCTTTACATGCGCTTCTTCACAACGACACGCCTTTCATCTGGTCTCCTGCTTGCGAAGAAGCATTTGAAACTCTGAAGCGTGCTCTGACTTCGGGTCCCGTCCTCTGCCATTTTGATGATAAAGCACCGACAATTTTGCACACCGACGCCAGTAGCCATGGCATTGGCGCTGTCCTTCTGCAACGCCAAAACACCTCTACAGAAAATGTTGTTGCCTATGCGAGCCGAACTCTGACTTCTGCGGAACAAAACTACACTATTACCGAACAAGAATGTCTCGCCGTCGTCTGGGCTGTTCAGAAGTTTCGTCCTTACCTGTACGGCCGTCACTTCACAGTCGTCACTGACCACCACGCCCTATGCTGGTTATCCACTTTGAAAAATCTGTCCGGTCGTCTCGGGCGGTGGATCCTCCGCCTTCAAGAGTACGACTTTACTGTCACTTACAAATCGGGCAAGAAGCACAAGGACGCCGACGCTCTCTCTCGTTGCCCTATTGCTTTGCCGTCGCAACCCATGTCCTCGCATTCCTCTCCTGTCCCAACGGAGTCAAGCCATTTAAACCCTACAGTTATGCAGTCTTTGAGCGCCGCCTCTATTGCTCTCATGCCAGATATACACTGCAATCTTGCTCACCACCAGAGTGCTGACCCTTACTGTCAAAAGCTGATTGATAGTCTCAGCGGTGTTCTTAGACCTCCAAATGCCCGTCTCCGTCGTCGGCTCAAAAATTTCAGGTTACAGGATGGCACATTATTTTGGCACAACTACAGCCCACTGGGCCACACATGGGTTCCCGTAATTCCTTCTTCCCTGCGTCCTCAAGTTCTACAAGCCTTCCACGACGCCCCCACCGCAGGTCACCTTGGGTACCACAAAACCTATGACCGCATCAAACGTCGTTTCTTCTGGCCTGGCCTTTCAACCTCAGTATTAAAATACGTAGCGTCTTGCATCCCTTGTCAACGACGCAAGCGGTCTACGTCGCCTCCTGCCGGTCTCTTGCAACCTCTCCCATGTCCTTCCACACCTTTCGAAGTCGTCGGAATCGACTTGTATGGACCCCTGCCCTTGACTCCAGCTGGCAACCGCTGGGTCGTTACTGCCGTTGACCACCTCACCCGATACGCTGAAACCGCAGCACTTCCTTCCGGCTCCGCTTCCGAAATCGCCAACTTCTTCCTCCACACCATACTTCTTCGCCACGGCGCCCCTCGCCTCCTCCTTAGCGATCGTGGCAAGTCGTTCCTCTCCACCGTCCTCGCCGCAGTGCTTCATGCTTCAGGCACGGTGCATAAAACTACATCTCCTTACCACCCTCAGACCAATGGCCTCACAGAACGCTTTCATCGCACCCTTTCTGATATGCTATCCACCTACATTCACCCTCAGCACAACAACTGGGACTCTTTACTCCCCTTTGTAACCTTCGCCTACAACACTGCCGTTCAACGAACCACCACCTACTCTCCGTTTTTTCTTGTTTATGCCCGCCATCCTACCTTCTCCCTCGAAGCATCTTTCTTCACAGCTTCTACTCCTTCTGCCGCGCCTTCCCACGAACAGTTCGTGTCTCGTATCGCCCACTGCCGTGATCGTGCCCGCCTTCAAACTGAAGCCACTCAAGCTTCCAGGAAAAGCACGTATGATGCGACTCATCGCTCAGTGTCTTTCCGCCCTGGAGACGAAGTGCTACTCTGGACACCTACTCGCATCCCCGGCCTGTGTGAAAAGTTTCTGAGCCGTTTTATTGGCCCGTACACGGTTCTGGAACAAACTTCCCCTGTAAACTATCTCATCACACCTGCATCGCCTGTTCGCGATCGTCGGTGTCGCGGCACCGAGATTGTGCACGTGTCGCGCTTGAAACCCTTTAACCGCCGACCTTAAGATTTAATTTGCGACCAGGATGGTCGCTTTCGTTCGGGAGGGGGAATGTTGTAAGCACTGTGAGTGACCTTCATCTTCATCTCAGCGTAATCATCATCGGTCATCGGGTCGTGCGAAGAAGACGAAGTGTTGCTAAGCTGTGACTAGTCGGTAGCTGCTGCTTCGGCCTACCTGAAGTAAAAAGGTGAATTTGCTGGTGCGTTCTTCTGCCTCACAATATGTTGTTTTAAATTGCAATAAATAAGTAGAAAGGAAAATAAGTAAAAATGGCAGACAGCGTGGAACAATGAATTAAACAACGAACTACACTGGGTAAATCCAGTTCAAGGTGTGCTGCTCAATCTCGTGGCAAGGAAATAATACAAGTAAATATGTCGTTTTAAACTGCATTAAGTAAGTGGAAAGGAAATTAAGTAAAAATGGCAGACAGCGTGGAAAAATGAATTAAACAACGAACTACACTGGGTAAATCCAGTTCTAGGTGTGCTGCTCAATCTCGTGGCAAGGAAATAATACAAGTAAATATGTCGTTTTAAACTGCATTAAGTAAGTGGAAAGGAAATTAAGTAAAAATGGCAGACAGCGTGGAACAATGAATTAAACAACAAACTGCACTGGGTAAATCCAGTTCTAGGTGTGCTGCTCAACCTCGTGGCAAGGAAGTAATACAAGTAAATATGTCGTTTTAAATTGCAATAAATAAGTAGAAAGGAATTTAAGTAAAAATGGCAGACAGCGTGGAACAATGAATTAAACAACGAACTACACTGGGTAAATCCAGTTCTAGGTGTGCTGCTCAATCTCGTGGCAAGGAAATAATACAAGTAAATATGTCGTTTTAAATTGCATTAAATAAGTAGAAAGGAAATTAAGGAAAAAGGGCAGACAGCTTGGAACAATGGAGTAAACAACAAACTGCACTGGGTAAATCCAGTTCTAGGTGTGCTGCTCAATCTCGTGGCAAGGAAATAATTCAAGTAAATATGTCGTTTTAAATTGCATTAAATAAGTAGAAAGGAAATTAAGTAAAAATTGCAGACAGCATGGAACAATGAATTAAACAACAAATTACACTGGGTAAATCCAGTTCTATGTGTGCTGCTCAATCTCGTGGCAAGGAAATAATACAAGTAAATATGTCGTTTTAAATTGCAATAAATAAGTAGAAAGGAAATTAGGTAAAAATGGCAGACAGCTTGGAACAATGGAGTAAACAACAAACTGCACTGGGTAAATCTTTTAGGTGTGCTGCTCAATCTCGTGGCAAGGAAATAATACAAGTAAATATGTCGTTTTAAACTGCATTAAGTAAGTGGAAAGGAAATTAAGTAAAAATGGCAGACAGTGTGGAACAATGAAGTAAACAACAAACTGCACTGGGTAAATCCAGTTCTAGGTGTGCTGCTCAATCTCGTGGCAAGGAAATAATACAAGTAAATATGTCGTTTTAAATTGCATTAAATAAGTAGAAAGGAAATTAAGTAAAAATTGCAGACAGCATGGAACAATGAATTAAACAACAAACTGCACTGGGTAAATCCAGTTCTAGGTGTGCTGCTCAATCTCGTGGCAAGGAAATAATACAAGTAAATATGTCGTTTTAAATTGCATTAAATAAGTAGAAAGGAAATTAAGTAAAAATGGCAGACAGCGTGGAACAATGAATTAAACAACGAACTACACTGGGTAAATCTTTTAGGTGTGCTGCTCAATCTCGTGGCAAGGAAATAATACAAGTAAATATGTCGTTTTAAACTGCATTAAGTAAGTGGAAAGGAAATTAAGTAAAAATGGCAGACAGTGTGGAACAATGAAGTAAACAACAAACTGCACTGGGTAAATCCAGTTCTAGGTGTGCTGCTCAATCTCGTGGCAAGGAAATAATACAAGTAAATATGTTGTTTTAAATTGCAATAAATAAGTAGAAAGGAAATTAAGTAAAAATGGCAGACAGCGTGGAACAATGAATTAAACAACGAACTACACTGGGTAAATCCAGTTCAAGGTGTGCTGCTCAATCTCGTGGCAAGGAAATAATACAAGTAAATATGTCGTTTTAAACTGCATTAAGTAAGTGGAAAGGAAATTAAGTAAAAATGGCAGACAGCGTGGAACAATGAATTAAACAACTAACTACACTGGGTAAATCCAGTTCTAGGTGTGCTGCTCAATCTCGTGGCAAGGAAATAATACAAGTAAATATGTCGTTTTAAACTGCATTAAGTAAGTGGAAAGGAAATTAAGTAAAAATGGCAGACAGCGTGGAACAATGAATTAAACAACAAACTGCACTGGGTAAATCCAGTTCTAGGTGTGCTGCTCAATCTCGTGGCAAGGAAATAATACAAGTAAATATGTCGTTTTAAATTGCAATAAATAAGTAGAAAGGAATTTAAGTAAAAATGGCAGACAGCGTGGAACAATGAATTAAACAACGAACTACACTGGGTAAATCCAGTTCTAGGTGTGCTGCTCAATCTCGTGGCAAGGAAATAAAACAAGTAAATATGTCTTTAAAGATTGCATAAGTAAGTAGAAAGGAAATTAAGTAAAAATGGCAGACAGCTTAGAACAATGAAGTAAACAACAAACCGCATTTGGTAAAGCCAGTTCTAGGTGTGGTGCTCAATCTCGTGGCAAGAAAATAAAACAAGTAAATATGTAATTTAAAAATTGCATTAAATAAGTAGAAAGGAAATTAAGTAAAAATGGCAGACAGCTTGGAACAATGAAGTAAACAACAAACTGCACTTAGTAAAGCCAGTTCTAGGTGTGGTGCTCAATCTCGTGGCAAGGAAATAAAACAAGTAAATATGTCGTTTAAAGATTGCATTAAATAAGTGGAAAAGGAAATTAAGTAAAAATGGCAGACAGCTTAGAACAATGAAGTAAACAACAAACTGCACTTGGTAAATCCAGTTCTAGGTGTGCTGCTCAATCTCGTGGCAAGGAAATAAAACAAGTAAATATGTCGTTTAAAGATTGCATTAAATAAGTAGAAAGGAAATTAAGTAAAAATGGCAGACAGCTTGGAACAATGAAGTAAACAACAAACTGCACTTGGTAAAGCCAGTTCTAGGTGTGCTGCTCAATCTCATGGCAAGGAAATAAAACAAGTAAATATGTCGTTTAAAGATTGCATTAAGTAAGTAGAAAGGAAATTAAGTAAAAATGGCAGACAGCTTAGAACAATGAAGTAAACAACAAACTGCACTTGGTAAAGCCAGTTCTAGGTGTGGTGCTCAATCTCGAGGCAAGGAAATAAAACAAATAAATATGTAATTTAAAAAGCATTAAATAAGTAGAAAGGAAATTAAGTAAAAATGGCAGACAGCTTTTAACAATGAAGTAAACAAACTGCACTTGGTAAAGCCAGTTCTAGGTGTGGTGCTCAATCTCGTGGCAAGGAAATAAAACAAGTAAATATGTCGTTTAATGATTGCATTAAATAAGTAGAAAGGAAATTAAGTAAAAATGGCAGACAGCTTGGAACAATGAAGTAAACAACAAACTGCACTTGGTAAAGCCAGTTCTAGGTGTGCTGCTCAATCTCGTGGCAAGGAAATAAAACAAGTAAATATGTCGTTTAAAGATTGCATTAAGTAAGTAGAAAGGAAACTAAGTAAAAATGGCAGACAGCTTAGAACAATGAAGTAAACAACAAACTGCACTTGGTAAAGGCAGTTCTAGGTGTGCTGCTCAATCTCGTGGCAAGGAAAGAAAACAAGTAAATGTGTCGTTTAAAGATTGCAATAAGTAGAAAGGAAACTAAGTAAAAATGGCAGACAGCTTGGAACAATGGAGTAAACAACAAACTGCACTGGGTAAATCCAGTTCTAGGTGTGCTGCTCAATCTCGTGGCAAGGAAATAATACAATTAAATATGTCGTTTTAAATTGCAATAAATAAGTAGAAAGGAAATTAAGTAAAAATGGCAGACACCTTGGAACAATGGAGTAAACAACAAACTGCACTGGGTAAATACAGTTCTAGGTGTGCTGCTCAATCTCGTGGCAAGTAAATAATGCAAGTAAGTATGTCGTTTTAAACTGCATTAAATAAGTAGAAAGGAAATTAAGTAAAAAGGACAGACAGCTTGGAACAATGGAGTAAACAACAAACTGCACTGGGTAAATCCAGTTCTAGGTGTGCTGCTCAATCTCGTGGCAAGGAAATAATACAAGTAAATATGTCGTTTTAAATTGCATTAAATAAGTAGAAAGGAAATTAGGTAAAAATTGCAGACAGCGTGGAACAATGAAGTAAACAACAAATTACACTGGGTAAATCCAGTTCTATGTGTGCTGCTCAATCTCGTGGCAAGGAAATAATGCAAGTAAATATGTCGTTTTAAATTGCATTAAATAAGTAGAAAGGAAATTAAGTAAAAATGGCAGCGTGGAACAATGAATTAAACAACAAACTACACTGGGTAAATCCAGTTCTAGGTGTGCTGCTCAATCTCGTGGCAAGGAAATAATTCAAGTAAATATGTCGTTTTAAATTGCATTAAATAAGTAGAAAGGAAATTAAGTAAAAATTGCCGACAGCATGGAACAATGAATTAAACAACAAACTACACTGGGTAAATCCAGTTCTATGTGTGCTGCTCAATCTCGTGGCAAGGAAATAATACAAGTAAATATGTCGTTTTAAATTGCAATAAATAAGTAGAAAGGAAATTAGGTAAAAATGGCAGACAGCTTGGAACAATGGAGTAAACAACAAACTGAACTGGGTAAATCTTTTAGGTGTGCTGCTCAATCTCGTGGCAAGGAAATAATACAAGTAAATATGTCGTTTTAAACTGCATTAAGTAAGTGGAAAGGAAATTAAGTAAAAATGGCAGACAGTGTGGAACAATGAAGTAAACAACAAACTGCACTGGGTAAATCCAGTTCTAGGTGTGCTGCTCAATCTCGTGGCAAGGAAATAATACAAGTAAATATGTCGTTTTAAATTGCATTAAATAAGTAGAAAGGAAATTAAGTAAAAATTGCAGACAGCATGGAACAATGAATTAAACAACAAACTGCACTGGGTAAATCCAGTTCTAGGTGTGCTGCTCAATCTCGTGGCAAGGAAATAATACAAGTAAATATGTCGTTTTAAATTGCATTAAATAAGTAGAAAGGAAATTAAGTAAAAATGGCAGACAGCGTGGAACAATGAATTAAACAACGAACTACACTGGGTAAATCTTTTAGGTGTGCTGCTCAATCTCGTGGCAAGGAAATAATACAAGTAAATATGTCGTTTTAAACTGCATTAAGTAAGTGGAAAGGAAATTAAGTAAAAATGGCAGACAGTGTGGAACAATGAAGTAAACAACAAACTGCACTGGGTAAATCCAGTTCTAGGTGTGCTGCTCAATCTCGTGGCAAGGAAATAATACAAGTAAATATGTTGTTTTAAATTGCAATAAATAAGTAGAAAGGAAATTAAGTAAAAATGGCAGACAGCGTGGAACAATGAATTAAACAACGAACTACACTGGGTAAATCCAGTTCAAGGTGTGCTGCTCAATCTCGTGGCAAGGAAATAATACAAGTAAATATGTCGTTTTAAACTGCATTAAGTAAGTGGAAAGGAAATTAAGTAAAAATGGCAGACAGCGTGGAACAATGAATTAAACAACTAACTACACTGGGTAAATCCAGTTCTAGGTGTGCTGCTCAATCTCGTGGCAAGGAAATAATACAAGTAAATATGTCGTTTTAAACTGCATTAAGTAAGTGGAAAGGAAATTAAGTAAAAATGGCAGACAGCGTGGAACAATGAATTAAACAACAAACTGCACTGGGTAAATCCAGTTCTAGGTGTGCTGCTCAATCTCGTGGCAAGGAAATAATACAAGTAAATATGTCGTTTTAAATTGCAATAAATAAGTAGAAAGGAATTTAAGTAAAAATGGCAGACAGCGTGGAACAATGAATTAAACAACGAACTACACTGGGTAAATCCAGTTCTAGGTGTGCTGCTCAATCTCGTGGCAAGGAAATAAAACAAGTAAATATGTCTTTAAAGATTGCATAAGTAAGTAGAAAGGAAATTAAGTAAAAATGGCAGACAGCTTAGAACAATGAAGTAAACAACAAACCGCATTTGGTAAAGCCAGTTCTAGGTGTGGTGCTCAATCTCGTGGCAAGAAAATAAAACAAGTAAATATGTAATTTAAAAATTGCATTAAATAAGTAGAAAGGAAATTAAGTAAAAATGGCAGACAGCTTGGAACAATGAAGTAAACAACAAACTGCACTTAGTAAAGCCAGTTCTAGGTGTGGTGCTCAATCTCGTGGCAAGGAAATAAAACAAGTAAATATGTCGTTTAAAGATTGCATTAAATAAGTGGAAAAGGAAATTAAGTAAAAATGGCAGACAGCTTAGAACAATGAAGTAAACAACAAACTGCACTTGGTAAATCCAGTTCTAGGTGTGCTGCTCAATCTCGTGGCAAGGAAATAATACAAGTAAATATGTCGTTTTAAATTGCATTAAATAAGTAGAAAGGAAATTAGGTAAAAATTGCAGACAGCGTGGAACAATGAAGTAAACAACAAATTACACTGGGTAAATCCAGTTCTATGTGTGCTGCTCAATCTCGTGGCAAGGAAATAATGCAAGTAAATATGTCGTTTTAAATTGCATTAAATAAGTAGAAAGGAAATTAAGTAAAAATGGCAGCGTGGAACAATGAATTAAACAACAAACTACACTGGGTAAATCCAGTTCTAGGTGTGCTGCTCAATCTCGTGGCAAGGAAATAATTCAAGTAAATATGTCGTTTTAAATTGCATTAAATAAGTAGAAAGGAAATTAAGTAAAAATGGCAGACAGCTTTTAACAATGAAGTAAACAAACTGCACTTGGTAAAGCCAGTTCTAGGTGTGGTGCTCAATCTCGTGGCAAGGAAATAAAACAAGTAAATATGTCGTTTAATGATTGCATTAAATAAGTAGAAAGGAAATTAAGTAAAAATGGCAGACAGCTTGGAACAATGAAGTAAACAACAAACTGCACTTGGTAAAGCCAGTTCTAGGTGTGCTGCTCAATCTCGTGGCAAGGAAATAAAACAAGTAAATATGTCGTTTAAAGATTGCATTAAGTAAGTAGAAAGGAAACTAAGTAAAAATGGCAGACAGCTTAGAACAATGAAGTAAACAACAAACTGCACTTGGTAAAGGCAGTTCTAGGTGTGCTGCTCAATCTCGTGGCAAGGAAAGAAAACAAGTAAATGTGTCGTTTAAAGATTGCAATAAGTAGAAAGGAAACTAAGTAAAAATGGCAGACAGCTTGGAACAATGGAGTAAACAACAAACTGCACTGGGTAAATCCAGTTCTAGGTGTGCTGCTCAATCTCGTGGCAAGGAAATAATACAATTAAATATGTCGTTTTAAATTGCAATAAATAAGTAGAAAGGAAATTAAGTAAAAATGGCAGACACCTTGGAACAATGGAGTAAACAACAAACTGCACTGGGTAAATACAGTTCTAGGTGTGCTGCTCAATCTCGTGGCAAGTAAATAATGCAAGTAAGTATGTCGTTTTAAACTGCATTAAATAAGTAGAAAGGAAATTAAGTAAAAAGGACAGACAGCTTGGAACAATGGAGTAAACAACAAACTGCACTGGGTAAATCCAGTTCAAGGTGTGCTGCTCAATCTCGTGGCAAGGAAATAATACAAGTAAATATGTCGTTTTAAACTGCATTAAGTAAGTGGAAAGGAAATTAAGTAAAAATGGCAGACAGCGTGGAACAATGAATTAAACAACGAACTACACTGGGTAAATCCAGTTCTAGGTGTGCTGCTCAATCTCGTGGCAAGGAAATAATACAAGTAAATATGTCGTTTTAAACTGCATTAAGTAAGTGGAAAGGAAATTAAGTAAAAATGGCAGACAGCGTGGAACAATGAATTAAACAACAAACTGCACTGGGTAAATCCAGTTCTAGGTGTGCTGCTCAATCTCGTGGCAAGGAAATATTACAAGTAAATATGTCGTTTTAAATTGCAATAAATAAGTAGAAAGGAATTTAAGTAAAAATGGCAGACAGCGTGGAACAATGAATTAAACAACGAACTACACTGGGTAAATCCAGTTCTAGGTGTGCTGCTCAATCTCGTGGCAAGGAAATAAAACAAGTAAATATGTCTTTAAAGATTGCATAAGTAAGTAGAAAGGAAATTAAGTAAAAATGGCAGACAGCTTAGAACAATGAAGTAAACAACAAACCGCATTTGGTAAAGCCAGTTTTAGGTGTGGTGCTCAATCTCGTGGCAAGAAAATAAAACAAGTAAATATGTAATTTAAAAATTGCATTAAATAAGTAGAAAGGAAATTAAGTAAAAATGGCAGACAGCTTGGAACAATGAAGTAAACAACAAACTGCACTTGGTAAAGCCAGTTCTAGGTGTGCTGCTCAATCTCATGGCAAGGAAATAAAACAAGTAAATATGTCGTTTAAAGATTGCATTAAGTAAGTAGAAAGGAAATTAAGTAAAAATGGCAGACAGCTTAGAACAATGAAGTAAACAACAAACTGCACTTGGTAAAGCCAGTTCTAGGTGTGGTGCTCAATCTCGAGGCAAGGAAATAAAACAAATAAATATGTAATTTAAAAAAAGCATTAAATAAGTAGAAAGGAAATTAAGTAAAAATGGCAGACAGCTTTTAACAATGAAGTAAACAAACTGCACTTGGTAAAGCCAGTTCTAGGTGTGGTGCTCAATCTCGTGGCAAGGAAATAAAACAAGTAAATATGTCGTTTAATGATTGCATTAAATAAGTAGAAAGGAAATTAAGTAAAAATGGCAGACAGCTTGCAACAATGAAGTAAACAACAAACTGCACTTGGTAAAGCCAGTTCTGGGTGTGCTGCTCAATCTCGTGGCAAGGAAATAAAACAAGTAAATATGTCGTTTAAAGATTGCATTAAGTAAGTAGAAAGGAAACTAAGTAAAAATGGCAGACAGCTTAGAACAATCAAGTAAACAACAAACTGCACTTGGTAAAGGCAGTTCTAGGTGTGCTGCTCAATCTCGTGGCAAGGAAATAATACAAGTAAATATGTCGTTTTAAACTGCATTAAGTAAGTGGAAAGGAAATTAAGTAAAAATGGCAGACAGCGTGGAACAATGAATTAAACAACAAACTGCACTGGGTAAATCCAGTTCTAGGTGTGCTGCTCAATCTCGTGGCAAGGAAATAATACAAGTAAATATGTCGTTTTAAATTGCAATAAATAAGTAGAAAGGAAATTAGGTAAAAATGGCAGACAGCTTGGAACAATGGAGTAAACAACAAACTGCACTGGGTAAATCTTTTAGGTGTGCTGCTCAATCTCGTGGCAAGGAAATAATACAAGTAAATATGTCGTTTTAAACTGCATTAAGTAAGTGGAAAGGAAATTAAGTAAAAATGGCAGACAGTGTGGAACAATGAAGTAAACAACAAACTGCACTGGGTAAATCCAGTTCTAGGTGTGCTGCTCAATCTCGTGGCAAGGAAATAATACAAGTAAATATGTCGTTTTAAATTGCATTAAATAAGTAGAAAGGAAATTAAGTAAAAATTGCAGACAGCATGGAACAATGAATTAAACAACAAACTGCACTGGGTAAATCCAGTTCTAGGTGTGCTGCTCAATCTCGTGGCAAGGAAATAATACAAGTAAATATGTCGTTTTAAATTGCATTAAATAAGTAGAAAGGAAATTAAGTAAAAATGGCAGACAGCGTGGAACAATGAATTAAACAACGAACTACACTGGGTAAATCTTTTAGGTGTGCTGCTCAATCTCGTGGCAAGGAAATAATACAAGTAAATATGTCGTTTTAAACTGCATTAAGTAAGTGGAAAGGAAATTAAGTAAAAATGGCAGACAGTGTGGAACAATGAAGTAAACAACAAACTGCACTGGGTAAATCCAGTTCTAGGTGTGCTGCTCAATCTCGTGGCAAGGAAATAATACAAGTAAATATGTTGTTTTAAATTGCAATAAATAAGTAGAAAGGAAATTAAGTAAAAATGGCAGACAGCGTGGAACAATGAATTAAACAACGAACTACACTGGGTAAATCCAGTTCAAGGTGTGCTGCTCAATCTCGTGGCAAGGAAATAATACAAGTAAATATGTCGTTTTAAACTGCATTAAGTAAGTGGAAAGGAAATTAAGTAAAAATGGCAGACAGCGTGGAACAATGAATTAAACAACTAACTACACTGGGTAAATCCAGTTCTAGGTGTGCTGCTCAATCTCGTGGCAAGGAAATAATACAAGTAAATATGTCGTTTTAAACTGCATTAAGTAAGTGGAAAGGAAATTAAGTAAAAATGGCAGACAGCGTGGAACAATGAATTAAACAACAAACTGCACTGGGTAAATCCAGTTCTAGGTGTGCTGCTCAATCTCGTGGCAAGGAAATAATACAAGTAAATATGTCGTTTTAAATTGCAATAAATAAGTAGAAAGGAATTTAAGTAAAAATGGCAGACAGCGTGGAACAATGAATTAAACAACGAACTACACTGGGTAAATCCAGTTCTAGGTGTGCTGCTCAATCTCGTGGCAAGGAAATAAAACAAGTAAATATGTCTTTAAAGATTGCATAAGTAAGTAGAAAGGAAATTAAGTAAAAATGGCAGACAGCTTAGAACAATGAAGTAAACAACAAACCGCATTTGGTAAAGCCAGTTCTAGGTGTGGTGCTCAATCTCGTGGCAAGAAAATAAAACAAGTAAATATGTAATTTAAAAATTGCATTAAATAAGTAGAAAGGAAATTAAGTAAAAATGGCAGACAGCTTGGAACAATGAAGTAAACAACAAACTGCACTTAGTAAAGCCAGTTCTAGGTGTGGTGCTCAATCTCGTGGCAAGGAAATAAAACAAGTAAATATGTCGTTTAAAGATTGCATTAAATAAGTGGAAAAGGAAATTAAGTAAAAATGGCAGACAGCTTAGAACAATGAAGTAAACAACAAACTGCACTTGGTAAATCCAGTTCTAGGTGTGCTGCTCAATCTCGTGGCAAGGAAATAAAACAAGTAAATATGTCGTTTAAAGATTGCATTAAATAAGTAGAAAGGAAATTAAGTAAAAATGGCAGACAGCTTGGAACAATGAAGTAAACAACAAACTGCACTTGGTAAAGCCAGTTCTAGGTGTGCTGCTCAATCTCATGGCAAGGAAATAAAACAAGTAAATATGTCGTTTAAAGATTGCATTAAGTAAGTAGAAAGGAAATTAAGTAAAAATGGCAGACAGCTTAGAACAATGAAGTAAACAACAAACTGCACTTGGTAAAGCCAGTTCTAGGTGTGGTGCTCAATCTCGAGGCAAGGAAATAAAACAAATAAATATGTAATTTAAAAAGCATTAAATAAGTAGAAAGGAAATTAAGTAAAAATGGCAGACAGCTTTTAACAATGAAGTAAACAAACTGCACTTGGTAAAGCCAGTTCTAGGTGTGGTGCTCAATCTCGTGGCAAGGAAATAAAACAAGTAAATATGTCGTTTAATGATTGCATTAAATAAGTAGAAAGGAAATTAAGTAAAAATGGCAGACAGCTTGGAACAATGAAGTAAACAACAAACTGCACTTGGTAAAGCCAGTTCTAGGTGTGCTGCTCAATCTCGTGGCAAGGAAATAAAACAAGTAAATATGTCGTTTAAAGATTGCATTAAGTAAGTAGAAAGGAAACTAAGTAAAAATGGCAGACAGCTTAGAACAATGAAGTAAACAACAAACTGCACTTGGTAAAGGCAGTTCTAGGTGTGCTGCTCAATCTCGTGGCAAGGAAAGAAAACAAGTAAATGTGTCGTTTAAAGATTGCAATAAGTAGAAAGGAAACTAAGTAAAAATGGCAGACAGCTTGGAACAATGGAGTAAACAACAAACTGCACTGGGTAAATCCAGTTCTAGGTGTGCTGCTCAATCTCGTGGCAAGGAAATAATACAATTAAATATGTCGTTTTAAATTGCAATAAATAAGTAGAAAGGAAATTAAGTAAAAATGGCAGACACCTTGGAACAATGGAGTAAACAACAAACTGCACTGGGTAAATACAGTTCTAGGTGTGCTGCTCAATCTCGTGGCAAGTAAATAATGCAAGTAAGTATGTCGTTTTAAACTGCATTAAATAAGTAGAAAGGAAATTAAGTAAAAAGGACAGACAGCTTGGAACAATGGAGTAAACAACAAACTGCACTGGGTAAATCCAGTTCTAGGTGTGCTGCTCAATCTCGTGGCAAGGAAATAATACAAGTAAATATGTCGTTTTAAATTGCATTAAATAAGTAGAAAGGAAATTAGGTAAAAATTGCAGACAGCGTGGAACAATGAAGTAAACAACAAATTACACTGGGTAAATCCAGTTCTATGTGTGCTGCTCAATCTCGTGGCAAGGAAATAATGCAAGTAAATATGTCGTTTTAAATTGCATTAAATAAGTAGAAAGGAAATTAAGTAAAAATGGCAGCGTGGAACAATGAATTAAACAACAAACTACACTGGGTAAATCCAGTTCTAGGTGTGCTGCTCAATCTCGTGGCAAGGAAATAATTCAAGTAAATATGTCGTTTTAAATTGCATTAAATAAGTAGAAAGGAAATTAAGTAAAAATTGCAGACAGCATGGAACAATGAATTAAACAACAAACTACACTGGGTAAATCCAGTTCTATGTGTGCTGCTCAATCTCGTGGCAAGGAAATAATACAAGTAAATATGTCGTTTTAAATTGCAATAAATAAGTAGAAAGGAAATTAGGTAAAAATGGCAGACAGCTTGGAACAATGGAGTAAACAACAAACTGAACTGGGTAAATCTTTTAGGTGTGCTGCTCAATCTCGTGGCAAGGAAATAATACAAGTAAATATGTCGTTTTAAACTGCATTAAGTAAGTGGAAAGGAAATTAAGTAAAAATGGCAGACAGTGTGGAACAATGAAGTAAACAACAAACTGCACTGGGTAAATCCAGTTCTAGGTGTGCTGCTCAATCTCGTGGCAAGGAAATAATACAAGTAAATATGTCGTTTTAAATTGCATTAAATAAGTAGAAAGGAAATTAAGTAAAAATTGCAGACAGCATGGAACAATGAATTAAACAACAAACTGCACTGGGTAAATCCAGTTCTAGGTGTGCTGCTCAATCTCGTGGCAAGGAAATAATACAAGTAAATATGTCGTTTTAAATTGCATTAAATAAGTAGAAAGGAAATTAAGTAAAAATGGCAGACAGCGTGGAACAATGAATTAAACAACGAACTACACTGGGTAAATCTTTTAGGTGTGCTGCTCAATCTCGTGGCAAGGAAATAATACAAGTAAATATGTCGTTTTAAACTGCATTAAGTAAGTGGAAAGGAAATAAGTAAAAATGGCAGACAGTGTGGAACAATGAAGTAAACAACAAACTGCACTGGGTAAATCCAGCTCTAGGTGTGCTGCTCAATCTCGTGGCAAGGAAATAATACAAGTAAATATGTTGTTTTAAATTGCAATAAATAAGTAGAAAGGAAATTAAGTAAAAATGGCAACAGCGTGGAACAATGAATTAAACAACGAACTACACTGGGTAAATCCAGTTCAAGGTGTGCTGCTCAATCTCGTGGCAAGGAAATAATACAAGTAAATATGTCGTTTTAAACTGCATTAAGTAAGTGGAAAGGAAATTAAGTAAAAATGGCAGACAGCGTGGAACAATGAATTAAACAACGAACTACACTGGGTAAATCCAGTTCTAGGTGTGCTGCTCAATCTCGTGGCAAGGAAATAATACAAGTAAATATGTCGTTTTAAACTGCATTAAGTGGAAAGGAAATTAAGTAAAAATGGCAGACAGCGTGGAACAATGAATTAAACAACAAACTGCACTGGGTAAATCCAGTTCTAGGTGTGCTGCTCAATCTCGTGGCAAGGAAATATTACAAGTAAATATGTCGTTTTAAATTGCAATAAATAAGTAGAAAGGAATTTAAGTAAAAATGGCAGACAGCGTGGAACAATGAATTAAACAACGAACTACACTGGGTAAATCCAGTTCTAGGTGTGCTGCTCAATCTCGTGGCAAGGAAATAAAACAAGTAAATATGTCTTTAAAGATTGCATAAGTAAGTAGAAAGGAAATTAAGTAAAAATGGCAGACAGCTTAGAACAATGAAGTAAACAACAAACCGCATTTGGTAAAGCCAGTTTTAGGTGTGGTGCTCAATCTCGTGGCAAGAAAATAAAACAAGTAAATATGTAATTTAAAAATTGCATTAAATAAGTAGAAAGGAAATTAAGTAAAAATGGCAGACAGCTTGGAACAATGAAGTAAACAACAAACTGCACTTGGTAAAGCCAGTTCTAGGTGTGCTGCTCAATCTCATGGCAAGGAAATAAAACAAGTAAATATGTCGTTTAAAGATTGCATTAAGTAAGTAGAAAGGAAATTAAGTAAAAATGGCAGACAGCTTAGAACAATGAAGTAAACAACAAACTGCACTTGGTAAAGCCAGTTCTAGGTGTGGTGCTCAATCTCGAGGCAAGGAAATAAAACAAATAAATATGTAATTTAAAAAAAGCATTAAATAAGTAGAAAGGAAATTAAGTAAAAATGGCAGACAGCTTTTAACAATGAAGTAAACAAACTGCACTTGGTAAAGCCAGTTCTAGGTGTGGTGCTCAATCTCGTGGCAAGGAAATAAAACAAGTAAATATGTCGTTTAATGATTGCATTAAATAAGTAGAAAGGAAATTAAGTAAAAATGGCAGACAGCTTGCAACAATGAAGTAAACAACAAACTGCACTTGGTAAAGCCAGTTCTGGGTGTGCTGCTCAATCTCGTGGCAAGGAAATAAAACAAGTAAATATGTCGTTTAAAGATTGCATTAAGTAAGTAGAAAGGAAACTAAGTAAAAATGGCAGACAGCTTAGAACAATCAAGTAAACAACAAACTGCACTTGGTAAAGGCAGTTCTAGGTGTGCTGCTCAATCTCGTGGCAAGGAAAGAAAACAAGTAAATGTGTCGTTTAAAGATTGCAATAAGTAGAAAGGAAACTAAGTAAAAATGGCAGACAGCTTGGAACAATGGAGTAAACAACAAACTGCACTGGGTAAATCCAGTTCTAGGTGTGCTGCTCAATCTCGTGGCAAGGAAATAATACAAGTAAATATGTCGTTTTAAATTGCAATAAATAAGTAGAAAGGAAATTAAGTAAAAATGGCAGACACCTTGGAACAATGGAGTAAACAACAAACTGCACTGGGTAAATACAGTTCTAGGTGTGCTGCTCAATCTCGTGGCAAGTAAATAATGCAAGTAAGTATGTCGTTTTAAACTGCATTAAATAAGTAGAAAGGAAATTAAGTAAAAAGGACAGACAGCTTGGAACAATGGAGTAAACAACAAACTGCACTGGGTAAATCCAGTTCTAGGTGTGCTGCTCAATCTCGTGGCAAGGAAATAATACAAGTAAATATGTCGTTTTAAATTGCATTAAATAAGTAGAAAGGAAATTAGGTAAAAATTGCAGACAGCGTGGAACAATGAAGTAAACAACAAATTACACTGGGTAAATCCAGTTCTATGTGTGCTGCTCAATCTCGTGGCAAGAAAATAATGCAAGTAAATATGTCGTTTTAAATTGCATTAAATAAGTAGAAAGGAAATTAAGTAAAAATGGCAGACAGCGTGGAACAATGAATTAAACAACAAACTACACTGGGTAAATCCAGTTCTAGGTGTGCTGCTCAATCTCGTGGCAAGGAAATAATTCAAGTAAATATGTCGTTTTAAATTGCATTAAATAAGTAGAAAGGAAATTAAGTAAAAATTGCAGACAGCATGGAACAATGAATTAAACAACAAACTACACTGGGTAAATCCAGTTCTATGTGTGCTGCTCAATCTCGTGGCAAGGAAATAATACAAGTAAATATGTCGTTTTAAATTGCAATAAATAAGTAGAAAGGAAATTAGGTAAAAATGGCAGACAGCTTGGAACAATGGAGTAAACGACAAACTGCACTGGGTAAATCTTTTAGGTGTGCTGCTCAATCTCGTGGCAAGGAAATAATACAAGTAAATATGTCGTTTTAAACTGCATTAAGTAAGTGGAAAGGAAATTAAGTAAAAATGGCAGACAGTGTGGAACAATGAAGTAAACAACAAACTGCACTGGGTAAATCCAGTTCTAGGTGTGCTGCTCAATCTCGTGGCAAGGAAATATTACAAGTAAATATGTCGTTTTAAATTGCATTAAATAAGTAGAAAGGAAATTAAGTAAAAATTGCAGACAGCATGGAACAATGAATTAAACAACAAACTGCACTGGGTAAATCCAGTTCTAGGTGTGCTGCTCAATCTCGTGGCAAGGAAATAATACAAGTAAATATGTCGTTTTAAATTGCATTAAATAAGTAGAAAGGAAATTAAGTAAAAATGGCAGACAGCGTGGAACAATGAAATAAACAACGAACTACACTGGGTAAATCTTTTAGGTGTGCTGCTCAATCTCGTGGCAAGGAAATAATACAAGTAAATATGTCGTTTTAAACTGCATTAAGTAAGTGGAAAGGAAATTAAGTAAAAATGGCAGACAGTGTGGAACAATGAAGTAAACAACAAACTGCACTGGGTAAATCCAGTTCTAGGTGTGCTGCTCAATCTCGTGGCAAGGAAATAATACAAGTAAATATGTTGTTTTAAATTGCAATAAATAAGTAGAAAGGAAATTAAGTAAAAATGGCAGACAGCGTGGAACAATGAATTAAACAACGAACTACACTGGGTAAATCCAGTTCAAGGTGTGCTGCTCAATCTCGTGGCGAGGAAATAATACAAGTAAATATGTCGTTTTAAATTGCAATAAATAAGTAGAAAGGAATTTAAGTAAAAATGGCAGACAGCGTGGAACAATGAATTAAACAACGAACTACACTGGGTAAATCCAGTTCTAGGTGTGCTGCTCAATCTCGTGGCAAGGAAATAAAACAAGTAAATATGTCTTTAAAGATTGCATTAAGTAAGTAGAAAGGAAATTAAGTAAAAATGGCAGACAGCTTGGAACAATGAAGTAAACAACAAACTGCACTTAGTAAAGCCAGTTCTAGGTGTGCTGCTCAATCTCGTGGCAAGGAAATAATACAAGTAAATATGTCGTTTTAAACTGCATTAAGTAAGTGGAAAGGAAATTAAGTAAAAATGGCAGACAGCGTGGAACAATGAATTAAACAACAAACTGCACTGGGTAAATCCAGTTCTAGGTGTGCTGCTCAATCTCGTGGCAAGGAAATATTACAAGTAAATATGTCGTTTTAAATTGCAATAAATAAGTAGAAAGGAATTTAAGTAAAAATGGCAGACAGCGTGGAACAATGAATTAAACAACGAACTACACTGGGTAAATCCAGTTCTAGGTGTGCTGCTCAATCTCGTGGCAAGGAAATAAAACAAGTAAATATGTCTTTAAAGATTGCATTAAGTAAGTAGAAAGGAAATTAAGTAAAAATGGCAGACAGCTTGGAACAATGAAGTAAACAACAAACTGCACTTAGTAAAGCCAGTTCTAGGTGTGCTGCTCAATCTCGTGGCAAGGAAATAAAACAAGTAAATATGTCGTTTAAAGATTGCATTAAATAAGTAGTAAGGAAATTAAGTAAAAATGGCAGACAGTCTAGAACAATCAAGTAAACAACAAACTGCACTTGGTAAAGCCAGTTCTAGGTGTGGTGCTCAATCTCGTGGCAAGGAAATAAAACAAGTAAATATGTCGTTTAAAGATTGCATTAAATAAGTAGAAAGGAAATTAAGTAAAAATGGCAGACAGCTTAGAACAATGAAGTAAACAACAAACTGCACTTGGTAAAGCCAGTTCTAGGTGTGGTGCTCAATCTCGTGGCAAGGAAATAAAACAAGTAAATATGTCGTTTAAAGATTGCATTAAATAAGTAGAAAGGAAATTAGGTAAAAATGGCAGACAGCTTAGAACAATGAAGTAAACAACAAACTGCACTTGGTAAAGGCAGTTCTAGGTGTGCTGCTCAATCTCGTGGCAAGGAAATAATACAAGTAAATATGTCGTTTTAAATTGCATTAAATAAGTAGAAAGGAAATTAAGTAAAAATGGCAGACAGCTTGGAACAATGGAGAAAACAACAAACTGCACTGGGTAAATCCAGTTCTAGGTGTGCTGCTCAATCTCGTGGCAAGGAAATAATACAAGTAAATATGTCGTTTTAAATTGCATTAAATAAGTAGAAAGGAAATTAAGTAAAAATTGCAGACAGCGTGGAACAATGAAGTAAACAACAAAATACACTGGGTAAATCCAGTTCTATGTGTGCTGCTCAATCTCGTGGCAAGGAAATAATACAAGTAAATATGTCGTTTTAAATTGCATTAAATAAGTAGAAAGGAAATTAAGTAAAAAGGGCAGACAGCTTGGAACAATGGAGTAAACAACAAACTGCACTGGGTAAATCCAGTTCTAGGTGTGCTGCTCAATCTCGTGGCAAGGAAATAATACAAGTAAATATGTCGTTTTAAATTGCATTAAATAAGTAGAAAGGAAATTAGGTAAAAATTGCAGACAGCATGGAACAATGAATTAAACAACAAACTACACTGGGTAAATCCAGTTCTATGTTTGCTGCTCAATCTCGTGGCAGGGAAATAATACAAGTAAATATGTCGTTTTAAATTGCAATAAATAAGTAGAAAGGAAATTAAGTAAAAATGGCAGACAGCTTGGAACAATGGACTAAACAACAAACTGCACTGGGTAAATCCAGTTCTAGGTGTGCTGCTCAATCTCGTGGCAAGGAAATAATACAAGTAAATATGTCGTTTTAAACTGCATTAAGTGGAAAGGAAATTAAGTAAAAATGGCAGACAGTGTGGAACAATGAAGTAAACAACAAACTGCACTGGGTAAATCCAGTTCTAGGTGTGCTGCTCAATCTCGTGGCAAGGAAATAATACAAGTAAATATGTCGTTTTAAACTGCATTAAGTAACTGGAAAGGAAATTAAGTAAAAATGGCAGACAGCGTGGAACAATGAATTAAACAACAAACTGCACTGGGTAAATCCAGTTCTAGGTGTGCTGCTCAATCTCGTGGCAAGGAAATAATACAAGTAAATATGTCGTTTTAAACTGCATTAAGTAACTGGAAAGGAAAGTAAGTAAAAATGGCAGACAGCGGGAACAATGAATTAAACAACAAACTGCACTGGGTAAATCCAGTTCTAGGTGTGCTGCTCAATCTCGTGGAGAGGAAATAAAACAAGTAAATATGTCGTTTTAAATTGCATTAAATAAGTAGAAAGGAAATTAAGTAAAAATTGCAGACAGCATGGAACAATGAATTAAACAACAAACTGCACTGGGTAAATCCAGTTCTAGGTGTGCTGCTCAATCTCGTGGCAAGGAAATAATACAAGTAAATATGTCGTTTTAAATTGCATTAAATAAGTAGAAAGGAAATTAAGTAAAAATGGCAGACAGCGTGGAACAATGAAATAAACAACGAACTACACTGGGTAAATCTTTTAGGTGTGCTGCTCAATCTCGTGGCAAGGAAATAATACAAGTAAATATGTCGTTTTAAACTGCATTAAGTAAGTGGAAAGGAAATTAAGTAAAAATGGCAGACAGTGTGGAACAATGAAGTAAACAACAAACTGCACTGGGTAAATCCAGTTCTAGGTGTGCTGCTCAATCTCGTGGCAAGGAAATAATACAAGTAAATATGTTGTTTTAAATTGCAATAAATAAGTAGAAAGGAAATTAAGTAAAAATGGCAGACAGCGTGGAACAATGAATTAAACAACGAACTACACTGGGTAAATCCAGTTCAAGGTGTGCTGCTCAATCTCGTGGCAAGGAAATAATACAAGTAAATATGTCGTTTTAAATTGCAATAAATAAGTAGAAAGGAATTTAAGTAAAAATGGCAGACAGCGTGGAACAATGAATTAAACAACGAACTACACTGGGTAAATCCAGTTCTAGGTGTGCTGCTCAATCTCGTGGCAAGGAAATAAAACAAGTAAATATGTCTTTAAAGATTGCATTAAGTAAGTAGAAAGGAAATTAAGTAAAAATGGCAGACAGCTTGGAACAATGAAGTAAACAACAAACTGCACTTAGTAAAGCCAGTTCTAGGTGTGCTGCTCAATCTCGTGGCAAGGAAATAATACAAGTAAATATGTCGTTTTAAACTGCATTAAGTAAGTGGAAAGGAAATTAAGTAAAAATGGCAGACAGCGTGGAACAATGAATTAAACAACAAACTGCACTGGGTAAATCCAGTTCTAGGTGTGCTGCTCAATCTCGTGGCAAGGAAATATTACAAGTAAATATGTCGTTTTAAATTGCAATAAATAAGTAGAAAGGAATTTAAGTAAAAATGGCAGACAGCGTGGAACAATGAATTAAACAACGAACTACACTGGGTAAATCCAGTTCTAGGTGTGCTGCTCAATCTCGTGGCAAGGAAATAAAACAAGTAAATATGTCTTTAAAGATTGCATTAAGTAAGTAGAAAGGAAATTAAGTAAAAATGGCAGACAGCTTGGAACAATGAAGTAAACAACAAACTGCACTTAGTAAAGCCAGTTCTAGGTGTGCTGCTCAATCTCGTGGCAAGGAAATAAAACAAGTAAATATGTCGTTTAAAGATTGCATTAAATAAGTAGTAAGGAAATTAAGTAAAAATGGCAGACAGTCTAGAACAATCAAGTAAACAACAAACTGCACTTGGTAAAGCCAGTTCTAGGTGTGGTGCTCAATCTCGTGGCAAGGAAATAAAACAAGTAAATATGTCGTTTAAAGATTGCATTAAATAAGTAGAAAGGAAATTAAGTAAAAATGGCAGACAGCTTAGAACAATGAAGTAAACAACAAACTGCACTTGGTAAAGCCAGTTCTAGGTGTGGTGCTCAATCTCGTGGCAAGGAAATAAAACAAGTAAATATGTCGTTTAAAGATTGCATTAAATAAGTAGAAAGGAAATTAAGTAAAAATGGCAGACAGCTTAGAACAATGAAGTAAACAACAAACTGCACTTGGTAAAGGCAGTTCTAGGTGTGCTGCTCAATCTCGTGGCAAGGAAATAATACAAGTAAATATGTCGTTTTAAATTGCATTAAATAAGTAGAAAGGAAATTAAGTAAAAATGGCAGACAGCTTGGAACAATGGAGAAAACAACAAACTGCACTGGGTAAATCCAGTTCTAGGTGTGCTGCTCAATCTCGTGGCAAGGAAATAATACAAGTAAATATGTCGTTTTAAATTGCATTAAATAAGTAGAAAGGAAATTAAGTAAAAATTGCAGACAGCGTGGAACAATGAAGTAAACAACAAAATACACTGGGTAAATCCAGTTCTATGTGTGCTGCTCAATCTCGTGGCAAGGAAATAATACAAGTAAATATGTCGTTTTAAATTGCATTAAATAAGTAGAAAGGAAATTAAGTAAAAAGGGCAGACAGCTTGGAACAATGGAGTAAACAACAAACTGCACTGGGTAAATCCAGTTCTAGGTGTGCTGCTCAATCTCGTGGCAAGGAAATAATACAAGTAAATATGTCGTTTTAAATTGCATTAAATAAGTAGAAAGGAAATTAGGTAAAAATTGCAGACAGCATGGAACAATGAATTAAACAACAAACTACACTGGGTAAATCCAGTTCTATGTTTGCTGCTCAATCTCGTGGCAGGGAAATAATACAAGTAAATATGTCGTTTTAAATTGCAATAAATAAGTAGAAAGGAAATTAAGTAAAAATGGCAGACAGCTTGGAACAATGGACTAAACAACAAACTGCACTGGGTAAATCCAGTTCTAGGTGTGCTGCTCAATCTCGTGGCAAGGAAATAATACAAGTAAATATGTCGTTTTAAACTGCATTAAGTGGAAAGGAAATTAAGTAAAAATGGCAGACAGTGTGGAACAATGAAGTAAACAACAAACTGCACTGGGTAAATCCAGTTCTAGGTGTGCTGCTCAATCTCGTGGCAAGGAAATAATACAAGTAAATATGTCGTTTTAAACTGCATTAAGTAACTGGAAAGGAAATTAAGTAAAAATGGCAGACAGCGTGGAACAATGAATTAAACAACAAACTGCACTGGGTAAATCCAGTTCTAGGTGTGCTGCTCAATCTCGTGGCAAGGAAATAATACAAGTAAATATGTCGTTTTAAACTGCATTAAGTAACTGGAAAGGAAAGTAAGTAAAAATGGCAGACAGCGTGGAACAATGAATTAAACAACAAACTGCACTGGGTAAATCCAGTTCTAGGTGTGCTGCTCAATCTCGTGGAGAGGAAATAAAACAAGTAAATATGTCTTTAAAGATTGCATTAAGTAAGTAGAAAGGAAATTAAGTAAAAATGGCAGACAGCTTAGAACAATGAAGTAAACAACAAACCGCACTTGGTAAAGCCAGTTCTAGGTGTGGTGCTCAATCTCGTGGCAAGGAAATAAAACAAGTAAATATGTAATTTAAAAATTGCATTAAATAAGTAGAAAGGAAATTAAGTAAAAATGGCAGACAGCTTGGAACAATGAAGTAAACAACAAACTGCACTTAGTAAAGCCAGTTCTAGGTGTGGTGCTCAATCTCGTGGCAAGGAAATAAAACAAGTAAATATGTCGTTTAAAGATTGCATTAAATAAGTGGAAAAGGAAATTAAGTAAAAATGGCAGACAGCTTAGAACAATGAAGTAAACAACAAACTGAACTTGGTAAATCCAGTTCTAGGTGTGCTGCTCAATCTCGTGGCAAGGAAATAAAACAAGTAAATATGTCGTTTAAAGATTGCATTAAATAAGTAGAAAGGAAATTAAGTAAAAATGGCAGACAGTCTAGAACAATCAAGTAAACAACAAACTGCACTTGGTAAAGCCAGTTCTAGGTGTGGTGCTCAATCTCGTGGCAAGGAAATAAAACAAGTAAATATGTCGTTTAAAGATTGCATTAAATAAGTAGAAAGGAAATTAAGTAAAAATGGCAGACAGCTTAGAACAATGAAGTAAACAACAAACTGCACTTGGTAAAGCCAGTTCTAGGTGTGGTGCTCAATCTCGTGGCAAGGAAATAAAACAAGTAAATGTGCCGTTTAAAGATTGCATTAAATAAGTAGAAAGGAAATTAAGTAAAAATGGCAGACAGCTTAGAACAATGAAGTAAACAACAAACTGCACTTGGTAAAGGCAGTTCTAGGTGTGCTGCTCAATCTCGTGGCAAGGAAATAAAACAAGTAAATGTGTCGTTTAAAGATTGCATTAAGTAAGTAGAAAGGAAACTAAGTAAAAATGGCAGACTTCTTGGAACAATGGAGTAAACAACAAACTGCACTGGGTAAATCCAGTTCTAGGTGTGCTGCTCAATCTCGTGGCAAAGAAATAATACAAGTAGATATGTCGTTTTAAATTGCAATAAATAAGTAGAAAGGAAATTAAGTAAAAATGGCAGACAGCTTGGAACAATGGAGTAAACAACAAACTGCACTGGGTAAATCCAGTTCTAGGTGTGCTGCTCAATCTCGTGGCAAGGAAATAATACAAGTAAATATGTCGTTTTAAACTGCATTAAATAAGTAGAACGGAAATTAAGTAAAAAGGGCAGACAGCTTGGAACAATGGAGTAAACAACAAACTGCACTGGGTAAATCCAGTTCTAGGTGTGCTGCTCAATCTCGTGGCAAGGAAATAATACAAGTAAATATGTCGTTTTAAATTGCAATAAATAAGTAGAAAGGAAATTAAGTAAAAATTGCAGACAGCGTGGAACAATGAAGTAAACAACAAATTACACTGGGTAAATCCAGTTCTATGTGTGCTGCTCAATCTCGTGGCAAGGAAATAATACAAGTAAATATGTCGTTTTAAATTGCATTAAATAAGTAGAAAGGAAATTAAGTAAAAATGGCAGACAGCTTGGAACAATGGAGTAAACAACAAACTGCACTGGGTAAATCCAGTTCTAGGTGTGCTGCTCAATCTCGTGGCAAGGAAATAATACAAGTAAATATGTCGTTTTAAATTGAATTAAATAAGTAGAAAGGAAATTAAGTAAAAATTGCAGACAGCGTGGAACAATGAAGTAAACAACAAAATACATTGGGTAAATTCAGTTCTATGTGTGCTGCTCAATCTCGTGGCAAGGAAATAATACAAGTAAATATGTCGTTTTAAATTGCATTAAATAAGTAAAAAGGAAATTAAGTAAAAAGGGCAGACAGCTTGGAACAATGGAGTAAACAACAAACTGCACTGGGTAAATCCAGTTCTAGGTGTGCTGCTGAATCTCGTGGCAAGGAAATAATACAAGTAAACATGTCGTTTTAAATTGCATTAAATAAGTAGAAAGGAAATTAAGTAAAAATTGCAGACAGCATGGAACAATGAATTAAACAACAAACTACACTGGGTAAATCCAGTTCTATGTTTGCTGCTCAATCTCGTGGCAGGGAAATAATACAAGTAAATATGTCGTTTTAAATTGCAATAAATAAGTAGAAAGGAAATTAAGTAAAAATGGCAGACAGCTTGGAACAATGGAGTAAACAACAAACTGCACTGGGTAAATCCAGTTCTAGGTGTGCTGCTCAATCTCGTGGCAAGGAAATAATACAAGTAAATATGTCGTTTTAAACTGCATTAAGTGGAAAGGAAATTAAGTAAAAATGGCAGACAGTGTGGAACAATGAAGTAAACAACAAACTGCACTGGGTAAATCCAGTTCTAGGTGTGCTGCTCAATCTCGTGGCAAGGAAATAATACAAGTAAATATGTCGTTTTAAACTGCATTAAGTAACTGGAAAGGAAATTAAGTAAAAATGGCAGACAGCGTGGAACAATGAATTAAACAACAAACTGCACTGGGTAAATCCAGTTCTAGGTGTGCTGCTCAATCTCGTGGCAAGGAAATAATACAAGTAAATATGTCGTTTTAAATTGCATTAAATAAGTAGAAAGGAAATTAAGTAAAAATGGCAGACAGCGTGGAACAATGAATTAAACAACGAACTACACTGGGTAAATCCAGTTCTAGGTGTGCTGCTCAATCTCGTGGCAAGGAAATAATACAAGTAAATATGTCGTTTTAAACTGCATTAAGTAAGTGGAAAGGAAATTAAGTAAAAATGGCAGACAGTGTGGAACAATGAAGTAAACAACAAACTGCACTGGGTAAATCCAGTTCTAGGTGTGCTGCTCAATCTCGTGGCAAGGAAATAATACAAGTAAATATGTCGTTTTAAACTGCATTAAGTAAGTGGAAAGGAAATTAAGTAAAAATGGCAGACAGCGTGGAACAATGAAATAAACAACAAACTGCACTGGGTAAATCCAGTTCTAGGTGTGCTGCTCAATCTCGTGGCAAGGAAATAATACAAGTAAATATGTCGTTTTAAATTGCAATAAATAAGTATTAAGGAAATTAAGTAAAAATGGCAGACAGCGTGGAACAATGAATTAAACAACGAACTACACTGGGTAAATCCAGTTCTAGGTGTGCTGCTCAATCTCGTGGCAAGGAAATAATACAAGTAAATATGTCGTTTTAAACTGCATTAAGTAAGTGGAAAGGAAATTAAATAAAAATGGCAGACAGTGTGGAACAATGAAGTAAACAACAAACTGCACTGGGTAAAGCCAGTTCTAGGGGTGCTGCTCAATCCCGTGGCAAGGAAATAAAAGAAGTAAATATGTCATTTAAAGATTGCGTTAAATAAATAGAAAGGAAATTAAGTAAAAATGGCAGACAGTGTGGAACAATGAAGTAAACAACAAACTGCACTGGGTAAATCCAGTTCTAGGTGTGCTGCTCAATCTCGTGGCAAGGAAATAATACAAGTAAATATGTCGTTTTAAACTGCATTAAGTAAGTGGAAAGGAAATTAAGTAAAAATGGCAGACAGCGTGGAACAATGAATTAAACAACAAACTGCACTGGGTAAATCCAGTTCTAGGTGTGCTGCTCAATCTCGTGGCAAGGAAATAATACAAGTAAATATGTCGTTTTAAATTGCATTAAATAAGTAGAAAGGAAATTAAGTAAAAATGGCAGACAGCGTGGAACAATGAATTAAACAACGAACTACACTGGGTAAATCATTTAGGTGTGCTGCTCAATCTCGTGGCAAGGAAATAATACAAGTAAATATGTCGTTTTAAACTGCATTAAGTATGTGGAAAGAAAATTAAGTAAAAATGGCAGACAGTGTGGAACAATGAAGTAAACAACAAACTGCACTGATTAAATCCAGTTCTAGGTGTGCTGCTCAATCTCGTGGCAAGGAAATAATACAAGTAAATATGTTGTTTTAAATTTCAATAAATAAGTAGAAAGGAAATTAAGTAAAAATGGCAGACAGCGTGGAACAATGAATTAAACAACGAACTACACTGGGTAAATCCAGTTCTAGGTGTGCTGCTCAATCTCGTGGCAAGGAAATAATACAAGTAAATATGTCGTTTTAAACTGCATTAAGTAAGTGGAAAGGAAATTAAGTAAAAATGGCAGACAGCGTGGAACAATGAATTAAACAACAAACTGCACTGGGTAAATCCAGTTCTATGTGTGCTGCTCAATCTCGTGGCAAGGAAATAATACAAGTAAATATGTCGTTTTAAATTGCATTAAATAAGTAGAAAGGAAATTAAGTAAAAAGGGCAGACAGCTTGGAACAATGGAGTAAACAACAAACTGCACTGGGTAAATCCAGTTCTAGGTGTGCTGCTCAATCTCGTGGCAAGGAAATAATACAAGTAAATATGTCGTTTTAAATTGCATTAAATAAGTAGAAAGGAAATTAAGTAAAAATTGCAGACAGCATGGAACAATGAATTAAACAGCAAACTACACTGGGTAAATCCAGTTCTATGTGTGCTGCTCAATCTCGTGGCAAGGAAATAATACAAGTAAATATGTCGTTTTAAACTGCATTAAGTAAGTGGAAAGGAAATTAAGTAAAAATGGCAGACAGTGTGGAACAATGAAGTAAACAACAAACTGCACTGGTTAAATCCAGTTCTAGGTGTGCTGCTCAATCTCGTGGCAAGGAAATAATACAAGTAAATATGTCGTTTTAAACTGCATTAAGTAAGTGGAAAGGAAATTAAGTAACAATGGCAGACAGCGTGGAACAATGAATTAAACAACAAACTGCACTGGGTAAATCCAATTCTAGGTGTGCTGCTCAATCTCGTGGCAAGGAAATAATACAAGTAAATATGTCGTTTTAAATTGCATTAAATAAGTAGAAAGGAAATTAAGTAAAAATGGCAGACAGCTTTTAACAATGAAGTAAACAAACTGCACTTGGTAAAGCCAGTTCTAGGTGTGGTGCTCAATCTCGTGGCAAGGAAATAAAACAAGTAAATATGTCGTTTAAAGATTGCATTAAATAAGTAGAAAGGAAATTAAGTAAAAATGGCAGACAGCTTGGAACAATGAAGTAAACAACAAACTGCACTTGGTAAAGCCAGTTCTAGGTGTGCTGCTCAATCTCGTGGCAAGGAAATAAAACAAGTAAATATGTCGTTTAAAGATTGCATTAAGTAAGTAGAAAGGAAACTAAGTAAAAATGGCAGACAGCTTAGAACAATGAAGTAAACAACAAACTGCACTTGGTAAAGGCAGTTCTAGGTGTGCTGCTCAATCTCGTGGCAAGGAAATAAAACAAGTAAATGTGTCGTTTAAAGATTGCATTAAGTAGAAAGGAAACTAAGTAAAAATGGCAGACAGCTTGGAACAATGGAGTAAACAACAAACTGCACTGGGTAAATCCAGTTCTAGGTGTGCTGCTCAATCTCGTGGCAAGGAAATAATACAAGTAAATATGTCGTTTTAAATTGCATTAAATAAGTAGAAAGGAAATTAAGTAAAAATGGCAGACAGCTTGGAACAATGGAGTAAACAACAAACTGCACTGGGTAAATACAGTTCTAGGTGTGCTGCTCAATCTCGTGGCAAGGAAATAATGCAAGTAAATATGTCGTTTTAAACTGCATTAAATAAGTAGAAAGGAAATTAAGTAAAAAGGACAGACAGCTTGGAACAATGGAGTAAACAACAAACTGCACTGGGTAAATCCAGTTCTAGGTGTGCTGCTCAATCTCGTGGCAAGGAAATAATACAATTAAATATGTCGTTTTAAATTGCATTAAATAAGTAGAAAGGAAATTAAGTAAAAATTGCAGACAGCGTGGAACAATGACGTAAACAACAAATTACACTGGGTAAATCCAGTTCTATGTGTGCTGCTCAATCTCGTGGCAAGGAAATAATACAAGTAAATATGTCGTTTTAAATTGCATTAAATAAGTAGAAAGGAAATTAAGTAAAAATGGCAGACAGCTTGGAACAATGGAGTAAACAACAAACTGCACTGGGTAAATCCAGTTCTAGGTGTGCTGCTTAATCTCGTGGCAAGGAAATAATACAAGTAAATATGTCGTTTTAAATTGCATTAAATAAGTAGAAAGGAAATTAAGTAAAAATTGCAGACAGCGTGGAACAATGAAGTAAACAACAAATTACACTGGGTAAATCCAGTTCTATGTGTGCTGCTCAATCTCGTGGCAAGGAAATAATACAAGTAAATATGTCGTTTTAAATTGCATTAAATAAGTAGAAAGGAAATTAAGTAAAAAGGGCAGACAGCTTGGAACAATGGAGTAAACAACAAACTGCACTGGGTAAATCCAGTTCTAGGTGTGCTGCTCAATCTCGTGGCAAGGAAATAATACAAGTAAATATGTCGTTTTAAATTGCATTAAATAAGTAGAAAGGAAATTAAGTAAAAATTGCAGACAGCATGGAACAATGAATTAAACAGCAAACTACACTGGGTAAATCCAGTTCTATGTGTGCTGCTCAATCTCGTGGCAAGGAAATAATACAAGTAAATATGTCGTTTTAAACTGCATTAGGTAAGTGGAAAGGAAATTAAGTAAAAATGGCAGACAGCGTGGAACAATGAATTAAACAACAAACTGCACTGGGTAAATCCAGTTCTAGGTGTGCTGCTCAATCTCGTGGAGAGGAAATAAAACAAGTAAATATGTCTTTAAAGATTGCATTAAGTAAGTAGAAAGGAAATTAAGTAAAAATGGCAGACAGCTTAGAACAATGAAGTAAACAACAAACCGCACTTGGTAAAGCCAGTTCTAGGTGTGGTGCTCAATCTCGTGGCAAGGAAATAAAACAAGTAAATATGTAATTTAAAAATTGCATTAAATAAGTAGAAAGGAAATTAAGTAAAAATGGCAGACAGCTTGGAACAATGAAGTAAACAACAAACTGCACTTAGTAAAGCCAGTTCTAGGTGTGGTGCTCAATCTCGTGGCAAGGAAATAAAACAAGTAAATATGTCGTTTAAAGATTGCATTAAATAAGTAGAAAGGAAATTAAGTAAAAATGGCAGACAGTCTAGAACAATCAAGTAAACAACAAACTGCACTTGGTAAAGCCAGTTCTAGGTGTGGTGCTCAATCTCGTGGCAAGGAAATAAAACAAGTAAATATGTCGTTTAAAAGATTGCATTAAATAAGTAGAAAGGAAATTAAGTAAAAATGGCAGACAGCTTAGAACAATGAAGTAAACAACAAACTGCACTTGGTAAAGCCAGTTCTAGGTGTGGTGCTCAATCTCGTGGCAAGGAAATAAAACAAGTAAATATGTCGTTTAAAGATTGCATTAAATAAGTAGAAAGGAAATTAAGTAAAAATGGCAGACAGTCTAGAACAACCAAGTAAACAACAAACTGCACTTGGTAAAGCCAGTTCTAGGTGTGGTGCTCAATCTCGTGGCAAGGAAATAAAACAAGTAAATATGTCGTTTAAAGATTGCATTAAATAAGTAGAAAGGAAATTAAGTAAAAATGGCAGACAGCTTAGAACAATGAAGTAAACAACAAACTGCACTTGGGAAAGCCAGTTCTAGGTGTGGTGCTCAATCTCGTGGCAAGGAAATAAAACAAGTAAATATGTCGTTTAAAGATTGCATTAAATAAGTAGAAAGGAAATTAAGTAAAAATGGCAGACAGCTTAGAACAATGAAGTAAACAACAAACTGCACTTGGTAAAGGCAGTTCTAGGTGTGCTGCTCAATCTCGTGGCAAGGAAATAAAACAAGTAAATGTGTCGTTTAAAGATTGCATTAAGTAAGTAGAAAGGAAACTAAGTAAAAATGGCAGACTGCTTGGAACAATGGAGTAAACAACAAACTGCACTGGGTAAATCCAGTTCTAGGTGTGCTGCTCAATCTCGTGGCAAAGAAATAATACAAGTAGATATGTCGTTTTAAATTGCAATAAATAAGTAGAAAGGAAATTAAGTAAAAATGGCAGACAGCTTGGAACAATGGAGTAAACAACAAACTGCACTGGGTAAATCCAGTTCTAGGTGTGCTGCTCAATCTCGTGGCAAGGAAATAATACAAGTAAATATGTCGTTTTAAACTGCATTAAATAAGTAGAACGGAAATTAAGTAAAAAGGGCAGACAGCTTGGAACAATGGAGTAAACAACAAACTGCACTGGGTAAATCCAGTTCTAGGTGTGCTGCTCAATCTCGTTGCAAGGAAATAATACAAGTAAATATGTCGTTTTAAATTGCAATAAATAAGTAGAAAGGAAATTAAGTAAAAATTGCAGACAGCGTGGAACAATGAAGTAAACAACAAATTACACTGGGTAAATCCAGTTCTATGTGTGCTGCTCAATCTCGTGGCAAGGAAATAATACAAGTAAATATGTCGTTTTAAATTGCATTAAATAAGTAGAAAGGAAATTAAGTAAAAATGGCAGACAGCTTGGAACAATAGAGTAAACAACAAACTGCACTGGGTAAATCCAGTTCTAGGTGTGCTGCTCAATCTCGTGGCAAGGAAATAATACAAGTAAATATGTCGTTTTAAATTGCATTAAATAAGTAGAAAGGAAATTAAGTAAAAATTGCAGACAGCGTGGAACAATGAAGTAAACAACAAAATACATTGGGTAAATTCAGTTCTATGTGTGCTGCTCAATCTCGTGGCAAGGAAATAATACAAGTAAATATGTCGTTTTAAATTGCATTAAATAAGTAGAAAGGAAATTAAGTAAAAAGGGCAGACAGCTTGGAACAATGGAGTAAACAACAAACTGCACTGGGTAAATCCAGTTCTAGGTGTGCTGCTGAATCTCGTGGCAAGGAAATAATACAAGTAAATATGTCGTTTTAAATTGCATAAATAAGTAGAAAGGAAATTAAGTAAAAATTGCAGACAGCATGGAACAATGAATTAAACAACAAACTACACTGGGTAAATCCAGTTCTATGTTTGCTGCTCAATCTCGTGGCAGGGAAATAATACAAGTAAATATGTCGTTTTAAATTGCAATAAATAAGTAGAAAGGAAATTAAGTAAAAATGGCAGACAGCTTGGAACAATGGAGTAAACAACAAACTGCACTGGGTAAATCCAGTTCTAGGTGTGCTGCTCAATCTCGTGGCAAGGAAATAATACAAGTAAATATGTCGTTTTGAACTGCATTAAGTGGAAAGGAAATTAAGTAAAAATGGCAGACAGTGTGGAACAATGAAGTAAACAACAAACTGCACTGGGTAAATCCAGTTCAAGGTGTGCTGCTCAATCTCGTGGCAAGGAAATAATACAAGTAAATATGTCGTTTTAAACTGCATTAGGTAACTGGAAAGGAAATTAAGTAAAAATGGCAGACAGCGTGGAACAATGAATTAAACAACAAACTGCACTGGGTAAATCCAGTTCTAGGTGTGCTGCTCAATCTCGTGGCAAGAAAATAATACAAGTAAATATGTCGTTTTAAATTGCATTAAATAAGTAGAAAGGAAATTAAGTAAAAATGGCAGACAGCGTGGAACAATGAATTAAACAACGAACTACACTGGGTAAATCCAGTTCTAGGTGTGCTGCTAAATCTCGTGGCAAGGAAATAATACAAGTAAATATGTCGTTTTAAACTGCATTAAGTAAGTGGAAAGGAAATTAAGTAAAAATGGCAGACAGTGTGGAACAATGAAGTAAACAACAAACTGCACTGGGTAAATCCAGTTCTAGGTGTGCTGCTCAATCTCGTGGCAAGGAAATAATACAAGTAAATATGTCGTTTTAAACTGCATTAAGTAAGTGGAAAGGAAATTAAGTAAAAATGGCAGACAGCGTGGAACAATGAATTAAACAACAAACTGCACTGGGTAAATCCAGTTCTAGGTGTGCTGCTCAATCTCGTGGCAAGGAAATAATACAAGTAAATATGTCGTTTTAAAGTGCATTAAGTAAGTGGAAAGGAAATTAAGTAAAAATGGCAAACAGCGTCGAACAATGAATTAAACAACGAACTACACTGGGTAAATCCAGTTCTAGGTGTGCTGCTCAATCTCGTGGCAAGGAAATAATACAAGTAAATATGTCGTTTTAAAGTGCATTAAGTAAGTGGAAAGGAAATTAAGTAAAAATGGCAAACAGCGTCGAACAATGAAATAAACAACGAACTACACTGGGTAAATCCAGTTCTAGGTGTGCTGCTCAATCTCGTGGCAAGGAAATAATACAAGTAAATATGTTGTTTTAAATTGCAATAAATAAGTAAAAAGGAAATTAAGTAAAAATGGCAGACAGCGTGGAACAATGAATTAAACAACGAACTACACTGGGTAAATCCAGTTCTAGGTGTGCTGCTCAATCTCGTGGCAAGGAAATAATACAAGTAAATATGTCGTTTTAAAGTGCATTAAGTAAGTGGAAAGGAAATTAAGTAAAAATGGCAGACAGTGTGGAACAATGAAGTAAACAACAAACTGCACTGGGTAAATCCAGTTCTAGGTGTGCTGCTCAATCTCGTGGCAAGGAAATAATACAAGTAAATATGTCGTTTTAAACTGCATTAAGTAAGTGGAAAGGAAATTAAGTAAAAATGGCAGACAGCGTGGAACAATGAATTAAACAACAAACTGCACTTGGTAAATCCAGTTCTAGGTGTGCTGCTCAATCTCGTGGCAAGGAAATAATACAAGTAAATATGTCGTTTTAAACTGCATTAAGTAAGTGGAAAGGAAATTAAGTAAAAATGGCAGACAGCGTGGAACAATGAATTAAACAACAAACTGCACTGGGTAAATCCAGTTCTAGGTGTGCTGCTCAATCTCGTGGCAAGGAAATAATACAAGTAAATATGTCGTTTTAAACTGCACTAAGTAAGTGGAAAGGAAATTAAGTAAAAATGGCAGACAGTGTGGAACAATGAAGTAAACAACAAACTGCACTGGGTAAATCCAGTTCTAGGTGTGCTGCTCAATCTCGTGGCAAGGAAATAATACAAGTAAATATGTCGTTTTAAACTGCATTAAGTAAGTGGAAAGGAAATTAAGTAAAAATGGCAGACAGCGTGGAACAATGAATTAAACAACAAACTGCACTGGGTAAATCCAGTTCTAGGTGTGCTGCTCAATCTCGTGGCAAGGAAATAATACAAGTAAATATGTCGTTTTAAAGTGCATTAAGTAAGTGGAAAGGAAATTAGGTAAAAATGGCAAACAGCGTCGAACAATGAATTAAACAACGAACTACACTGGGTAAATCCAGTTCTAGGTGTGCTGCTCAATCTCGTGGCAAGGAAATAATACAAGTAAATATGTCGTTTTAAAGTGCATTAAGTAAGTGGAAAGGAAATTAAGTAAAAATGGCAAACAGCGTCGAACAATGAATTAAACAACGAACTACACTGGGTAAATCCAGTTCTAGGTGTGCTGCTCAATCTCGTGGCAAGGAAATATTACAAGTAAATATGTTGTTTTAAATTGCAATAAATAAGTAAAAAGGAAATTAAGTAAAAATGGCAGACAGCGTGGAACAATGAATTAAACAACGAACTAAACTGGGTAAATCCAGTTCTAGGTGTGCTGCTCAATCTCGTGGCAAGGAAATAATACAAGTAAATATGTCGTTTTAAAGTGCATTAAGTGGAAAGGAAATTAAGTAAAAATGGCAAACAGCGTCGAACAATGAATTAAACAACGAACTACACTGGGTAAATCCAGTTCTAGGTGTGCTGCTCAATCTCGTGGCAAGGAAATAATACAAGTAAATATGTCGTTTTAAACTGCACTAAGTAAGTGGAAAGGAAATTAAGTAAAAATGGCAGACAGTGTGGAACAATGAAGTAAACAACAAACTGCACTGGGTAAATCCAGTTCTAGGTGTGCTGCTCAATCTCGTGGCAAGGAAATAATACAAGTAAATATGTCGTTTTAAACTGCATTAAGTAAGTGGAAAGGAAATTAAGTAAAAATGGCAGACAGCGTGGAACAATGAATTAAACAACAAACTGCACTGGGTAAATCCAGTTCTAGGTGTGCTGCTCAATCTCGTGGCAAGGAAATAATACAAGTAAATATGTCGTTTTAAACTGCATTAAGTAAGTGGAAAGGAAATTAAGTAAAAATGGCAGACAGCGTGGAACAATGAATTAAACAACAAACTGCACTGGGTAAATCCAGTTCTAGGTGTGCTGCTCAATCTCGTGGCAAGGAAATAATACAAGTAAATATGTCGTTTTAAATTGCAATAAATAAGTAGAAAGGAAATTAAGTAAAAATGGCAGACAGCGTGGAACAATGAATTAAACAACGAACTACACTGGGTAAATCCAGTTCTAGGTGTGCTGCTCAATCTCGTGGCAAGGAAATAATACAAGTAAATATGTCGTT
The DNA here is from genome assembly GCF_052857255.1 of Amblyomma americanum. Lineage (NCBI taxonomy): Eukaryota > Metazoa > Arthropoda > Arachnida > Ixodida > Ixodidae > Amblyomma > Amblyomma americanum. Next base: position 143,222,690 of record NC_135506.1, read on the forward strand.
TTAAACTGCATTAAGTAAGTGGAAAGGAAATTAAATAAAAATGGCAGACAGTGTGGAACAATGAAGTAAACAACAAACTGCACTGGGTAAAGCCAGTTCTAGGTGTGCTGCTCAATCCCGTGGCAAGGAAATAAAAGAAGTAAATATGTCATTTAAAGATTGCGTTAAATAAATAGAAAGGAAATTAAGTAAAAATGGCAGACAGTGTGGAACAATGAAGTAAACAACAAACTGCACTGGGTAAATCCAGTTCTAGGTGTGCTGCTCAATCTCGTGGCAAGGAAATAATACAAGTAAATATGTCGTTTTAAACTGCATTAAGTAAGTGGAAAGGAAATTAAGTAAAAATGGCAGACAGCGTGGAACAATGAATTAAACAACGAACTACACTGGGTAAATCCAGTTCTAGGTGTGCTGCTCAATCTCGTGGCAAGGAAATAATACAAGTAAATATGTCGTTTTAAAGTGCATTAAGTGGAAAGGAAATTAAGTAAAAATGGCAAACAGCGTCGAACAATGAATTAAACAACGAACTACACTGGGTAAATCCAGTTCTAGGTGTGCTGCTCAATCTCGTGGCAAGGAAATAATACAAGTAAATATGTCGTTTTAAACTGCACTAAGTAAGTGGAAAGGAAATTAAGTAAAAATGGCAGACAGTGTGGAACAATGAAGTAAACAACAAACTGCACTGGGTAAATCCAGTTCTAGGTGTGCTGCTCAATCTCGTGGCAAGGAAATAATACAAGTAAATATGTCGTTTTAAACTGCATTAAGTAAGTGGAAAGGAAATTAAGTAAAAATGGCAGACAGCGTGGAACAATGAATTAAACAACAAACTGCACTGGGTAAATCCAGTTCTAGGTGTGCTGCTCAATCTCGTGGCAAGGAAATAATACAAGTAAATATGTCGTTTTAAACTGCATTAAGTAAGTGGAAAGGAAATTAAGTAAAAATGGCAGACAGCGTGGAACAATGAATTAAACAACAAACTGCACTGGGTAAATCCAGTTCTAGGTGTGCTGCTCAATCTCGTGGCAAGGAAATAATACAAGTAAATATGTCGTTTTAAATTGCAATAAATAAGTAGAAAGGAAATTAAGTAAAAATGGCAGACAGCGTGGAACAATGAATTAAACAACGAACTACACTGGGTAAATCCAGTTCTAGGTGTGCTGCTCAATCTCGTGGCAAGGAAATAATACAAGTAAATATGTCGTTTTAAACTGCATTAAGTAAGTGGAAAGGAAATTAAATAAAAATGGCAGACAGTGTGGAACAATGAAGTAAACAACAAACTGCACTGGGTAAAGCCAGTTCTAGGTGTGCTGCTCAATCCCGTGGCAAGGAAATAAAAGAAGTAAATATGTCATTTAAAGATTGCGTTAAATAAATAGAAAGGAAATTAAGTAAAAATGGCAGACAGTGTGGAACAATGAAGTAAACAACAAACTGCACTGGGTAAATCCAGTTCTAGGTGTGCTGCTCAATCTCGTGGCAAGGAAATAATACAAGTAAATATGTCGTTTTAAACTGCATTAAGTAAGTGGAAAGGAAATTAAGTAAAAATGGCAGACAGCGTGGAACAATGAATTAAACAACGAACTACACTGGGTAAATCCAGTTCTAGGTGTGCTGCTCAATCTCGTGGCAAGGAAATAATACAAGTAAATATGTCGTTTTAAAGTGCATTAAGTAAGTGGAAAGGAAATTAAGTAAAAATGGCAGACAGCGTGGAACAATGAATTAAACAACGAACTACACTGGGTAAATCCAGTTCTAGGTGTGCTGCTCAATCTCGTGGCAAGGAAATAATACAAGTAAATATGTCGTTTTAAACTGCACTAAGTAAGTGGAAAGGAAATTAAGTAAAAATGGCAGACAGTGTGGAACAATGAAGTAAACAACAAACTGCACTGGGTAAATCCAGTTCTAGGTGTGCTGCTCAATCTCGTGGCAAGGAAATAATACAAGTAAATATGTCGTTTTAAACTGCATTAAGTAAGTGGAAAGGAAATTAAGTAAAAATGCAAGACAGCGTGGAACAATGAATTAAACAACAAACTGCACTGGGTAAATCCAGTTCTAGGTGTGCTGCTCAATCTCGTGGCAAGGAAATAATACAAGTAAATATGTCGTTTTAAACTGCATTAAGTAAGTGGAAAGGAAATTAAGTAAAAATGGCAGACAGCGTGGAACAATGAATTAAACAACAAACTGCACTGGGTAAATCCAGTTCTAGGTGTGCTGCTCAATCTCGTGGCAAGGAAATAATACAAGTAAATATGTCGTTTTAAATTGCAATAAATAAGTAGAAAGGAAATTAAGTAAAAATGGCAGACAGCGTGGAACAATGAATTAAACAACGAACTACACTGGGTAAATCCAGTTCTAGGTGTGCTGCTCAATCTCGTGGCAAGGAAATAATACAAGTAAATATGTCGTTTTAAACTGCATTAAGTAAGTGGAAAGGAAATTAAATAAAAATGGCAGACAGTGTGGAACAATGAAGTAAACAACAAACTGCACTGGGTAAAGCCAGTTCTAGGTGTGCTGCTCAATCCCGTGGCAAGGAAATAAAAGAAGTAAATATGTCATTTAAAGATTGCGTTAAATAAATAGAAAGGAAATTAAGTAAAAATGGCAGACAGTGTGGAACAATGAAGTAAACAACAAACTGCACTGGGTAAATCCAGTTCTAGGTGTGCTGCTCAATCTCGTGGCAAGGAAATAATACAAGTAAATATGTCGTTTTAAACTGCATTAAGTAAGTGGAAAGGAAATTAAGTAAAAATGGCAGACAGCGTGGAACAATGAATTAAACAACAAACTGCACTGGGTAAATCCAGTTCTAGGTGTGCTGCTCAATCTCGTGGCAAGGAAATAATACAAGTAAATATGTCGTTTTAAATTGCAATAAATAAGTAGAAAGGAAATTAAGTAAAAATGGCAGACAGCGTGGAACAATGAATTAAACAACGAACTACACTGGGTAAATCCAGTTCTAGGTGTGCTGCTCAATCTCGTGGCAAGGAAATAATACAAGTAAATATGTCGTTTTAAACTGCATTAAGTAAGTGGAAAGGAAATTAAATAAAAATGGCAGACAGTGTGGAACAATGAAGTAAACAACAAACTGCACTGGGTAAAGCCAGTTCTAGGTGTGCTGCTCAATCCCGTGGCAAGGAAATAAAAGAAGTAAATATGTCATTTAAAGATTGCGTTAAATAAATAGAAAGGAAATTAAGTAAAAATGGCAGACAGTGTGGAACAATGAAGTAAACAACAAACTGCACTGGGTAAATCCAGTTCTAGGTGTGCTGCTCAATCTCGTGGCAAGGAAATAATACAAGTAAATATGTCGTTTTAAACTGCATTAAGTAAGTGGAAAGGAAATTAAGTAAAAATGGCAGACAGCGTGGAACAATGAATTAAACAACGAACTACACTGGGTAAATCCAGTTCTAGGTGTGCTGCTCAATCTCGTGGCAAGGAAATAATACAAGTAAATATGTCGTTTTAAAGTGCATTAAGTAAGTGGAAAGGAAATTAAGTAAAAATGGCAGACAGCGTGGAACAATGAATTAAACAACGAAAACACTGGGTAAATCCAGTTCTAGGTGTGCTGCTCAATCTCGTGGCAAGGAAATAATACAAGTAAATATGTCGTTTTAAACTGCATTAAGTAAGTGGAAAGGAAATTAACTAAAAATGGCAGACAGCGTGGAACAATGAAATAAACAACAAACTGCACTGGGTAAATCCAGTTCTAGGTGTGCTGCTCAATCTCGTGGCAAGGAAATAATACAAGTAAATATGTCGTTTTAAACTGCATTAAGTAAGTGGAAAGGAAATTAAGTAAAAATGGCAGACAGCGTGGAACAATGAATTAAACAACAAACTGCACTGGGTAAATCCAGTTCTAGGTGTGCTGCTCAATCTCGTGGCAAGGAAATAATACAAGTAAATATGTCGTTTTAAATTGCAATAAATAAGTATTAAGGAAATTAGGTAAAAATGGCAGACAGCGTGGAACAATGAATTAAACAACGAACTACACTGGGTAAATCCAGTTCTAGGTGTGCTGCTCAATCTCGTGGCAAGGAAATAATACAAGTAAATATGTCGTTTTAAACTGCATTAAGTAAGTGGAAAGGAAATTAAATAAAAATGGCAGACAGTGTGGAACAATGAAGTAAACAACAAACTGCACTGGGTAAAGCCAGTTCTAGGTGTGCTGCTCAATCCCGTGGCAAGGAAATAAAAGAAGTAAATATGTCATTTAAAGATTGCGTTAAATAAATAGAAAGGAAATTAAGTAAAAATGGCAGACAGTGTGGAACAATGAAGTAAACAACAAACTGCACTGGGTAAATCCAGTTCTAGGTGTGCTGCTCAATCTCGTGGCAAGGAAATAATACAAGTAAATATGTCGTTTTAAACTGCATTAAGTAAGTGGAAAGGAAATTAAGTAAAAATGGCAGACAGCGTGGAACAATGAATTAAACAACAAACTGCACTGGGTAAATCCAGTTCTAGGTGTGCTGCTCAATCTCGTGGCAAGGAAATAATACAAGTAAATATGTCGTTTTAAATTGCATTAAATAAGTAGAAAGGAAATTAAGTAAAAATGGCAGACAGCGTGGAACAATGAATTAAACAACGAACTACACTGGGTAAATCATTTAGGTGTGCTGCTCAATCTCGTGGCAAGGAAATAATACAAGTAAATATGTCGTTTTAAACTGCATTAAGTATGTGGAAAGAAAATTAAGTAAAAATGGCAGACAGTGTGGAACAATGAAGTAAACAACAAACTGCACTGGGTAAATCCAGTTCTAGGTGTGCTGCTCAATCTCGTGGCAAGGAAATAATACAAGTAAATATGTTGTTTTAAATTTCAATAAATAAGTAGAAAGGAAATTAAGTAAAAATGGCAGACAGCGTGGAACAATGAATTAAACAACGAACTACACTGGGTAAATCCAGTTCTAGGTGTGCTGCTCAATCTCGTGGCAAGGAAATAATACAAGTAAATATGTCGTTTTAAACTGCATTAAGTAAGTGGAAAGGAAATTAAGTAAAAATGTCAGACAGCGTGGAACAATGAATTAAACAACAAACTGCACTGGGTAAATCCAGTTCTATGTGTGCTGCTCAATCTCGTGGCAAGGAAATAATACAAGTAAATATGTCGTTTTAAATTGCATTAAATAAGTAGAAAGGAAATTAAGTAAAAAGGGCAGACAGCTTGGAACAATGGAGTAAACAACAAACTGCACTGGGTAAATCCAGTTCTAGGTGTGCTGCTCAATCTCGTGGCAAGGAAATAATACAAGTAAATATGTCGTTTTAAATTGCATTAAATAAGTAGAAAGGAAATTAAGTAAAAATTGCAGACAGCATGGAACAATGAATTAAACAGCAAACTACACTGGGTAAATCCAGTTCTATGTGTGCTGCTCAATCTCGTGGCAAGGAAATAATACAAGTAAATATGTCGTTTTAAACTGCATTAAGTAAGTGGAAAGGAAATGAAGTAAAAATGGCAGACAGTGTGTGGAACAATGAAGTAAACAACAAACTGCACTGGGTAAATCGAGTTCTAGGTGTGCTGCTCAATCTCGTGGCAAGGAAATAATACAAGTAAATATGTCGTTTTAAACTGCATTAAGTAAGTGGAAAGGAAATTAAGTAACAATGGCAGACAGCGTGGAACAATGAATTAAACAACAAACTGCACTGGGTAAATCCAATTCTAGGTGTGCTGCTCAATCTCGTGGCAAGGAAATATTACAAGTAAATATGTCGTTTTAAATTGCATTAAATAAGTAGAAAGGAAATTAAGTAAAAATGGCAGACAGCTTTTAACAATGAAGTAAACAAACTGCACTTGGTAAAGCCAGTTCTAGGTGTGGTGCTCAATCTCGTGGCAAGGAAATAAAACAAGTAAATATGTCGTTTAAAGATTGCATTAAATAAGTAGAAAGGAAATTAAGTAAAAATGGCAGACAGCTTGGAACAATGAAGTAAACAACAAACTGCACTTGGTAAAGCCAGTTCTAGGTGTGCTGCTCAATCTCGTGGCAAGGAAATAAAACAAGTAAATATGTCGTTTAAAGATTGCATTAAGTAAGTAGAAAGGAAACTAAGTAAAAATGGCAGACAGCTTAGAACAATGAAGTAAACAACAAACTGCACTTGGTAAAGGCAGTTCTAGGTGTGCTGCTCAATCTCGTGGCAAGGAAATAAAACAAGTAAATGTGTCGTTTAAAGATTGCATTAAGTAGAAAGGAAACTAAGTAAAAATGGCAGACAGCTTGGAACAATGGAGTAAACAACAAACTGCACTGGGTAAATCCAGTTCTAGGTGTGCTGCTCAATCTCGTGGCAAGGAAATAATACAAGTAAATATGTCGTTTTAAATTGCATTAAATAAGTAGAAAGGAAATTAAGTAAAAATGGCAGACAGCTTGGAACAATGGAGTAAACAACAAACTGCACTGGGTAAATACAGTTCTAGGTGTGCTGCTCAATCTCGTGGCAAGGAAATAATGCAAGTAAATATGTCGTTTTAAACTGCATTAAATAAGTAGAAAGGAAATTAAGTAAAAAGGACAGACAGCTTGGAACAATGGAGTAAACAACAAACTGCACTGGGTAAATCCAGTTCTAGGTGTGCTGCTCAATCTCGTGGCAAGGAAATAATACAATTAAATATGTCGTTTTAAATTGCATTAAATAAGTAGAAAGGAAATTAAGTAAAAATTGCAGACAGCGTGGAACAATGACGTAAACAACAAATTACACTGGGTAAATCCAGTTCTATGTGTGCTGCTCAATCTCGTGGCAAGGAAATAATACAAGTAAATATGTCGTTTTAAATTGCATTAAATAAGTAGAAAGGAAATTAAGTAAAAATGGCAGACAGCTTGGAACAATGGAGTAAACAACAAACTGCACTGGGTAAATCCAGTTCTAGGTGTGCTGCCTAATCTCGTGGCAAGGAAATAATACAAGTAAATATGTCGTTTTAAATTGCATTAAATAAGTAGAAAGGAAATTAAGTAAAAATTGCAGACAGCGTGGAACAATGAAGTAAACAACAAATTACACTGGGTAAATCCAGTTCTATGTGTGCTGCTCAATCTCGTGGCAAGGAAATAATACAAGTAAATATGTCGTTTTAAATTGCATTAAATAAGTAGAAAGGAAATTAAGTAAAAAGGGCAGACAGCTTGGAACAATGGAGTAAACAACAAACTGCACTGGGTAAATCCAGTTCTAGGTGTGCTGCTCAATCTCGTGGCAAGGAAATAATACAAGTAAATATGTCGTTTTAAATTGCATTAAATAAGTAGAAAGGAAATTAAGTAAAAATTGCAGACAGCATGGAACAATGAATTAAACAGCAAACTACACTGGGTAAATCCAGTTCTATGTGTGCTGCTCAATCTCGTGGCAAGGAAATAATACAAGTAAATATGTCGTTTTAAACTGCATTAAGTAAGTGGAAAGGAAATTAAGTAAAAATGGCAGACAGTGTGGAACAATGAAGTAAACAACAAACTGCACTGGGTAAATCCAGTTCTAGGTGTGCTGCTCAATCTCGTGGCAAGGAAATAATACAAGTAAAAATGTCGTTTTAAACTGCATTAAGTAAGTGGAAAGGAAATTAAGTAAAAATGGCAGACAGCGTGGAACAATGAATTAAACAACAAACTGCACTGGGTAAATCCAGTTCTAGGTGTGCTGCTCAATCTCGTGGCAAGGAAATAATACAAGTAAATATGTCGTTTTAAATTGCATTAAATAAGTAGAAAGGAAATTAAGTAAAAATGGCAGACAGCGTGGAACAATGAATTAAACAACGAACTACACTGGGTAAATCTTTTAGGTGTGCTGCTCAATCTCGTGGCAAGGAAATAATACAAGTAAATATGTCGTTTTAAACTGCATTAAGTATGTGGAAAGGAAATTAAGTAAAAATGGCAGACAGTGTGGAACAATGAAGTAAACAACAAACTGCACTGGGTAAATCCAGTTCTAGGTGTGCTGCTCAATCTCGTGGCAAGGGAATAATACAAGTAAATATGTTGTTTTAAATTTCAATAAATAAGTAGAAAGGAAATTAAGTAAAAATGGCAGACAGCGTGGAACAATGAATTAAACAACGAACTACACTGGGTAAATCCAGTTCTAGGTGCGCTGCTCAATCTCGTGGCAAGGAAATAATACAAGTAAATATGTCGTTTTAAACTGCATTAAGTAAGTGGAAAGGAAATTAAGTAAAAATGGCAGACAGCGTGGAACAATGAATTAAACAACAAACTGCACTAGGTAAATCCAGTTCTAGGTGTGCTGCTCAATCTCGTGGAAAGGAAATAATACAAGTAAATATGTTGTTTTAAATTGCAATAAATAAGTAGAAAGGAAATTAAGTAAAAATGGCAGACAGCGTGGAACAATGAATTAAACAACGAACTACACTGGGTATATCCAGTTCTAGGTGTGCTGCTCAATCTCGTGGCAAGGAAATAATACAAGTAAATATGTCGTTTTAAACTGCATTAAGTAAGTGGAAAGGAAATTAAGTAAAAATGGCAGACAGCGTGGAACAATGAATTAAACAACAAACTGCACTAGGTAAATCCAGTTCTAGGTGTGCTGCTCAATCTCGTGGAAAGGAAATAATACAAGTAAATATGTCGTTTTAAATTGCAATAAATAAGTAGAAAGGAAATTAAGTAAAAATGGCAGACAGCTTGGAACAATGGAGTAAACAACAAACTGCACTGGGTAAATCCAGTTCTAGGTGTGCTGCTCAATCTCGTGGCAAGGAAATAATACAAGTAAATATGTCGTTTTAAACTGCATTAAGTAAGTGGAAAGGAAATTAAGTAAAAATGGCAGACAGTGTGGAACAATGAAGTAAACAACAAACTGCACTGGGTAAATCCAGTTCTAGGTGTGCTGCTCAATCTCGTGGCAAGGAAATATTACAAGTAAATATGTCGTTTTAAACTGCATTAAGTAAGTGGAAAAGAAATTAAGTAAAAATGGCAGACAGCGTGGAACAATGAATTAAACAACAAACTGCACTGGGTAAATCCAGTTCCAGGTGTGCTGCTCAATCTCGTGGCAAGGAAATATTACAAGTAAATATGTCGTTTTAAATTGCATTAAATAAGTAGAAAGGAAATTAAGTAAAAATGGCAGACAGCGTGGAACAATGAATTAAACAACAAACTACACTGGGTAAATCCAGTTCTAGGTGTGCTGCTCAATCTCGTGGCAAGCAAATAATACAAGTAAATATATCCTTTTAAACTGCATTAAGTAAGTGGAAAGGAAATTAAGTAAAAATGGCAGACAGCTTGGAACAATGAAGTAAACAACAAACTGCACTTGGTAAAGTCAGTTCTAGGTGTGCTGCTCAATCTCGTGGCAAGGAAATAAAACAAGTAAATATGTCGTTTAAAGATTGCATTAAATAAGTAGAAAGGAAATTAAGTAAAAATGGCAGACAGCTTGGAACAATGAAGTAAACAACAAACTGCACTTGGTAAAGTCAGTTCTAGGTGTGCTGCTCAATCTCGTGGCAAGGAAATAAAACAAGTAAATATGTCGTTTAAAGATTGCATTAAATAAGTAGAAAGAAATTAAGTAAAAATGGCAGACAGCTTGGAACAATGAAGTAAACAACAAACTGCACTGGGTAAAGTCAGTTCTAGGTGTGCTGCTCAATCTCGTGGCAAGGAAATAAAACAAGTAAATATGTCGTTTAAAGATTGCATTAAATAAGTAGAAAGGAAATTAAGTAAAAATGGCAGACAGCTTGGAACAATGAAGTAAACAACAAACTGCACTTGATAAAGCCAGTTCTAGGTGTGGTGCTCAATCTCGTGGCAAGGAAATAAAAGAAGCAAATATGTCGTTAAAGGATTGCATTAAATAAGTAGAAAGGAAATTAAGTAAAAATGGCAGACAGCTTGGAACAATGAAGTAAACAACAAACTGCACTTGGTAAAGCCAGTTCTAGGTGTGCTGCTCAATCTCATGGCAAGGAAATAAAACAAGTAAATATGTCGTTTAAAGATTGCATTAAGTAAGTAGAAAGGAAATTAAGTAAAAATGGCAGACAGCTTAGAACAATGAAGTAAACAACAAACTGCACTTGGTAAAGCCAGTTCTAGGTGTGGTGCTCAATCTCGAGGCAAGGAAATAAAACAAGTAAATATGTAATTTAAAAAAAGCATTAAATAAGTAGAAAGGAAATTAGGTAAAAATGGCAGACAGCTTTTAACAATGAAGTAAACAAACTGCACTTGGTAAAGCCAGTTCTAGGTGTGGTGCTCAATCTCGTGGCAAGGAAATAAAACAAGTAAATATGTCGTTTAAAGATTGCATTAAATAAGTAGAAAGGAAATTAAGTAAAAATGGCAGACAGCTTGGAACAATGAAGTAAACAACAAACTGCACTTGGAAAGCCAGTTCTAGGTGTGCTGCTCAATCTCGTGGCAAGGAAATAACACAAGTAAATATGTAGTTTAAAGATTGCATTAAGTAAGTAGAAAGGAAACTAAGTAAAAATGGCAGACAGCTTAGAACAATGAAGTAAACAACAAACTGCACTTGGTAAAGGCAGTTCTAGGTGTGCTGCTCAATCTCGTGGCAAGGAAAGAAAACAAGTAAATGTGTCGTTTAAAGATTGCATTAAGTAGAAAGGAAACTAAGTAAAAATGGCAGACAGCTTGGAACAATGGAGTAAACAACAAACTGCACTGGGTAAATCCAGTTCTAGGTGTGCTGCTCAATCTCGTGGCAAGGAAATAATACAAGTAAATATGTCGTTTTAAATTGCATTAAATAAGTAGAAAGGAAATTAAGTAAAAATGGCAGACAGCTTGGAACAATGGAGTAAACAACAAACTGCACTGGGTAAATACAGTTCTAGGTGTGCTGCTCAATCTCGTGGCAAGGAAATAATGCAAGTAAATATGTCGTTTTAAACTGCATTAAATAAGTAGAAAGGAAATTAAGTAAAAAGGACAGACAGCTTGGAACAATGGAGTAAACAACAAACTGCACTGGGTAAATCCAGTTCTAGGTGTGCTGCTCAATCTCGTGGCAAGGAAATAATACAATTAAATATGTCGTTTTAAATTGCATTAAATAAGTAGAAAGGAAATTAGTAAAAATTGCAGACAGCGTGGAACAATGAAGTAAACAACAAATTACACTGGGTAAATCCAGTTCTATGTGTGCTGCTCAATCTCGTGGCAAGGAAATAATACAAGTAAATATGTCGTTTTAAATTGCATTAAATAAGTAGAAAGGAAATTAAGTAAAAATGGCAGACAGCTTGGAACAATGGAGTAAACAACAAACTGCACTGGGTAAATCCAGTTCTAGGTGTGCTGCTCAATCTCGTGGCAAGGAAATATTACAAGTAAATATGTCGTTTTAAATTGCAATAAATAAGTAGAAAGGAAATTAAGTAAAAATTGCAGACAGCGTGGAACAATGAAGTAAACAACAAATTACACTGGGTAAATCCAGTTCTATGTGTGCTGCTCAATCTCGTGGCAAGGAAATAATACAAGTAAATATGTCGTTTTAAATTGCATTAAATAAGTAGAAAGGAAATTAAGTAAAAAGGGCAGACAGCTTGGAACAATGGAGTAAACAACAAACTGCACTGGGTAAATCCAGTTCTAGGTGTGCTGCTCAATCTCGTGGCAAGCAAATAATACAAGTAAATATGTCCTTTTAAACTGCATTAAGTAAGTGGAAAGGAAATTAAGTAAAAATGGCAGACAGCTTGGAACAATGAAGTAAACAACAAACTGCACTTGGTAAAGTCAGTTCTAGGTGTGCTGCTCAATCTCGTGGCAAGGAAATAAAACAAGTAAATATGTCGTTTAAAGATTGCATTAAATAAGTAGAAAGGAAATTAAGTAAAAATGGCAGACAGCTTGGAACAATGAAGTAAACAACAAACTGCACTTGGTAAAGTCAGTTCTAGGTGTGCTGCTCAATCTCGTGGCAAGGAAATAAAACAAGTAAATATGTCGTTTAAAGATTGCATTAAATAAGTAGAAAGGAAATTAAGTAAAAATGGCAGACAGCTTGGAACAATGAAGTAAACAACAAACTGCACTTGGTAAAGTCAGTTCTAGGTGTGCTGCTCAATCTCGTGGCAAGGAAATAAAACAAGTAAATATGTCGTTTAAAGATTGCATTAAATAAGTAGAAAGGAAATTAAGTAAACATGGCAGACAGCTTGGAACAATGAAGTAAACAACAAACTGCACTTGATAAAGCCAGTTCTAGGTGTGGTGCTCAATCTCGTGGCAAGGAAATAAAAGAAGCAAATATGTCGTTAAAGGATTGCATTAAAAAAGTAGAAAGGAAATTAAGTAAAAATGGCAGACAGCTTGGAACAATGAAGTAAACAACAAACTGCACTTGGTAAAGCCAGTTCTAGGTGTGCTGCTCAATCTCATGGCAAGGAAATAAAACAAGTAAATATGTCGTTTAAAGATTGCATTAAGTAAGTAGAAAGGAAATTAAGTAAAAATGGCAGAGAGCTTAGAACAATGAAGTAAACAACAAACTGCACTTGGTAAAGCCAGTTCTAGGTGTGGTGCTCAATCTCGAGGCAAGGAAATAAAACAAGTAAATATGTAATTTAAAAAAAGCATTAAATAAGTAGAAAGGAAATTAAGTAAAAATGGCAGACAGCTTTTAACAATGAAGTAAACAAACTGCACTTGGTAAAGCCAGTTCTAGGTGTGGTGCTCAATCTCGTGGCAAGGAAATAAAACAAGTAAATATGTCGTTTAAAGATTGCAATAAATAAGTAGAAAGGAAATTAAGTAAAAATGGCAGACAGCTTGGAACAATGAAGTAAACAACGAACTGCACTTGGTAAAGCCAGTTCTAGGTGTGCTGCTCAATCTCGTGGCAAGGAAATAAAACAAGTAAATATGTAGTTTAAAGATTGCATTAAGTAAGTAGAAAGGAAACTAAGTAAAAATGGCAGACAGCTTAGAACAATGAAGTAAACAACAAACTGCACTTGTGAAAGGCAGTTCTAGGTGTGCTGCTCAATCTCGTGGCAAGGAAAGAAAACAAGTAAATGTGTCGTTTAAAGATTGCATTAAGTAGAAAGGAAACTAAGTAAAAATGGCAGACAGCTTGGAACAATGGAGTAAACAACAAACTGCACTGGGTAAATCCAGTTCTAGGTGTGCTGCTCAATCTCGTGGCAAGGAAATAATACAAGTAAATATGTCGTTTTAAATTGCATTAAATAAGTAGAAAGGAAATTAAGTAAAAATGGCAGACAGCTTGGAACAATGGAGTAAACAACAAACTGCACTGGGTAAATCCAGTTCTAGGTGTGCTGCTCAATCTCGTGGCAAGGAAATAATACAATTAAATATGTCGTTTTAAATTGCATTAAATAAGTAGAAAGGAAATTAAGTAAAAATTGCAGACAGCGTGGAACAATGAAGTAAACAACAAATTACACTGGGTAAATCCAGTTCTATGTGTGCTGCTCAATCTCGTGGCAAGGAAATAATACAAGTAAATATGTCGTTTTAAATTGCATTAAATAAGTAGAAAGGAAATTAAGTAAAAATGGCAGACAGCTTGGAACAATGGAGTAAACAACAAACTGCACTGGGTAAATCTAGTTCTAGGTGTGCTGCTCAATCTCGTGGCAAGGAAATAATACAAGTAAATATGTCGTTTTAAATTGCATTAAATAAGTAGAAAGGAAATTAAGTAAAAATTGCAGACAGCGTGGAACAATGAAGTAAACAACAAATTACACTAAGTAAATCCAGTTCTATGTGTGCTGCTCAATCTCGTGGCAAGGAAATAATACAAGTAAATATGTCGTTTTAAATTGCATTAAATAAGTAGAAAGGAAATTAAGTAAAAAGGGCAGACAGCTTGGAACAATGGAGTAAACAACAAACTGCACTGGGTAAATCCAGTTCTAGGTGTGCTGCTCAATCTCGTGGCAAGGAAATAATACAAGTAAATATGTCGTTTTAAATTGCATTAAATAAGTAGAAAGGAAATTAAGTAAAAATTGCAGACAGCATGGAACAATGAATTAAACAGCAAACTACACTGGGTAAATCCAGTTCTATGTGTGCTGCTCAATCTCGTGGCAAGGAAATAATACAAGTAAATATGTCGTTTTAAATTGCATTAAATAAGTAGAAAGGAAATTAAGTAAAAATGGCAGACAGCTTGGAACAATGAAGTAAACAACAAACTGCACTTGGTAAAGCCAGTTCTAGGTGTGCTGCTCAATCTCATGGCAAGGAAATAAAACAAGTAAATATGTCGTTTAAAGATTGCATTAAGTAAGTAGAAAGGAAATTAAGCAAAAATGGCAGACAGCTTAGAACAATGAAGTAAACAACAAACTGCACTTGGTAAAGCCAGTTCTAGGTGTGGTGCTCAATCTCGAGGCAAGGAAATAAAACAAGTAAATATGTAATTTAAAAAAAAGCATTAAATAAGTAGAAAGGAAATTAGGTAATAATGGCAGACAGCTTTTAACAATGAAGTAAACAAACTGCACTTGGTAAAGCCAGTTCTAGGTGTGGTGCTCAATCTCGTGGCAAGGAAATAAAACAAGTAAATATGTCGTTTAAAGATTGCATTAAATAAGTAGAAAGGAAATTAAGTAAAAATGGCAGACAGCTTGGAACAATGAAGTAAACAACAAACTGCACTTGGTAAAGCCAGTTCTAGGTGTGCTGCTCAATCTCGTGGCAAGGAAATAAAACAAGTAAATATGTAGTTTAAAGATTGCATTAAGTAAGTAGAAAGGAAACTAAGTAAAAATGGCAGACAGCTTAGAACAATGAAGTAAACAACAAACTGCACTTGTTAAAGGCAGTTCTAGGTGTGCTGCTCAATCTCGTGGCAAGGAAAGAAAACAAGTAAATGTGTCGTTTAAAGATTGCATTAAGTAGAAAGGAAACTAAGTAAAAATGGCAGACAGCTTGGAACAATGGAGTAAACAACAAACTGCACTGGGTAAATCCAGTTCTAGGTGTGCTGCTCAATCTCGTGGCAAGGAAATAATACAAGTAAATATGTCGTTTAAAGATTGCATTAAGTAGAAAGGAAACTAAGTAAAAATGGCAGACAGCTTGGAACAATGGAGTAAACAACAAACTGCACTGGGTAAATACAGTTCTAGGTGTGCTGCTCAATCTCGTGGCAAGGAAATAATACAAGTAAATATGTCGTTTTAAATTGCATTAAATAAGTAGAAAGGAAATCAGGTAAAAATGGCAGACAGCTTGGAACAATGGAGTAAACAACAAACTGCACTGGGTAAATACAGTTCTAGGTGTGCTGCTCAATCTCGTGGCAAGGAAAGAAAACAAGTAAATGTGTCGTTTAAAGATTGCATTAAGTAGAAAGGAAACTAAGTAAAAATGGCAGACAGCTTGGAACAATGGAGTAAACAACAAACTGCACTGGGTAAATCCAGTTCTATGTGTGCTGCTCAATCTCGTGGCAGGGAAATAATACAAGTAAATATGTCGTTTAAAGATTGCATTAAGTAGAAAGGAAACTAAGTAAAAATGGCAGACAGCTTGGAACAATGGAGTAAACAACAAACTGCACTTGGTAAATCCAGTTCTAGGTGTGCTGCTCAATCTCGTGGCAAGGAAATAATACAAGTAAATATGTCGTTTTAATTGCATTAAATAAGTAGAAAGGAAATTAAGTAAAAATGGCAGACAGCTTGGAACAATGGAGTAAACAACAAACTGCACTGGGTAAATACAGTTCTAGGTGTGCTGCTCAATCTCGTGGCAAGGAAATAATGCAAGTAAATATGTCGTTTTAAACTGCATTAAATAAGTAGAAAGGAAATTAAGTAAAAAGGACAGACAGCTTGGAACAATGGAGTAAACAACAAACTGCACTGGGTAAATCCAGTTCAAGGTGTGCTGCTCAATCTCGTGGCAAGGAAATAATACAATTAAATATGTCGTTTTAAATTGCATTAAATAAGTAGAAAGGAAATTAAGTAAAAATTGCAGACAGCATGGAACAATGAAGTAAACAACAAATTACACTGGGTAAATCCAGTTCTATGTGTGCTGCTCAATCTCGTGGCAAGGAAATAATACAAGTAAATATGTCGTTTTAAATTGCATTAAATAAGTAGAAAGGAAATTAAGTAAAAATGCAGACAGCTTGGAACAATGGAGTAAACAACAAACTGCACTGGGTAAATCCAGTTCTAGGTGTGCTGCTCAATCTCGTGGCAAGGAAATAATACAAGTAAATATGTCGTTTTAAATTGCATTAAATAAGTAGAAAGGAAATTAAGTAAAAATTGCAGACAGCGTGGAACAATGAAGTAAACAACAAATTACACTGGGTAAATCCAGTTCTATGTGTGCTGCTCAATCTCGTGCAAGGAATAATACAAGTAAATATGTCGTTTTAAATTGCATTAAATAAGTAGAAAGGAAATTAGGTAAAAAGGGCAGACAGCTTGGAACAATGGAGTAAACAACAAACTGAGCTGGGTAAATTCAGTTCTAGGTGTGCTGCTCAATCTCGTGGCAAGGAAATAATACAAGTAAATATGTCGTTTTAAATTGCAATAAATAAGTAGAAAGGAAATTAAGTAAAAATTGCAGACAGCATGGAACAATGAATTAACAACAAACTACACTGGGTAAATCCAGTTCTATGTTTGCTGCTCAATCTCGTGGCAGGGAAATAATACAAGTAAATATGTCGTTTTAAATTGCAATAAATAAGTAGAAAGGAAATTAAGTAAAAATGGCAGACAGCTTGGAACAATGGAGTAAACAACAAACCTGCACTGGGTAAATCCAGTTCTAGGGTGTGCTGCTCAATCTCGTGGCAAGGAAATAATACAAGTAAATATGTCGTTTTAAACTGCATTAAGTGGAAAGGAAATTAAGTAAAAATGGCAGACAGTGTGGAACAATGAAGTAAACAACAAACTGCACTGGGTAAATCCAGTTCTAGGTGAGCTGCTCAATCTCGTGGCAAGGAAATAATACAAGTAAATATGTCGTTTTAAACTGCATTAAGTAACTGGAAAGGAAATTAAGTAAAAATGGCAGACAGCGTGGAACAATGAATTAAACAACAAACTGCACTGGGTAAATCCAGTTCTAGGTGTGCTGCTCAATCTCGTGGCAAGGAAATAATACAAGTAAATATGTCGTTTTAAATTGCATTAAATAAGTAGAAAGGAAATTAAGTAAAAATGGCAGACAGCGTGGAACAATGAATTAAACAACGAACTACACTGGGTTAATCCAGTTCTAGGTGTGCTGCTCAATCTCGTGGCAAGGAAATAATACAAGTAAATATGTCGTTTTAAACTGCATTAAGTAAGTGGAAAGGAAATTAAGTAAAAATGGCAGACAGTGTGGAACAATGAAGTAAACAACAAACTGCACTGGGTAAATCCAGTTCTAGGTGTGCTGCTCAATCTCGTGGCAAGGAAATAATACAAGTAAATATGTTGTTTTAAATTGCAATAAATAAGTAAAAAGGAAATTAAGTAAAAATGGCAGACAGCGTGGAACAATGAATTAAAGAACGAACTACACTGGGTAAATCCAGTTCTAGGTGTGCTGCTCAATCTCGTGGCAAGGAAATAATACAAGTAAATATGTCGTTTTAAAGTGCATTAAGTAAGTGGAAAGGAAATTAAGTAAAAATGGCAGACAGCGTGGAACAATGAATTAAACAACGAACTACACTGGGTAAATCCAGTTCTAGGTGTGCTGCTCAATCTCGTGGCAAGGAAATAATACAAGTAAATATGTCGTTTTAAACTGCATTAAGTAAGTGGAAAGGAAATTAAGTAAAAATGGCAGACAGTGTGGAACAATGAAGTAAACAACAAACTGCACTGGGTAAATCCAGTTCTAGGTGTGCTGCTCAATCTCGTGGCAAAGAAATAATACAAGTAAATATGTCGTTTTAAACTGCATTAAGTAAGTGGAAAGAAAATTAAGTAAAAATTTCAGACAGCGTGGAACAATGAATTAAACAACAAACTGCACTGGGTAAATCCAGTTCTAGGTGTGCTGCTCAATCTCGTGGCAAGGAAATAATACAAGTAAATATGTCGTTTTAAACTGCATTAAGTAAGTGGAAAGGAAATTAAGTAAAAATTTCAGACAGCGTGGAACAATGAATTAAACAACAAACTGCACTGGGTAAATCCAGTTCTAGGTGTGCTGCTCAATCTCATGGCAAGGAAATAAAACAAGTAAATATGTCGTTTAAAGATTGCATTAAGTAAGTAGAAAGGAAATTAAGTAAAAATGGCAGACAGCTTAGAACAATGAAGTAAACAACAAACTGCACTTGGTAAAGCCAGTTCTAGGTGTGGTGCTCAATCTCGAGGCAAGGAAATAAAACAAGTAAATATGTAATTTAAAAAAAGCATTAAATAAGTAGAAAGGAAATTAAGTAAAAATGGCAGACAGCTTTTAACAATGAAGTAAACAAACTGCACTTGGTAAAGCCAGTTCTAGGTGTGGTGCTCAATCTCGTGGCAAGGAAATAAAACAAGTAAATATGTCGTTTAAAGATTGCATTAAATAAGTAGAAAGGAAATTAAGTAAAAATGGCAGACAGCTTGGAACAATGAAGTAAACAACAAACTGCACTTGGTAAAGCCAGTTCTAGGTGTGCTGCTCAATCTCGTGGCAAGGAAATAAAACAAGTAAATATGTAGTTTAAAGATTGCATTAAGTAAGTAGAAAGGAAACTAAGTAAAAATGGCAGACAGCTTAGAACAATGAAGTAAACAACAAACTGCACTTGGTAAAGGCAGTTCTAGGTGTGCTGCTCAATCTCGTGGCAAGGAAAGAAAACAAGTAAATGTGTCGTTTAAAGATTGCATTAAGTAGAAAGGAAACTAAGTAAAAATGGCAGACAGCTTGGAACAATGGAGTAAGCAACAAACTGCACTGGGTAAATCCAGTTCTAGGTGTGCTGCTCAATCTCGTGGCAAGGAAATAATACAAGTAAATATGTCGTTTTAAATTGCATTAAATAAGTAGAAAGGAAATTAAGTAAAAATGGCAGACAGCTTGGAACAATGGAGTAAACAACAAACTGCACTGGGTAAATCCAGTTCTAGGTGTGCTGCTCAATCTCGTGGCAAGGAAATAATACAATTAAATATGTCGTTTTAAATTGCATTAAATAAGTAGAAAGGAAATTAAGTAAAAATTGCAGACAGCGTGGAACAATGAAGTAAACAACAAATTACACTGGGTAAATCCAGTTCTATGTGTGCTCCTCAATCTCGTGGCAAGCAAATAATACAAGTAAATATGTCGTTTTAAATTGCATTACATAAGTAGAAAGGAAATTAAGTAAAAATGGCAGACAGCTTGGAACAATGGAGTAAACAACAAACTGCACTGGGTAAATCCAGTTCTAGGTGTGCTGCTCAATCTCGTGGCAAGGAAATAATACAAGTAAATATGTCGTTTTAAATTGCATTAAATAAGTAGAAAGGAAATTAAGTAAAAATTGCAGACAGCGTGGAACAATGAAGTAAACAACAAATTACACTGGGTAAATCCAGTTCTATGTGTGCTGCTCAATCTCGTGGCAAGGAAATAATACAAGTAAATATGTCGTTTTAAATTGCATTAAATAAGTAGAAAGGAAATTAAGTAAAAAGGGCAGACAGCTTGGAACAATGGAGTAAACAACAAACTGCACTGGGTAAATCCAGTTCTAGGTGTGCTGCTCAATCTCGTGGCAAGGAAATAATACAAGTAAATATGTCGTTTTAAATTGCATTAAATAAGTAGAAAGGAAATTAAGTAAAAATTGCAGACAGCATGGAACAATGAATTAAACAGCAAACTACACTGGGTAAATCCAGTTCTATGTGTGCTGCTCAATCTCGTGGCAAGGAAATAATACAAGTAAATATGTCGTTTTAAATTGCATTAAATAAGTAGAAAGGAAATTAGGTAAAAATGGCAGACAGCTTGGAACAATGAAGTAAACAACAAACTGCACTTGGTAAAGCCAGTTCTAGGTGTGCTGCTCAATCTCATGGCAAGGAAATAAAACAAGTAAATATGTCGTTTAAAGATTGCATTAAGTAAGTAGAAAGGAAATTAAGCAAAAATGGCAGACAGCTTAGAACAATGAAGTAAACAACAAACTGCACTTGGTAAAGCCAGTTCTAGGTGTGGTGCTCAATCTCGAGGCAAGGAAATAAAACAAGTAAATATGTAATTTAAAAAAAGCATTAAATAAGTAGAAAGGAAATTAAGTAATAATGGCAGACAGCTTGGAACAATGGAGTAAACAACAAACTGCACTGGGTAAATCCAGTTCTAGGTGTGCTGCTCAATCTCGTGGCAAGGAAATAATACAAGTAAATATGTCGTTTAAAGATTGCATTAAGTAGAAAGGAAACTAAGTAAAAATGGCAGACAGCTTGGAACAATGGAGTAAACAACAAACTGCACTGGGTAAATACAGTTCTAGGTGTGCTGCTCAATCTCGTGGCAAGGAAATAATACAAGTAAATATGTCGTTTTAAATTGCATTAAATAAGTAGAAAGGAAATTAAGTAAAAATGGCAGACAGCTTGGAACAATGGAGTAAACAACAAACTGCACTGGGTAAATACAGTTCTAGGTGTGCTGCTCAATCTCGTGGCAAGGAAAGAAAACAAGTAAATGTGTCGTTTAAAGATTGCATTAAGTAGAAAGGAAACTAAGTAAAAATGGCAGACAGCTTGGAACAATGGAGTAAACAACAAACTGCACTGGGTAAATCCAGTTCTAGGTGTGCTGCTCAATCTCGTGGCAAGGAAATAATACAAGTAAATATGTCGTTTAAAGATTGCATTAAGTAGAAAGGAAACTAAGTAAAAATGGCAGACAGCTTGGAACAATGGAGTAAACAACAAACTGCACTTGGTAAATCCAGTTCTAGGTGTGCTGCTTAATCTCGTGGCAAGGAAATAATACAAGTAAATATGTCGTTTTAAATTGCATTAAATAAGTAGAAAGGAAATTAAGTAAAAATGGCAGACAGCTTGGAACAATGGAGTAAACAACAAACTGCACTGGGTAAATACAGTTCTAGGTGTGCTGCTCAATCTCGTGGCAAGGAAATAATGCAAGTAAATATGTCGTTTTAAACTGCATTAAATAAGTAGAAAGGAAATTAAGTAAAAAGGACAGACAGCTTGGAACAATGGAGTAAACAACAAACTGCACTGGGTAAATCCAGTTCTAGGTGTGCTGCTCAATCTCGTGGCAAGGAAATAATACAATTAAATATGTCGTTTTAAATTGCATTAAATAAGTAGAAAGGAAATTAAGTAAAAATTGCAGACAGCATGGAACAATGAAGTAAACAACAAATTACACTGGGTAAATCCAGTTCTATGTGTGCTGCTCAATCTCGTGGCAAGGAAATAATACAAGTAAATATGTCGTTTTAAATTGCATTAAATAAGTAGAAAGGAAATTAAGTAAAAATGGCAGACAGCTTGGAACAATGGAGTAAACAACAAACTGCACTGGGTAAATCCAGTTCTAGGTGTGCTGCTCAATCTCGTGGCAAGGAAATAATACAAGTAAATATGTCGTTTTAAATTGCATTAAATAAGTAGAAAGGAAATTAAGTAAAAATTGCAGACAGCGTGGAACAATGAAGTAAACAAAAAATTACACTGGGTAAATCCAGTTCTATGTGTGCTGCTCAATCTCGTGGCAAGGAAATAATACAAGTAAATATGTCGTTTTAAATTGCATTAAACAAGTAGAAAGGAAATTAAGTAAAAAGGGCAGACAGCTTGGAACAATGGAGTAAACAACAAACTGAACTGGGTAAATTCAGTTCTAGGTGTGCTGCTCAATCTCGTGGCAAGGAAATAATACAAGTAAATATGTCGTTTTAAATTGCAATAAATAAGTAGAAAGGAAATTAAGTAAAAATTGCAGACAGCATGGAACAATGAATTAAACAACAAACTACACTGGGTAAATCTAGTTCTATGTTTGCTGCTCAATCTCGTGGCAGGGAAATAATACAAGTAAATATGTCGTTTTAAATTGCAATAAATAAGTAGAAAGGAAATTAAGTAAAAATGGCAGACAGCTTGGAACAATGGAGTAAACAACAAACTGCACTGGGTAAATCCAGTTCTAGGTGTGCTGCTCAATCTCGTGGCAAGGAAATAATACAAGTAAATATGTCGTTTTAAACTGCATTAAGTGGAAAGGAAATTAAGTAAAAATGGCAGACAGTGTGGAACAATGAAGTAAACAACAAACTGCACTGGGTAAATCCAGTTCTAGGTGAGCTGCTCAATCTCGTGGCAAGGAAATAATACAAGTAAATATGTCGTTTTAAACTGCATTAAGTAACTGGAAAGGAAATTAAGTAAAAATGGCAGACAGCGTGGAACAATGAATTAAACAACAAACTGCACTGGGTAAATCCAGTTCTAGGTGTGCTGCTCAATCTCGTGGCAAGGAAATAATACAAGTAAATATGTCGTTTTAAATTGCATTAAATAAGTAGAAAGGAAATTAAGTAAAAATGGCAGACAGCGTGGAACAATGAATTAAACAACGAACTACACTGGGTTAATCCAGTTCTAGGTGTGCTGCTCAATCTCGTGGCAAGGAAATAATACAAGTAAATATGTCGTTTTAAACTGCATTAAGTAAGTGGAAAGGAAATTAAGTAAAAATGGCAGACAGTGTGGAACAATGAAGTAAACAACAAACTGCACTGGGTAAATCCAGTTCTAGGTGTGCTGCTCAATCTCGTGGCAAGGAAATAATACAAGTAAATATGTTGTTTTAAATTGCAATAAATAAGTAAAAAGGAAATTAAGTAAAAATGGCAGACAGCGTGGAACAATGAATTAAAGAACGAACTACACTGGGTAAATCCAGTTCTAGGTGTGCTGCTCAATCTCGTGGCAAGGAAATAATACAAGTAAATATGTCGTTTTAAAGTGCATTAAGTAAGTGGAAAGGAAATTAAGTAAAAATGGCAGACAGCGTGGAACAATGAATTAAACAACGAACTACACTGGGTAAATCCAGTTCTAGGTGTGCTGCTCAATCTCGTGGCAAGGAAATAATACAAGTAAATATGTCGTTTTAAACTGCATTAAGTAAGTGGAAAGGAAATTAAGTAAAAATGGCAGACAGTGTGGAACAATGAAGTAAACAACAAACTGCACTGGGTAAATCCAGTTCTAGGTGTGCTGCTCAATCTCGTGGCAAGGAAATAATACAAGTAAATATGTCGTTTTAAACTGCAATAAGTAAGTGGAAAGGAAATTAAGTAAAAATTTCAGACAGCGTGGAACAATGAATTAAACAACAAACTGCACTGGGTAAATCCAGTTCTAGGTGTGCTGCTCAATCTCGTGGCAAGGAAATAATACAAGTAAATATGTCGTTTTAAACTGCATTAAGTAAATGGAAAGGAAATGAAGTAAAATTTTCAGACAGCGTGGAACAATGAATTAAACAACAAACTGCACTGGGTAAATCCAGTTCTAGGTGTGCTGCTCAATCTCATGGCAAGGAAATAAAACAAGTAAATATGTCGTTTAAAGATTGCATTAGGTAAGTAGAAAGGAAATTAAGTAAAAATGGCAGACAGCTTAGAACAATGAAGTAAACAACAAACTGCACTTGGTAAAGCCAGTTCTAGGTGTGGTGCTCAATCTCGAGGCAAGGAAATAAAACAAGTAAATATGTAATTTAAAAAAAGCATTAAATAAGTAGAAAGGAAATTAAGTAAAAATGGCAGACAGCTTTTAACAATGAAGTAAACAAACTGCACTTGGTAAAGCCAGTTCTAGGTGTGGTGCTCAATCTCGTGGCAAGGAAATAAAACAAGTAAATATGTCGTTTAAAGATTGCAATAAATAAGTAGAAAGGAAATTAAGTAAAAATGGCAGACAGCTTGGAACAATGAAGTAAACAACGAACTGCACTTGGTAAAGCCAGTTCTAGGTGTGCTGCTCAATCTCGTGGCAAGGAAATAAAACAAGTAAATATGTAGTTTAAAGATTGCATTAAGTAAGTAGAAAGGAAACTAAGTAAAAATGGCAGACAGCTTAGAACAATGAAGTAAACAACAAACTGCACTTGGTAAAGGCAGTTCTAGGTGTGCTGCTCAATCTCGTGGCAAGGAAAGAAAACAAGTAAATGTGTCGTTTAAAGATTGCATTAAGTAGAAAGGAAACTAAGTAAAAATGGCAGACAGCTTGGAACAATGGAGTAAACAACAAACTGCACTGGGTAAATCCAGTTCTAGGTGTGCTGCTCAATCTCGTGGCAAGGAAATAATACAAGTAAATATGTCGTTTTAAATTGCATTAAATAAGTAGAAAGGAATTAAGTAAGTAAAAAATGGACAGACAGACTTGCGTAACAATGGAGTAAACAACAAACTGCACTGGGTAAATCCAGTTCTAGGTGTGCTGCTCAATCTCGTGGGCAAGGAAATAATACAATTAAATATGGTCGTTTTAAATTGCATTAAATAAGTAGAAAGGAAATTAAGTAAAAATTGCAGACACAGCGTGGAACAATGAAGTAAACAACAAATTACACTGGGTAAATCCAGTTCTATGTGTGCTGCTCAATCTCGTGGCAAGGAAATAATACAAGTAAATATGTCGTTTTAAATTGCAATAAATAAGTAGAAAGGAAATTAAGTAAGCTTGGAACAATGGAGTAAACAACAAACTGCACTGGGTAAATCTAGTTCTAGGTGTGCTGCTCAATCTCGTGGCAAGGAAATAATACAAGTAAATATGTCGTTTTAAATTGCATTAAATAAGTAGAAAGGAAATTAAGTAAAAATTGCAGACAGCGTGGAACAATGAAGTAAACAACAAATTACACTAAGTAAATCCAGTTCTATGTGTGCTGCTCAATCTCGTGGCAAGGATATAATACAAGTAAATATGTCGTTTTAAATTGCATTAAATAAGTAGAAAGGAAATTAAGTAAAAAGGGCAGACAGCTTGGAACAATGGAGTAAACAACAAACTGCACTGGGTAAATCCAGTTCTAGGTGTGCTGCTCAATCTCGTGGCAAGGAAATAATACAAGTAAATATGTCGTTTTAAATTGCATTAAATAAGTAGAAAGGAAATTAAGTAAAAATTGCAGACAGCATGGAACAATGAATTAAACAGCAAACTACACTGGGTAAATCCAGTTCTATGTGTGCTGCTCAATCTCGTGGCAAGGAAATAATACAAGTAAATATGTCGTTTTAAATTGCATTAAATAAGTAGAAAGGAAATTAAGTAAAAATGGCAGACAGCTTGGAACAATGAAGTAAACAACAAACTGCACTTGGTAAAGCCAGTTCTAGGTGTGCTGCTCAATCTCATGGCAAGGAAATAAAACAAGTAAATATGTCGTTTAAAGATTGCATTAAGTAAGTAGAAAGGAAATTAAGCAAAAATGGCAGACAGCTTAGAACAATGAAGTAAACAACAAACTGCACTTGGTAAAGCCAGTTCTAGGTGTGGTGCTCAATCTCGAGGCAAGGAAATAAAACAAGTAAATATGTAATTTAAAAAAAAGCATTAAATAAGTAGAAAGGAAATTAAGTAATAATGGCAGACAGCTTTTAACAATGAAGTAAACAAACTGCACTTGGTAAAGCCAGTTCTAGGTGTGGTGCTCAATCTCGTGGCAAGGAAATAAAACAAGTAAATATGTCGTTTAAAGATTGCATTAAATAAGTAGAAAGGAAATTAAGTAAAAATGGCAGACAGCTTGGAACAATGAAGTAAACAACAAACTGCACTTGGTAAAGCCAGTTCTAGGTGTGCTGCTCAATCTCGTGGCAAGGAAATAAAACAAGTAAATATGTAGTTTAAAGATTGCATTAAGTAAGTAGAAAGGAAACTAAGTAAAAATGGCAGACAGCTTAGAACAATGAAGTAAACAACAAACTGCACTTGTTAAAGGCAGTTCTAGGTGTGCTGCTCAATCTCGTGGCAAGGAAAGAAAACAAGTAAATGTGTCGTTTAAAGATTGCATTAAGTAGAAAGGAAACTAAGTAAAAATGGCAGACAGCTTGGAACAATGGAGTAAACAACAAACTGCACTGGGTAAATCCAGTTCTAGGTGTGCTGCTCAATCTCGTGGCAAGGAAATAATACAAGTAAATATGTCGTTTAAAGATTGCATTAAGTAGAAAGGAAACTAAGTAAAAATGGCAGACAGCTTGGAACAATGGAGTAAACAACAAACTGCACTGGGTAAATACAGTTCTAGGTGTGCTGCTCAATCTCGTGGCAAGGAAATAATACAAGTAAATATGTCGTTTTAAATTGCATTAAATAAGTAGAAAGGAAATCAGGTAAAAATGGCAGACAGCTTGGAACAATGGAGTAAACAACAAACTGCACTGGGTAAATACAGTTCTAGGTGTGCTGCTCAATCTCGTGGCAAGGAAAGAAAACAAGTAAATGTGTCGTTTAAAGATTGCATTAAGTAGAAAGGAAACTAAGTAAAAATGGCAGACAGCTTGGAACAATGGAGTAAACAACAAACTGCACTGGGTAAATCCAGTTCTAGGTGTGCTGCTCAATCTCGTGGCAGGGAAATAATACAAGTAAATATGTCGTTTAAAGATTGCATTAAGTAGAAAGGAAACTAAGTAAAAATGGCAGACAGCTTGGAACAATGGAGTAAACAACAAACTGCACTTGGTAAATCCAGTTCTAGGTGTGCTGCTCAATCTCGTGGCAAGGAAATAATACAAGTAAATATGTCGTTTTAAATTGCATTAAATAAGTAGAAAGGAAATTAAGTAAAAATGGCAGACAGCTTGGAACAATGGAGTAAACAACAAACTGCACTGGGTAAATACAGTTCTAGGTGTGCTGCTCAATCTCGTGGCAAGGAAATAATGCAAGTAAATATGTCGTTTTAAACTGCATTAAATAAGTAGAAAGGAAATTAAGTAAAAAGGACAGACAGCTTGGAACAATGGAGTAAACAACAAACTGCACTGGGTAAATCCAGTTCAAGGTGTGCTGCTCAATCTCGTGGCAAGGAAATAATACAATTAAATATGTCGTTTTAAATTGCATTAAATAAGTAGAAAGGAAATTAAGTAAAAATTGCAGACAGCATGGAACAATGAAGTAAACAACAAATTACACTGGGTAAATCCAGTTCTATGTGTGCTGCTCAATCTCGTGGCAAGGAAATAATACAAGTAAATATGTCGTTTTAAATTGCATTAAATAAGTAGAAAGGAAATTAAGTAAAAATGGCAGACAGCTTGGAACAATGGAGTAAACAACAAACTGCACTGGGTAAATCCAGTTCTAGGTGTGCTGCTCAATCTCGTGGCAAGGAAATAATACAAGTAAATATGTCGTTTTAAATTGCATTAAATAAGTAGAAAGGAAATTAAGTAAAAATTGCAGACAGCGTGGAACAATGAAGTAAACAACAAATTACACTGGGTAAATCCAGTTCTATGTGTGCTGCTCAATCTCGTGGCAAGGAAATAATACAAGTAAATATGTCGTTTTAAATTGCATTAAATAAGTAGAAAGGAAATTAGGTAAAAAGGGCAGACAGCTTGGAACAATGGAGTAAACAACAAACTGAACTGGGTAAATTCAGTTCTAGGTGTGCTGCTCAATCTCGTGGCAAGGAAATAATACAAGTAAATATGTCGTTTTAAATTGCAATAAATAAGTAGAAAGGAAATTAAGTAAAAATTGCAGACAGCATGGAACAATGAATTAAACAACAAACTACACTGGGTAAATCCAGTTCTATGTTTGCTGCTCAATCTCGTGGCAGGGAAATAATACAAGTAAATATGTCGTTTTAAATTGCAATAAATAAGTAGAAAGGAAATTAAGTAAAAATGGCAGACAGCTTGGAACAATGGAGTAAACAACAAACTGCACTGGGTAAATCCAGTTCTAGGTGTGCTGCTCAATCTCGTGGCAAGGAAATAATACAAGTAAATATGTCGTTTTAAACTGCATTAAGTGGAAAGGAAATTAAGTAAAAATGGCAGACAGTGTGGAACAATGAAGTAAACAACAAACTGCACTGGGTAAATCCAGTTCTAGGTGAGCTGCTCAATCTCGTGGCAAGGAAATAATACAAGTAAATATGTCGTTTTAAACTGCATTAAGTAACTGGAAAGGAAATTAAGTAAAAATGGCAGACAGCGTGGAACAATGAATTAAACAACAAACTGCACTGGGTAAATCCAGTTCTAGGTGTGCTGCTCAATCTCGTGGCAAGGAAATAATACAAGTAAATATGTCGTTTTAAATTGCATTAAATAAGTAGAAAGGAAATTAAGTAAAAATGGCAGACAGCGTGGAACAATGAATTAAACAACGAACTACACTGGGTTAATCCAGTTCTAGGTGTGCTGCTCAATCTCGTGGCAAGGAAATAATACAAGTAAATATGTCGTTTTAAACTGCATTAAGTAAGTGGAAAGGAAATTAAGTAAAAATGGCAGACAGTGTGGAACAATGAAGTAAACAACAAACTGCACTGGGTAAATCCAGTTCTAGGTGTGCTGCTCAATCTCGTGGCAAGGAAATAATACAAGTAAATATGTTGTTTTAAATTGCAATAAATAAGTAAAAAGGAAATTAAGTAAAAATGGCAGACAGCGTGGAACAATGAATTAAAGAACGAACTACACTGGGTAAATCCAGTTCTAGGTGTGCTGCTCAATCTCGTGGCAAGGAAATAATACAAGTAAATATGTCGTTTTAAAGTGCATTAAGTAAGTGGAAAGGAAATTAGGTAAAAATGGCAGACAGCGTGGAACAATGAATTAAACAACGAACTACACTGGGTAAATCCAGTTCTAGGTGTGCTGCTCAATCTCGTGGCAAGGAAATAATACAAGTAAATATGTCGTTTTAAACTGCATTAAGTAAGTGGAAAGGAAATTAAGTAAAAATGGCAGACAGTGTGGAACAATGAAGTAAACAACAAACTGCACTGGGTAAATCCAGTTCTAGGTGTGCTGCTCAATCTCGTGGCAAGGAAATAATACAAGTAAATATGTCGTTTTAAACTGCATTAAGTAAGTGGAAAGGAAATTAAGTAAAAATTTCAGACAGCGTGGAACAATGAATTAGACAACAAACTGCACTGGGTAAATCCAGTTCTAGGTGTGCTGCTCAATCTCGTGGCAAGGAAATAATACAAGTAAATATGTCGTTTTAAACTGCATTAAGTAAGTGGAAAGGAAATTAAGTAAAAATTTCAGACAGCGTGGAACAATGAATTAAACAACAAACTGCACTGGGTAAATCCAGTTCTAGGTGTGCTGCTCAATCTCATGGCAAGGAAATAAAACAAGTAAATATGTCGTTTAAAGATTGCATTAAGTAAGTAGAAAGGAAATTAAGTAAAAATGGCACACAGCTTAGAACAATGAAGTAAACAACAAACTGCACTTGGTAAAGCCAGTTCTAGGTGTGGTGCTCAATCTCGAGGCAAGGAAATAAAACAAGTAAATATGTAATTTTAAAAAAGCATTAAATAAGTAGAAAGGAAATTAAGTAAAAATGGCAGACAGCTTTTAACAATGAAGTAAACAAACTGCACTTGGTAAAGCCAGTTCTAGGTGTGGTGCTCAAATCTCGTGGCAAGGAATAAAACAAGTAAATATGTCGTTTAAAGATTGCATTAAATAAGTAGAAAGGAAATTAAGTAAAAATGGCAGACAGCTTGGAACAATGAAGTAAACAACAAACTGCACTTGGTAAAAGCCAGTTCTAGGTGTGCTGCTCAATCTCGTGGCAAGGAAATAAAACAAGTAAATATGTAGTTTAAAAGATTGCATTAAGTAAGTAGAAAGGAAACTAAGTAAAAATGGCAGACAGCTTAGAACAATGAAGTAAACAACAAACTGCACTTGGTAAAGGCAGTTCTAGGTGTGCTGCTCAATCTCGTGGCAAGGAAATAATACAAGTAAATATGTCGTTTTAAATTGCAATAAATAAGTAGAAAGGAAATTAAGTAAAAATTGCAGACAGCATGGGAACAATGAATTAAACAACAAACTACACTGGGTAAATCCAGTTTCTATGTTTGCTGCTCAATCTCGTGGCAGGG
This sequence comes from Amblyomma americanum, assembly GCF_052857255.1. Classification (NCBI taxonomy): domain Eukaryota; kingdom Metazoa; phylum Arthropoda; class Arachnida; order Ixodida; family Ixodidae; genus Amblyomma; species Amblyomma americanum. Next base: position 143,252,911 of record NC_135506.1, read on the forward strand.
AAATAATACAAGTAAATATGTCGTTTTAAATTGCAATAAATAAGTAGAAAGGAAATTAAGTAAAAATGGCAGACAGCTTGGAACAATGGAGTAAACAACAAACTGCACTGGGTAAATCCAGTTCTAGGTGTGCTGCTCAATCTCGTGGCAAGGAAATAATACAAGTAAATATGTCGTTTTAAACTGCATTAAGTGGAAAGGAAATTAAGTAAAAATGGCAGACAGTGTGGAACAATGAAGTAAACAACAAACTGCACTGGGTAAATCCAGTTCTAGGTGAGCTGCTCAATCTCGTGGCAAGGAAATAATACAAGTAAATATGTCGTTTTAAACTGCATTAAGTAACTGGAAAGGAAATTAAGTAAAAATGGCAGACAGCGTGGAACAATGAATTAAACAACAAACTGCACTGGGTAAATCCAGTTCTAGGTGTGCTGCTCAATCTCGTGGCAAGGAAATAATACAAGTAAATATGTCGTTTTAAATTGCATTAAATAAGTAGAAAGGAAATTAAGTAAAAATGGCAGACAGCGTGGAACAATGAATTAAACAACGAACTACACTGGGTTAATCCAGTTCTAGGTGTGCTGCTCAATCTCGTGGCAAGGAAATAATACAAGTAAATATGTCGTTTTAAACTGCATTAAGTAAGTGGAAAGGAAATTAAGTAAAAATTTCAGACAGCGTGGAACAATGAATTAAACAACAAACTGCACTGGGTAAATCCAGTTCTAGGTGTGCTGCTCAATCTCGTGGCAAGGAAATAATACAAGTAAATATGTCGTTTTAAACTGCATTAAGTAAGTGGAAAGGAAATTAAGTAAAAATTTCAGACAGCGTGGAACAATGAATTAAACAACAAACTGCACTGGGTAAATCCAGTTCTAGGTGTGCTGCTCAATCTCATGGCAAGGAAATAAAACAAGTAAATATGTCGTTTAAAGATTGCATTAAGTAAGTAGAAAGGAAATTAAGTAAAAATGGCAGACAGCTTAGAACAATGAAGTAAACAACAAACTGCACTTGGTAAAGCCAGTTCTAGGTGTGGTGCTCAATCACGAGGCAAGGAAATAAAACAAGTAAATATGTAATTTAAAAAAAGCATTAAATAAGTAGAAAGGAAATTAAGTAAAAATGGCAGACAGCTTTTAACAATGAAGTAAACAAACTGCACTTGGTAAAGCCAGTTCTAGGTGTGGTGCTCAATCTCGTGGCAAGGAAATAAAACAAGTAAATATGTCGTTTAAAAGATTGCATTAAATAAGTAGAAAGGAAATTAAGTAAAAATGGCAGACAGCTTGGAACAATGAAGTAAACAACAAACTGCACTTGGTAAAGCCAGTTCTAGGTGTGCTGCTCAATCTCGTGGCAAGGAAATAAAACAAGTAAATATGTAGTTTAAAGATTGCATTAAGTAAGTAGAAAGGAAACTAAGTAAAAATGGCAGACAGCTTAGAACAATGAAGTAAACAACAAACTGCACTTGGTAAAGGCAGTTCTAGGTGTGCTGCTCAATCTCGTGGCAAGGAAAGAAAACAAGTAAATGTGTCGTTTAAAGATTGCATTAAGTAGAAAGGAAACTAAGTAAAAATGGCAGACAGCTTGGAACAATGGAGTAAGCAACAAACTGCACTGGGTAAATCCAGTTCTAGGTGTGCTGCTCAATCTCGTGGCAAGGAAATAATACAAGTAAATATGTCGTTTTAAATTGCATTAAATAAGTAGAAAGGAAATTAAGTAAAAATGGCAGACAGCTTGGAACAATGGAGTAAACAACAAACTGCACTGGGTAAATCCAGTTCTAGGTGTGCTGCTCAATCTCGTGGCAAGGAAATAATACAATTAAATATGTCGTTTTAAATTGCATTAAATAAGTAGAAAGGAAATTAAGTAAAAATTGCAGACAGCGTGGAACAATGAAGTAAACAACAAATTACACTGGGTAAATCCAGTTCTATGTGTGCTCCTCAATCTCGTGGCAAGCAAATAATACAAGTAAATATGTCGTTTTAAATTGCATTACATAAGTAGAAAGGAAATTAAGTAAAAATGGCAGACAGCTTGGAACAATGGAGTAAACAACAAACTGCACTGGGTAAATCCAGTTCTAGGTGTGCTGCTCAATCTCGTGGCAAGGAAATAATACAAGTAAATATGTCGTTTTAAATTGCATTAAATAAGTAGAAAGGAAATTAAGTAAAAATTGCAGACAGCGTGGAGCAATGAAGTAAACAACAAATTACACTGGGTAAATCCAGTTCTATGTGTGCTGCTCAATCTCGTGGCAAGGAAATAATACAAGTAAATATGTCGTTTTAAATTGCATTAAATAAGTAGAAAGGAAATTAAGTAAAAAGGGCAGACAGCTTGGAACAATGGAGTAAACAACAAACTGCACTGGGTAAATCCAGTTCTAGGTGTGCTGCTCAATCTCGTGGCAAGGAAATAATACAAGTAAATATGTCGTTTTAAATTGCATTAAATAAGTAGAAAGGAAATTAAGTAAAAATTGCAGACAGCATGGAACAATGAATTAAACAGCAAACTACACTGGGTAAATCCAGTTCTATGTGTGCTGCTCAATCTCGTGGCAAGGAAATAATACAAGTAAATATGTCGTTTTAAATTGCATTAAATAAGTAGAAAGGAAATTAGGTAAAAATGGCAGACAGCTTGGAACAATGAAGTAAACAACAAACTGCACTTGGTAAAGCCAGTTCTAGGTGTGCTGCTCAATCTCATGGCAAGGAAATAAAACAAGTAAATATGTCGTTTAAAGATTGCATTAAGTAAGTAGAAAGGAAATTAAGCAAAAATGGCAGACAGCTTAGAACAATGAAGTAAACAACAAACTGCACTTGGTAAAGCCAGTTCTAGGTGTGGTGCTCAATCTCGAGGCAAGGAAATAAAACAAGTAAATATGTAATTTAAAAAAAGCATTAAATAAGTAGAAAGGAAATTAAGTAATAATGGCAGACAGCTTGGAACAATGGAGTAAACAACAAACTGCACTGGGTAAATCCAGTTCTAGGTGTGCTGCTCAATCTCGTGGCAAGGAAATAATACAAGTAAATATGTCGTTTAAAGATTGCATTAAGTAGAAAGGAAACTAAGTAAAAATGGCAGACAGCTTGGAACAATGGAGTAAACAACAAACTGCACTGGGTAAATACAGTTCTAGGTGTGCTGCTCAATCTCGTGGCAAGGAAATAATACAAGTAAATATGTCGTTTTAAATTGCATTAAATAAGTAGAAAGGAAATTAAGTAAAAATGGCAGACAGCTTGGAACAATGGAGTAAACAACAAACTGCACTGGGTAAATACAGTTCTAGGTGTGCTGCTCAATCTCGTGGCAAGGAAAGAAAACAAGTAAATGTGTCGTTTAAAGATTGCATTAAGTAGAAAGGAAACTAAGTAAAAATGGCAGACAGCTTGGAACAATGGAGTAAACAACAAACTGCACTGGGTAAATCCAGTTCTAGGTGTGCTGCTCAATCTCGTGGCAAGGAAATAATACAAGTAAATATGTCGTTTAAAGATTGCATTAAGTAGAAAGGAAACTAAGTAAAAATGGCAGACAGCTTGGAACAATGGAGTAAACAACAAACTGCACTTGGTAAATCCAGTTCTAGGTGTGCTGCTCAATCTCGTGGCAAGGAAATAATACAAGTAAATATGTCGTTTTAAATTGCATTAAATAAGTAGAAAGGAAATTAAGTAAAAATGGCAGACAGCTTGGAACAATGGAGTAAACAACAAACTGCACTGGGTAAATACAGTTCTAGGTGTGCTGCTCAATCTCGTGGCAAGGAAATAATGCAAGTAAATATGTCGTTTTAAACTGCATTAAATAAGTAGAAAGGAAATTAAGTAAAAAGGACAGACAGCTTGGAACAATGGAGTAAACAACAAACTGCACTGGGTAAATCCAGTTCTAGGTGTGCTGCTCAATCTCGTGGCAAGGAAATAATACAATTAAATATGTCGTTTTAAATTGCATTAAATATTTAGAAAGGAAATTAAGTAAAAATTGCAGACAGCATGGAACAATGAAGTAAACAACAAATTACACTGGGTAAATCCAGTTCTATGTGTGCTGCTCAATCTCGTGGCAAGGAAATAATACAAGTAAATATGTCGTTTTAAATTGCATTAAATAAGTAGAAAGGAAATTAAGTAAAAATGGCAGACAGCTTGGAACAATGGAGTAAACAACAAACTGCACTGGGTAAATCCAGTTCTAGGTGTGCTGCTCAATCTCGTGGCAAGGAAATAATACAAGTAAATATGTCGTTTTAAATTGCATTAAATAAGTAGAAAGGAAATTAAGTAAAAATTGCAGACAGCGTGGAACAATGAAGTAAACAACAAATTACACTGGGTAAATCCAGTTCTATGTGTGCTGCTCAATCTCGTGGCAAGGAAATAATACAAGTAAATATGTCGTTTTAAATTGCATTAAACAAGTAGAAAGGAAATTAAGTAAAAAGGGCAGACAGCTTGGAACAATGGAGTAAACAACAAACTGAACTGGGTAAATTCAGTTCTAGGTGTGCTGCTCAATCTCGTGGCAAGGAAATAATACAAGTAAATATGTCGTTTTAAATTGCAATAAATAAGTAGAAAGGAAATTAAGTAAAAATTGCAGACAGCATGGAACAATGAATTAAACAACAAACTACACTGGGTAAATCCAGTTCTATGTTTGCTGCTCAATCTCGTGGCAGGGAAATAATACAAGTAAATATGTCGTTTTAAATTGCAATAAATAAGTAGAAAGGAAATTAAGTAAAAATGGCAGACAGCTTGGAACAATGGAGTAAACAACAAACTGCACTGGGTAAATCCAGTTCTAGGTGTGCTGCTCAATCTCGTGGCAAGGAAATAATACAAGTAAATATGTCGTTTTAAACTGCATTAAGTGGAAAGGAAATTAAGTAAAAATGGCAGACAGTGTGGAACAATGAAGTAAACAACAAACTGCACTGGGTAAATCCAGTTCTAGGTGAGCTGCTCAATCTCGTGGCAAGGAAATAATACAAGTAAATATGTCGTTTTAAACTGCATTAAGTAACTGGAAAGGAAATTAAGTAAAAATGGCAGACAGCGTGGAACAATGAATTAAACAACAAACTGCACTGGGTAAATCCAGTTCTAGGTGTGCTGCTCAATCTCGTGGCAAGGAAATAATACAAGTAAATATGTCGTTTTAAATTGCATTAAATAAGTAGAAAGGAAATTAAGTAAAAATGGCAGACAGCGTGGAACAATGAATTAAACAACGAACTACACTGGGTTAATCCAGTTCTAGGTGTGCTGCTCAATCTCGTGGCAAGGAAATAATACAAGTAAATATGTCGTTTTAAACTGCATTAAGTAAGTGGAAAGGAAATAAGTAAAAATGGCAGACAGTGTGGAACAATGAAGTAAACAACAAACTGCACTGGGTAAATCCAGTTCTAGGTGTGCTGCTCAATCTCGTGGCAAGGAAATAATACAAGTAAATATGTTGTTTTAAATTGCAATAAATAAGTAAAAAGGAAATTAAGTAAAAATGGCAGACAGCGTGGAACAATGAATTAAAGAACGAACTACACTGGGTAAATCCAGTTCTAGGTGTGCTGCTCAATCTCGTGGCAAGGAAATAATACAAGTAAATATGTCGTTTTAAAGTGCATTAAGTAAGTGGAAAGGAAATTAAGTAAAAATGGCAGACAGCGTGGAACAATGAATTAAACAACGAACTACACTGGGTAAATCCAGTTCTAGGTGTGCTGCTCAATCTCGTGGCAAGGAAATAATACAAGTAAATATGTCGTTTTAAACTGCATTAAGTAAGTGGAAAGGAAATTAAGTAAAAATGGCAGACAGTGTGGAACAATGAAGTAAACAACAAACTGCACTGGGTAAATCCAGTTCTAGGTGTGCTGCTCAATCTCGTGGCAAGGAAATAATACAAGTAAATATGTCGTTTTAAACTGCAATAAGTAAGTGGAAAGGAAATTAAGTAAAAATTTCAGACAGCGTGGAACAATGAATTAAACAACAAACTGCACTGGGTAAATCCAGTTCTAGGTGTGCTGCTCAATCTCGTGGCAAGGAAATAATACAAGTAAATATGTCGTTTTAAACTGCATTAAGTAAGTGGAAAGGAAATTAAGTAAAAATTTCAGACAGCGTGGAACAATGAATTAAACAACAAACTGCACTGGGTAAATCCAGTTCTAGGTGTGCTGCTCAATCTCATGGCAAGGAAATAAAACAAGTAAATATGTCGTTTAAAGATTGCATTAGGTAAGTAGAAAGGAAATTAAGTAAAAATGGCAGACAGCTTAGAACAATGAAGTAAACAACAAACTGCACTTGGTAAAGCCAGTTCTAGGTGTGGTGCTCAATCTCGAGGCAAGGAAATAAAACAAGTAAATATGTAATTTAAAAAAAGCATTAAATAAGTAGAAAGGAAATTAAGTAAAAATGGCAGACAGCTTTTAACAATGAAGTAAACAAACTGCACTTGGTAAAGCCAGTTCTAGGTGTGGTGCTCAATCTCGTGGCAAGGAAATAAAACAAGTAAATATGTCGTTTAAAGATTGCATTAAATAAGTAGAAAGGAAATTAAGTAAAAATGGCAGACAGCTTGGAACAATGAAGTAAACAACAAACTGCACTTGGTAAAGCCAGTTCTAGGTGTGCTGCTCAATCTCGTGGCAAGGAAATAAAACAAGTAAATATGTAGTTTAAAGATTGCATTAGGTAAGTAGAAAGGAAACTAAGTAAAAATGGCAGACAGCTTAGAACAATGAAGTAAACAACAAACTGCACTTGGTAAAGGCAGTTCTAGGTGTGCTGCTCAATCTCGTGGCAAGGAAAGAAAACAAGTAAATGTGTCGTTTAAAGATTGCATTAAGTAGAAAGGAAACTAAGTAAAAATGGCAGACAGCTTGGAACAATGGAGTAAGCAACAAACTGCACTGGGTAAATCCAGTTCTAGGTGTGCTGCTCAATCTCGTGGCAAGGAAATAATACAAGTAAATATGTCGTTTTAAATTGCATTAAATAAGTAGAAAGGAAATTAAGTAAAAATGGCAGACAGCTTGGAACAATGGAGTAAACAACAAACTGCACTGGGTAAATCCAGTTCTAGGTGTGCTGCTCAATCTCGTGGCAAGGAAATAATACAATTAAATATGTCGTTTTAAATTGCATTAAATAAGTAGAAAGGAAATTAAGTAAAAATTGCAGACAGCGTGGAACAATGAAGTAAACAACAAATTACACTGGGTAAATCCAGTTCTATGTGTGCTCCTCAATCTCGTGGCAAGGAAATAATACAAGTAAATATGTCGTTTTAAATTGCATTAAATAAGTAGAAAGGAAATTAAGTAAAAATGGCAGACAGCTTGGAACAATGGAGTAAACAACAAACTGCACTGGGTAAATCCAGTTCTAGGTGTGCTGCTCAATCTCGTGGCAAGGAAATAATACAAGTAAATATGTCGTTTTAAATTGCATTAAATAGGTAGAAAGGAAATTAAGTAAAAATTGCAGACAGCGTGGAACAATGAAGTAAACAACAAATTACACTGGGTAAATCCAGTTCTATGTGTGCTGCTCAATCTCGTGGCAAGGAAATAATACAAGTAAATATGTCGTTTTAAATTGCATTAAATAAGTAGAAAGGAAATTAAGTAAAAAGGGCAGACAGCTTGGAACAATGGAGTAAACAACAAACTGCACTGGGTAAATCCAGTTCTAGGTGTGCTGCTCAATCTCGTGGCAAGGAAATAATACAAGTAAATATGTCGTTTTAAATTGCATTAAATAAGTAGAAAGGAAATTAAGTAAAAATTGCAGACAGCATGGAACAATGAATTAAACAGCAAACTACACTGGGTAAATCCAGTTCTATGTGTGCTGCTCAATCTCGTGGCAAGGAAATAATACAAG